>NW_028292584.1:9817972-10170656 GCF_029948245.1 Actinia tenebrosa
ATCCCATTGTCATTTTGATTCTTGATATATTGTACTCCAATACCACTTATACTAATCGAGCCTTTGCAATTGCTAAGCCATTTGTTTAAACGTGCTATTCTTGGACTGTGAAATGCATTTGATTATGGAACCTCTCTCCTTTATGAGCTTATCGTATTTCTATGTTTTCTTTTTTTGCATATCATAAGTTCAGTGTCTAACGCACCATCAAATGGCATTACTTGTCATGCTCCTTTGTCTTTAACTGAATAGTATAGTGAATATTTGTTTTGTTAGAAATTACGACTCCTTTCACTGCTGTGGAAGAGCGTCTTTTGTTTGTAAGAGAATTATTTTTTCTCGGACTATAACCATATTATTATCAATATATTGCCTATATTGCCCACTTCGCAAAATTTTTAACTTTTAGTATTCAACAACTAATAGTTTGCAGTTTATATTCTAAGAAGCTATATCGCTAACTGACTGACTAATTTGAATTTTATTTTAATTCGAATGTTTGCTGTAGATTTCCAATCAACCACGTTCCTGAGCCCATCTGGTGTCATACCGTAATGACTCTGCTGTGCCCAAGATGGAGATGGTTTGCAGTTTTGACTTTCCTGTGTGGAGGAACGTCTCATACCTGGTTGAATGGTATGGAAGATCAACCTAAACCTGTCAAGAAGGACATGTGGTGTGTTCCAGACCAGCCAGCAGATGCTCAGAATGATTGTACACGAAGGGCAAAGTTCCATTGTACTTCCAGATCACTTTGCATTAGGCGACACGGTAAGTTGCAAGATATATGCCAAATCATATACAGTTCACTGTATGTGTTGATAGACTCATTCGCTTGGGTATATGGTCTTCCCATTTCAGAGAAACGTGCCATTCCCTAAAGTTTTTTTTACGGTTGTGCGATCAAGGGCACTAGGACACCGAATGTGGTTGGATTTCTATAGGTTTTTTTTCCCTTTCGATTATTTGAATTAAATTAAACGTATATACTTGTACATTATCTTGTGTCCGTGTTCCTTCGCTGTCATAATGCAGACGTTTTCTTCCAAAGGTCAAACGGTTGAATAGCCTATGAGCGTTACTTACTTCTTTAACGGCCGTTCCGTACTTGACTCTGTTTGTACTATACCAACAACAACGCGACCCGCGCGATGCTCCTTACGTCAGTAATATCCAACCGTCCAGAGTTAATATGGTTAATCAAATTCACCTTAAGTTCCATGAACTTAAGGTTTAAGAGTTAATATGGTTAATCAAATTCACCTTAAGTTCCATGAACTTAAGGTGAATTTGATTGACCATATTAACTCTGGACGGTTGGATATTACTGACGTAAGGAGCATCGCGCGTTCGCGTTGTTGTTGGTATAGTACAAACAGAGTCAAGTACGGAACGGCCGTTAAAGAAGTAACGCTCATAGGCTATTCAAACCATTTGACCTTTGAAAGAAAGCGTCTGCATTATGACAGCGAAGGAACACGGACACAAGATAAGTACAAGTATATACGTTTAATTTAATTCAAATAATCGAAAGGAAAAAAAAAAAACCTATAGAAATCCAACCACATTCGGTGTCCTAGTGCCCTTGGTGAGATGATACATTTTAATATGGATGTACATTTGATACAAAGAATCTTGTTCTCAAGAGAGTGACACATAGGCTGGAATAGAAAACCTCAAATTGTCTATTGGTGATGATACTAAAGATATTCTGAAAGGAAGGAAGACAAGTAAGATCGAAAACGAATAAGCCTTGCGCGAAGAAAACGATGTAGTGCATTTTGGATTTTGTTTACTTAACGATTCTTTTAAAAAGGATAATATCTTGATCTCGAATAAAAATTAAACGATTGGAATTCTTTTACCGATTTTATTTCCATCTTTCAATTTTGTGTAGTCTTGGTTCCCTTTGCCTATTGGGAGCTCCGCTTTTACGCAATGTCTAGATTTATGTTAATAAAATTAAATAAACAGGTGTAGTGCAAAATTTTCATGAAGTTCTCTACAAAAAAGACAAATAAATGGACAGCAACAGGAAAAGACAGTAATCATTATTACGTAGGAATCGAGGTAGGTTCCAGCCTGTAGTTCCTTTTGCTGTTGCTACTAGCGCTTTTGTTGTTGTTGTTTACTTGCGTCCTAATTTGTCTCCTTTTTAGATTAGATTTTCTGATTTTTTACTAAATTCATTTGGCCTAGAACTGTCTGTCTCTTTGATATTCAGACTTTTTGACTTGATAAGTAACATTTAGTGACAAAGATGTGCATTCATGATTTGATAGAATCTGTATTTGTTCCAGGTTTCTCCACGTCACGTGATTGTCAAAGAATGCAACGTAGCAGAGAACATAACAGTTACCTTAAGACCAACTGTTCCTATTTTACCCACAATGAATGTCCCTGGATCTGACAGCGTAGTAGTGTCTGTGTTGATACCCCAAAAGTACAAAGCACAAAGAAGACAAGCTGCAGTTGACAAATGCCAAGTTGAACTGAAGACACAAGACATAACTCGTGGTAAAACAATCACGATTAGAGGAATCTGTGACAACCAACAAGATCAAAGACAAAGCTTCTCCTTTCGTTTCAAACCGCATACTACAAGCACTAGGTGGTCAGATGTGGTTAACTATCAAATGCCAGCTGTCAAGGTACAAGATGATTAACAATAATTAATGAGCATGAGAAGTCATTTTAAAGCCTCCGAATATCGGACTGGACGGAATTTCAAGCCAAGCAATTAGTTCCAGTCCTCGGCTGCTCCTCCGACTGAAACTAATTGCATGGACTTGAAATGCTGTCCAGTCCGATTTTGGAGGCTTTGGAATATTATATTACGTCCTTCATTTTACAAGAATGCCAATCGATGTCGACATGTATAATTTATCTAGATTTTTAAATCTCCCCATTTACGATGAATTCTTTCTTTTCTTCTGGTGACGCTTGAAAAGCTACCTCAGAATAATACTTCAGTTTCGAGGTCTCTTAGCTCAGCCTTAGACACGGTTGCATGTGCGTTATAATATTCAGCTTTTCAACCACAGTTCGTGGCATTGTAATCAACTGGCATAGTTCCCTAGTACGTACATCCCTTTCTATACAATGGCCCTTAACAAAAGAAAAGAACACATTTGTACACAATCGAGGCTACGTACGACTAAGCAAGTACAATTAAGATTCTCATTTAATTAAGGTAAATGCGAAACGTCAGTTGACCAGTGAAATCTTTAAAATCATTGAAAAGGAATCGAAAAGATATCCAAGTGGTAGATAAAGAATAAAGAAAGATTGTATTTGTCGAGAAGGTTTGCAAAAGGTAAATTGAAATGAAAGGAAACGATGAAAACGTGGTCACGTTTGCCGTTTGCGGGAAGAAAAAACGGGAATCTTAATCTGTCTATTAATATCTTTCGCAAACCTTGAAGACGTGAATAGCAGAATAGCAGATACAAAATAGCAAAATATTCTACAACATTCAAACCAGATAGCTGTAATGTTTATGTGCTTTTTCCTTTAAGGTTACAGTGGATAACACAGAAACACGATTGTGACTAACTACCACCGATCCTAATTCATTTACATTTGACAAAAGGTAAATCTCTCAGTTGTAAATTTTTTTATTCAGTCCGAACTAAATTCTACGACTAATTTCAAATATAATTTATCTAAAGAAATTTCCTTTCTTAACAATGCAAAACGGTCTTCCTCGACAAATTAAATTGATGTTTCATGCATAATATTAATATTGCAGAAAATATTTCTATAACGAGTTGGGTGATTACGTCATGTATAGCAACCAAGCCAAGAAAGTACAGGTAAAATATGTTTCAAATTGAGGAGATCAGGGAGGGGGCGGGATGTTGGGCTTGGGGTGGTGCAAGGCTATATTAAGTGCCAAATCATAGATAATTTTCAAAATTTCTAAAAAAATATTCTCTTTGAGTGCGAGCATCATTAAAAAAACCCTGCGATATTCGTTTAATTGGGAATGAATGAGAATATTTTATTGCATATAAATAAAATCAATTTGAATATGTTTCTTTGGGCCAAAAGTTTATATACGAAAAGAATGACTAGAATTTTTTTGAATAAGATATTTCAGACGATATCCATCGTCCATCATCAGTTTAATGACTCACTATAAGTGTATCAATTAATTAGATAATTAAATATCAATTCAAAATTTAAAAGTCTAGTTGCTCCATTAAAACGCGAAGCATTTTTATTTATTTATATTTATATTTTATTATAGTAGAGTTTATCTGTAGGGTTTGACTTCTGTACTTCGAGTGCTTTTCCCTGGGTTCGGAGGCTTTCCTTTCTCCGCAATTAAAGTTGATCTTAAAAATTTCACTTCGACCATGGAACTAGGTTTACAGGTTTGTTAGCCACTACCTGCGACACTAATTTCAATTGTATTTGTATTCATTAATTTACACCAGCCATGTCGAGAAGTTCAGCAATGACATTTTACGACGTGTGAATATATTCTATTTTATTCAATATTATTATTATTTATTTGAATTTACATAATATTGATTTTTGATTATTATTTTTAAAAAAAATGAATTTTGATTTGAGATACCAATTCATGTACTTTTGTGATGAATAAGAAAGCTGGTATTTAAATCATACGAAAATTAAAAACAGTCGTTTTAAAAAAAACAAAAATTAAATGTTCATGTTATCATAATGCTTCCTTTTCATATGTAAAGGTAATTCTGTCTTCGGGTATCAGAGTCTCAGTAAAACGTTCTGGAAGGTCACTGGATGTTCGTATCAATGCACCATCTACTGACAAGGGAAAAGTCTTGGGGCTTTGTGATAACTTTAATGACGATCGGGAAGACGATTGGAACAAAGGAGGTGATGGTAAACCTCATGATGATGAAAAACAATTTGCAGCAAGCTGGCGGTAAGTCAATGACACAAATAGAACTGATAACACATGCGCAAGCACAAATATAACAATTTTGTTTATATTGCTTTAACAGTCTTAAAGAAGGGAAGAGCTTTTTTGAGGTTCTCCCTGAACAAGAACTTGAAGAACAAGTTGAACAAGGGAGATCCTGCTATTGTGGCATCGAAGGTGAAACAACACAGGATGAAAGATGTGATGACAACGCAAACCTTTTCACAAGAATCGACGCTACTCAGATAAAAGTACTTAATACTCAAATAAATGACCAATTACAGTTTGGCATGAAAAGATCTGTAGACAGTCACTGGTATAGTGATGACATCATTGATCACGTGGAACGTAGCTACTATGCGGATGATCCTCATGTACAACTCGCTGTAAACCGCATACGAAGCAAGAGATCACCAAGAGAAGTCATACCAGAAGATGAGGCAACCCAGTATTGTAAAACGCATATCCAAGAAACAAAAGCAGGAAAGGCATGCAAGGAGTTCTCGGAAACCAACTTGAAAAATGCAATGATACAGTGTGTCAACGACCTAAAGGTAATGTTGGTAGGGATAATTAATGTGACATCTATTAAAACAGGAAAGGGTGCATTATTACGATATGCATATCAAACATAGAGTATCGTATTTCTCTGTGTCTGTTGCTGCGAGGCAGACCCACGAGTTAGCATCGTCCCCGTATCCTTCCTCGAGTTTCCCGTTTTTTCGTTTTTCTTTTTTACTTGTCTTTTTTTCTTTTCTTTTCTTCTTCAAAAGTTTTCATGTCGAATTCGTTATAAAACGACAGGCTTTTTGTTTGCCGCTTTTCCGCACAATCCAAATATGGAATTTATTATACCATATATGGAGTGAGCTTTCTCTTCTCCAACTTCGACACTAACATATAGAGTGAAGCTTGATACGCATAATTTGTCCCAAACCGATTTTTTTGTGTGCATTTCCCAGTAGTTTTGCTTCGAAATCAAGTGGGATTCCTTTGTTGTTGTGTACACGGACGGACTGAAGGAAGAGACGTCAGCCAAGCCATGAAAAATCAACTCGATGGTTTACCCTTTTTTTCTTAAGTATAGTGCTCCGCCCGAAGGCCCGCGTGTTAGTTCCGCTATTAACTCTAGTATTTGCTTTCATCTCCACGCCCTTAGCTGTCAGGAGACAAGACATTTGCAGTGTTGGCATTTGACACCATGAAGTACATATGTGAAGATACCTCATTAAAGAACCTTTCACTCTACACTCATACTGCGAGTGGTGACTTAATGCCTCCCAGAGAGGTAGTAAAAGACTTGTGTCCTGCAGACTGTAGTGGACGTGGCAAGTGTAAGAACAGAACCTGTATATGTGACGAAGGCTATACTGCACTGGACTGTTCCATGAAGGTTAATTCAGTTCCTGAGTTGTTGGGGTAAGTAGAATACAAACCATACTTGCACAGTAACTGATGGTGGAAACATGGAGAAATAACGTTTTTCATTGAAAGTCTAGTATAGCATTTTTGGTAATTGTGTCAGCTTTTGACAGCTTTATGATGATTTGTTTTTCCTTAATTTCCTTGTTAAATAAAAAGTTTTCTCAGTTCTTTTTATGAATACTAATTCATAGATATTTTTCCAATCTAGTAAATGCAATGATTAAATGGTTCCCAATTTGGTTGGAAAAAATGTACCTTAAATAAAATTCTTTTGAAAACAGAAAACCGAGAAGTCATATCTTTGTTTTCTCTTGACTTAATGTTTAGGATTTACGATAGTGGACTCTGTGATGTACGAGAACGACCATGTAAAAGAACAAATATCTTGGGTCAGAATTTTATCAAATCGGGAGAACCTAACATGCCATGTACAGGATGAAGAGGTATTTCTTGTGATTCATATATCTTGATAGATAAATATATCTTAATAAAGCTCACATTAGTAGGTTCCGATAGGCAACTCTGTACATGAGTTTTGTGTATTCAAAAATCGGAGCTCTAGAGTCATCAAATGGTGACTAATATGATTTTTCTGTAAAGCCTGTGGTTGAATATGAAGGTAACACGTCTGTGTGATGGTTATCCTAGGTTTACCCAGGTACCTGGTCTCCTCGTGGAATTCCTGTCACATCACAAGGGAAAATGACGGATCTGTTTGGTGTTCAGTGCAACCTGCCTGAGCCACCAACTAGACTTGGTGACTACAAACACGAGGGTACCCCGGCTGGGGGACTTATGATCTCGGTTTCCAACGATGGATTCACTACTAGTGTTCAACGACTGCGACATGTGACTTACGATTCAAAGTGCATGAACTGCAGTAAATCAGGAAAATGTGAATTTAAGGTACGTATTTAACTGTCGATGAGGTAAACCACCAATGCAAGTTTTGAAGCAAATGACCAGAGGAGAAACCCGGCCTGTTCATCATATATGCGTGCAAAGGTGTAGTTAGTATCTTGCCGGTAAGCATCTGATGTAGCTATTCTGCAGTGTCGAGGCCATGCACGATTTAGTAAAATCGATAACTGCCTTTCACCGATCTGAATTTATCAAGTTCTCGAGTGCAAGACGTATTTTGGTGCGCTCTAAGGCTTTGGTATACATCTCCTAACTAGTTCTATTTATTCTTTCGAAAATAACCACTTTTTGACCAGATGCCATATAGAGTGAAGGCATTTAAGGTATTAGGATACGTTTACGACCACTATGCGCGCAAACTTAAACAACGCGCTGGCTTTATAGTATAACAAAAACAAACTATACATTTTCTGAAAGCTGAATAAATATAGTTTATGAAGAAATTTTCAAAATGCGATTTTTTTTATTGTTGTTCATGTTATTGTCCTCGAAGCGAAATTTGACCATGCCTCAGTGAAAACGTCAACGGACACGTACATTTTAAGCTATGTTTGCGAAGAATGTCTTAACATACTCAGGAGATAATAAGCTCCAAAAGGATGTCCCAGATTTTTGATATCTGTTTTCTATCTCTCGCTATTTTTGATCAAAGTTCAGCGATCGCTTTTGGAGTGTTGTTTACTCTGTTAATCACATCTTTTTGTAATCACTACCAAATCCTGCAATCTGATTGGTTCAAAGGAGTGCGATTAATTCCCAAATCGCATCCTTAGGAGCTCTTAATCGCATCCCAAAAAAAAAAAAAATTTTTTAACAATAAAATAAAACAAAATAAAACAAAAAAATAATAAAAGTTTTTTTAGATGTTTTTTTTTTGTTCGCATTTAGTTCTTCTACTACATTAAACTGACTATTCTGCACTCTTTATTGTGCCTTTTTCTTGTTAATGATTACAAAAAGGACATGATTAAGTGGTAATTGAACATCATTAATTAAAAATTATAAACTAAAATAAAATTAATTATAAATACAGTTAATAGATAGTGTTTGGTTGAGATGAACTATTTCATGAGAGAACTTTAAAGGTCCTTGTATTGTGTAATGTACTTGATATTACAGACTTTTGCATGTTAAATAAAGTCTTGTCAGCTTTTTTCTTGCCAAGGAGTAGTTTCACATTTTCTCTGGTTTCTGATGAGTACATCTATAATAATGTTATGTTGCTTGATGATATATCCCTCGTACTACTGTTTGAGTTCCAATTAATCTTAAGGGTGAGTACTTGGTGGTCTTTTCCTGGTCTTTCTACTTCCTGTTCTCTAACCAAGGACAACTCATCTCTATGATTATTTACTGTCTTCCTCTCGTTGTCAACTACTCGAGCATCTATTCGGTTGACTCTCACTTCAGTATTCCACGCAAATACTGGTACATCCCAATAGGCGCTTCCTTTGGTGTTGTGGTACTCAGGTTAAATTGTTGTGGATGAATACCATGTTGGGACGCAATCGATCACATCAAGGTCATTAAGCAGCTAAAAAAATAAAAGTTTGAAGGCTGCGTTATGCCTTGTCACATACTTAGTTTGAAATTTATTTGTTATTATTATCATCATCATCATCATAATCATCATTATTATTATTATTATTATTATTATTATCATTAAGACATGCATAGACTATTAAAGTTTATTTAAATAAAATTATTATTATTATTTTATAATTATAAAAAAAATATTATTATCATTATTATTATTATTATTATTATTATTATTATTATTATTATTATTATTATTGTCATTTGCACTCGTTCGTTCTGCTCTGCTCTGCCTGAGAGGATCACGATCTATTAAAAGAACACTTGACACTCAAAACGTGGACTTCTCCCTCGATAACGCTACCGCCCGCATGAATTATTTTTTTTATAAAATAGGCTTTATCGATTTGCTTTATATATATATATGTGTATGTAAATATAAGACCGATATTTATCGGCGCTCATTTTAATCTTGAAATTTATTAAGCAATTATTGATTAAGCAATTACTATTATTAAATTTACTATTATTATTATTCATTATCAGTTATTAATTATTAATTATATTATTATTTTAGACTGATTCCTGTTTAATAAAGGGACATTGCTTTGCTGCCAACGAACCCAACCCACGTGACTGGTGCCAGCAGTGTTTACCACATGTTGACCATAAAAAGTGGACAAGTAGAAAAAGTATGTTTGAATTATAGAAACCTCTACCTATTATTACATCACGGGCTCTGACATCAAACTTTTTCCTTTGTAACTGCACAGACAATCAAGTTCCCAGGTTTCCTTCAAAGACCACCTATTTTGCCTTACAAGGAGAAAGACTTGTGATCCAACTGAAAGCAACAGACCCTGATAACCGTCCCCTAACATACTCTGTACTCAGTTCTACAGCTACTGGATATACGCTCAGTCTTTCTGGTTTATTCACGTGGAAGGTGACATCCAATCAGAATAAAAAGTTTACCTTTCAAGTGACTGACGAGTGTGGCGCGTTTGATATAATACATGTGAAAGTACATATAGTACAATGTCCATGCCTCAATGGTGGCAAATGTGTACCCCACCCCTACCACCCACGGGGATCTGGATTATACCAATGTCAGTGTCCCAGAGGAACTAGTGGAGAACGATGCTTGAAAGTTTGCTCTGGAGCTGAATGTGAGTAATGTACATTCCTTTTTTTCCTCTAGAGATTTTCTTTCAATTATTGTTTGTTTGTTTGTTGTATTCAGGTCCTCGCGATATCGCAGTGAAACCTATAGGAAGAACCAAACTTAAAGTGCAATGGCTCAAACCTAAAAGCATAAAGTCTGTGGATTATTATTTGCTGAAAGTGCGTAAAAGTGTTAAACAAATGAATAATGTGAGAAAGAAAGATATAGAAGGAGAAAGAAAGAAAGAAAGAAAGAAAGAAAGAAAGAAAGAAAGAAAGAAAGAAAGGAAGGAAGGAAGGAAGGAAGGAAGGAAGGAAGGAAGGAAGGAAGGAAGGAAGGAAGGAAGAAACTGAGAAAGAAAGGAAGAAAAATCAATGTCATGAGAAAATATCTTTTATGTTCAAGTATGGGCATACAGACAAACGAACATGGAAAATAAAAGTGCCAAAGGCGGTCACAACCAAGACTTTAACTGGTTTGAAGAAGTTCACAAACTACCGTGTTACTTTGACTGTGATGTTCTCAAATGGTGAAGAAGCGATGGAAACTATGGCAAGGACAGGCGAAGATGGTAAGCGGGGTGTACATTTGTCATTCGTATTTTCATAATTGATTTTCTATTTAAGTATTCTTCTATGTTAGATAGTGATGTGGGACAGATTTTTATTTTATTCGGCGAAGTTTATTTCACAATTAATCCCGTCTTTTTTATACTTACCTCGTACATTGCGCAAGGAATAATTATTAAAGAAATTAAAAACTTGTTTGCTGTGCTGTGTGCAGTTATAAAGCAAGCGGGGATTGGCAGAACACAAGTGTTAGGAGAAGCACGACGCGTAGGAGAGTGCTTCTCGACACTTTTCGAGTGTTCTGTCAAGCTGCAAGTGCTTTAAAACTCCACACAACACATCAAGCAAGTTTTTTTAATACAAATTATAAAACCTTTATTTTGGATAAGAATGATGCAACTGAAAGTGCGCGCGTGTGCTGTGTGCTCTCATAAAACACGCGCTCCCGACCAATCAGAAAGCGAGATTCATAATAAACGTCACAAAGTTTAAAAAGCTTTTAAAGACTTACTTTTTTCAATCAATATTCAATTAATTAGTTTTCAAAGTTATATTTATTTATATGTATTTCATTTGATTAATAACTATTGATATTCATTCAATATGTTTTATAGTTATATTCTTAATACCATTTTAATATATGATTTATTAAAGCATTTTAAACTATTATTTGATATAAGATAGATTGTTAAAGCGCATTAGATCATATATGTATGGATTTTGCGCTATATAAACATCAAATTTATTATTATTGTTATTATTATTATTATTATTATTATTATTATTTTATAAAATCATTTTTTCAATAAATACAAATGAATATCAAGCAGATATTATAAGCAGGTAAAAGTAAAAATATTATTTTTCAAATTTATTTTCAATTATATTTAAACTTTTACTTGTACTTTTTGTCTTCAGTACCTGACGCAGCACCAATCGTCACGGACATCTCTCCAGTCAGATATGACACCATGAAGGTCACGTGGTCACCCATACCAGAAGATCATCGGAACGGTATCATCAGAGGCTATAAAATATACTACAAAGAACTGCTGTACCCTAGAAACAAATGGGAAGTGCTTGCCGTTAACGGAAGTGATGTGACCAGTACGATGGTGGTTGGACTAAAGTCATACACTGAGTACTGTGTTAAGATGTCTGCCTTTACCAGTAAAGGAGAGTATCCTGACTGGGGAAGGAAACAATGCAAGAACATCAAAAGTAAGAGAGAAAATGTTTAAAAGATTCATAAACCAAGGAAATCTTAAATCAATCTTCACCGATTGGCTCAGTTGGTTGAGCATCGGACTTTCGAGCGGGAGGTCGTGGTTCGAGTCCCGACCGGACCAACACTCAGGTTCTTAAAATAACTGAGGAGAAAGTGATGCCTTTGTAATAATACATTTGCAAATGGTTAAAGGGCCACTTGAACGAAAATCGCTCCAAAATTAAAACTCTTTCATTCGAGCTGGAACTTTGCTGAAATAATCTAGAATACAGTAAGAACCACCCACTGGAATATCTTTTTGATATTCGAAAGGAAAGGGCCAAAATTTTACGATTTATTTTCGTCCGCCATTAATTTCTTTGAATCACAGAATTCGACTCAAGAAGACTGGCACGAGTACTTATGACGTCATTTACTCAACCCAAACCAAAACATTGGTGGGTAATGTATGTGCCATGTTCGTAAAACTCGGTTTATTTGGTTTATTCAGAAAATATATAATGTTTCATTCGGTTTCCTAACTACTATATGACCAAATAATGTCTAGGCGCTGAAATTTTTCAGTTTCAATAATACTGACGATCATAATTCGAAAATTTCAATACATCTCGGCACGCCAAGAATCACAACAAAGTAGGACGCATGGACGAGATTCTAGCGGTTCCATCGCGCGAAGTGACTGAGATATTCGGGATTTATTCGAATCATTTTAAGGATAACAATTTTTCAAGGCATATTTACATACGAGGGCAAAGAGCAACCCCACAATTTGTGTCCGCGAGACATCCGACACAATGAAAGAAAAATCTACGAGCTGAGTGACAGACGCCGCTGTCGCGCGAGTAATAAATAAGAAACCTTTGACATGTTCTATTGCAAAGATGATATTAGATAATCGTATGTTTGTACCTATTCAATGCATAATAAACATTTTGAAGCCAATAATAACCGTTCTGTAGTAAATCAGCTAGGAGAATTACGAGCTCACATTCTAAATTATTCGGCACGTAGATCTAAGTATATTGTCACAAATCTTTATATCACAACGCAGAATTCAAAAGGCAATCGGTTGTTTTCATAACATCAATCACTATTAGATTACATTGAAACTTCAAATTTAAGATCTTTATATCATGGACAGTACGTAGCAAATACAAATAATGAAATGAACGTAAGGAATTTTTATGAAAACCTCTTCCCAAGCATTGCTTCTTCTTCTAGTTCGGCTTCATCTTCATACATTATAACTTATGGTTCTAACTCTTCAGGATTGACAAAGCGAGCGTCCAAAGGAGTTTCCATCATATTTGAAGAGGTATCAAAGGTTTAAAAAAAGTCTGTTTAGATATTCTTTTCACGATAACGCGTTTAAAACATCAAATAAACTTCAGGTAATCTAACAAGAAATGTATAGTCAAAACGACGCTAACATGACGGTGTTGAGTAAATGACGTCACAGCGTAAAACTGCTGTACATAATGACTCGTTGGCCGTGACACAAAGAAATTAATGGCGGACGAAAATAAATCGTAAAATTTTGGCCCTTCCCTTTCGAATATTAGAAAGATATTTCAGTGAGAGGTTCTTAGTGTTCAAGATTATTTCAGCAAAGTTCCAGCTCGAATGAAAGAGTTTTAATTTTGGAACGATTTTCGTCCAAGTGGCCCTTTAAACTTTCAAGTGGCTAGCTCGGATGACAAATTTAAATGGCGGTCCCGTCTCTCCAGTAACTAACCGATATCGGAGGGACGTACGAGAACCTCTGAGTACGTGAAGAAACCCTGGAAGTGACCACCCTCAGTGCCTACACTTGAAACTCACCATCTCTCATGCTAGCTCTCATGCTAGTAAATTACATAAAAAGCAATCTGTCATTCACGACTCAGTGCCCTTGATTATATCCATTTCGAAAGGGCGCTATAGAAATCAAAAATTGTTATCATAAATCCCACCCCCGCCCTTGGTCAAACTTACTTGACTTAATTTTTTCTCGAAAGTGAGGTGAATAAAATATAGAGATAAACGATTGCACTTAAATTGGGCTCCTCGGAAACAATTGAATATATTTCCAGACTAAATTAATTAATTGACAAGCGAGAGGCAGTTCAAAGCAAGTAAAAACGACTGTTTCGTTGAACAGTGAGCTTACTGATGTAAAACTCCAAATACTTTTCAAATGTCTTCGTGATTGTTTTTGACAGCTCCTTCGCTTCCTATCAAAGTACAAGCAAGGGCCATGAGTATGACAGAAATACTTCTGAAGTTCGTGAAACCAGAGCTCTCTTTTCCATCCAATAAAGTGCAAGTGGATTATGGAAAACTGAAAGACGAGTTGAATATGAAGAAAGCCTGCTATGGTTCTTCTTGTGTGATTGATAACCTTGAGCCAGACACCATGTACTACTTCAGGGTGATTGGATATGTGTACCAGAGAGGAGAAACGCCAACATTTACTAAGATAAAGACACCAAGAGATGAGGTACTGATGTACTGACTGCCTTTGTTACTGCAATTTTAGATATTAAGAGGGAGAGAAAGGGAAATGATTTTTATCGCTTTGGACTTTGACACTGAAAAAACAAAAAAAAAGTTATCTTATTCCCAAGAACACAGTTTTAAACTTTACAATATTCTACCGAAGACCCAGGCGAAATGGCAGTTTTGTAGGGGAAATTTGGGAATTAGTTCCATCGGTCTATGTATTCCTGCTACATGTTTTACGACCATCATAATATAATGATACATAGTCACTTTATTCTTTGCGTGAGCTTTTTTCAAAAAGGGGCAATGAATCTATCAGGTCAAAGGTAGATTTTGAAAGCTGCAATGGCTATCAGTTGGAAGACTGAGAAATTTGGGAACTGAGCTTCGAAGACCGTTTAAGAGCGATAAAAGGCAACGAGGCAAACAATAGTATGGGCACGCAGAGCATTGTGGTTGAATAGAATTCCTTAATCGTGTGGGAGAACAAATATATCGATAAAGTATTTTGGGTTTTCTGTGTTGAGATTTGAAACAAGGCGCCGTTGAATTTCTGGTAAACCAGTAACTCGAAAGCAGATTAACTTAAACATATAACGCAAAGGAATTTGAATCTAACGTACTAGAGTCTTTTTTAATATATCAGCACAGGAAACCCAGAGTTCATTATCGATTTTTTTTTTTTTTTTGTTCATGTACAGGCGGGCTCCCTGTGCTGTAACTAGATGTTACGAACCAATAAATTAATGATAATTTAGCTGACCAAAACTCAGTAAAACTCTCAATGTATTCTTTTTATTATTTTTCAGGTCCCCAAATTCAAGCGTCAAATGAAGTAAAGGAAGAAAAGACTTCGATTTATGCTTTTCTGTGTGTGCGTGTGTGTAATCTTGCACGCTAGCGTCATCTTATTGGGAATTGAATAGAATTGTGCATGATAGAGTAGCTGTTTCGACGTTAGATGCGATATACATTATATACTTTGTAACTTCATTATTTCGTTCGTCACAGGGTTCGAATTAAAACTTATATTCACCATTGCATGTATAAGAAGTATATAAAAATAAAAGTATAAATGTCAAGGACTGCAGCGAATGAATAAAACTAAATGAACCACAGGCAGCCCAATCTCTTGTTCTGTTGTGTGTAGTATTTGAATGTTAGCAGTAATCTTTCGTAGCGTGTAAAATTAGTACTTTTAATAACAAAAACGACTTTCCTCGATAGCTTGTTGTATGTTTTGATGTTTTGCTGATTTTGAAGCCAGTTTGGTGCGTTTTTACTGAGTTATAGTTTTTAACTAACTAGAACGATTTTACATAACGGGGTTAAAAATGCTAATGAGACCATCTTTATTGAAATATACCTCATAACGAACGAGGTCAGAATTTCAACAAACAACAAACGACACAGCTTTTTCGTCCATGCCTTAATTTATTTCGATTTTGTGGATTTCTTTTTTTACCATTCTTATCGCTTTTTGAGCGTGAATGAACAAAAAAAATTAATTAAGCGGCACACACTGGATGAGGTATAAGGATTTTTCTTCAGATGTTTTTGAACTTTTGCTCGGAGAGTATTCACCACATCCATCGTATCCATTGCCTTTTCGCACATCTTTTGGTGCACTTCTTGTGCGTCTGACGCTTTCCTCGTCTTACTCGTCTTAGTTGGTTGAGTGAGCTCTTGTTCAAGTTGATCAGATTCTCGAGAGTCTGATGAGGACATAACTAAAAATTAACACTCAATCTTGTTTTTGACAGCATCTCTTCTTCTCTCTTTAGGCGTCTTCTAACTGGCGTACTAGTTCATCTATACCTTTGCTAAATATTCTCCTTTTCTATTGCCTTAGATTGAGGCTTTGTGTCAGGATCAACTGTGGCCTGTCTGAACCGTTTTCTTGACTGTGCCCTTCATTCTTGTCATGAGCTGCTTCTCTCCGCTTTCCAAATATATATAGAGCTGAACAACTCGCTCGATAAGTCCTGTGTCCGCTATTCTGGATTTACACATTGAACCAACGCCTCTGTCCCAGTCCTTTCCCATACACTGCTGATAGCATTCAACTACAAATTCGCTCCGGTGTTAACTCTTTTCCTCTTTGCAAAAAAAAAAAAAATGATGCGAATAGGATGAATTGCTTTATGTTCGTAAAGCAAGAGTAATCGTTTTGTTTTTTTAGTGAAAAAAATTCATAAAGCAGCATTTTTAACCCCGTTATGGGAAATCGTTCTAATAACATAATATTCAAATACTACAACACAACAGAACAAGAGATTGGGCTGCCTGTGAGTAGACGATCCTATTCGTGCAGCAGTTTTATAAATTTTGCGTCTTGATTAAACATAATCGGTAACATTCTGCCGAGGGGAAGCTACGTTAGTGCAATTAACCCCCAAATTGACCTAAATTGATATTTCCTGGCATTCGACAATGATATCTGTGATATGATCGTGAGTCATCAAACTTGAGAGAGCAGAATAATCTAAATTTATGAAACATAGGATATCAAACTCTTACTTATATTTGGCACACTTCACCTTTTCGGCGCTAGATTGGATTGTGTTACGGTCACCAAAAAGTTCGAACATCGTTCTCGGATTTCCATACAAATTGACTGACTTTAAAGAGAAAATTTAGGTTCTTTATTTTTCTATCTTAACAGCAGTAAGAACAGCTTCAATCAAACTAGAAAAATGATTATTTACTTGTATTTAGAGAACTAATTAAACACTAACCAAGTAAATAGTTCATTTAGAATCAGTAAATTTGTACGGAAATTCGAGAACAATGTCCGAACTTTTTGGTGACCGTAATACAATCTAAAGCTATTTATACCCCGCGGGCTAGCGCCGAAAAGGTGAATTAGAAAAACTAAGCGAAATTCTTGTTTTATGGCTCAAGAAAGGGAAATAGAATGATCACCGAGTGTGTTCTTTAAATATTTGAAGTTTAAGAATTCTTCGATTTACAGAAATTACCAATGCATGCACTTAAGCATATTTTGTTATGTGAGATATTTTGATTGAGATAAGGGCCGTTATAAACAACATTGATCATTGACCATTTGCCAATTCTTCTCAAATGACCATTACCACATTTCATATTTCGAATATATGCTAAGCACGGAGCATTTGCTTCCTTGATCATTGATCATTTGCCAATTCTGCTCAGATGACCATAACCGCATTTCATACTTCAAATAATTTCTAAACGCGACTTACTAAGCACTGCTCAGATGACCATTACCACATTTCATATACTTCGAATATATGCTAAGCACGGAGCATTTGCTTCTTTGATCATTGATCATTTGCCAATTCTGCTCAGATGACCATTACCGCAATTCATACTTCAAATAATTTTTAAACGCGACTTACTAAGCACAGAGCATTTGCCTCTTCATACTACATTTAGAGCTGTTCTCTCCATTCGATCCGTATAGGTAAGTCCCCTTCGCCCCTTTTTACCTCTTCTATAATAGTGATAATTTCATAAGCGTGATTAACTTATTCATTTATTTTTCCTGATTCCTAGTCATATAGCTTTTTGGATATTCCTTCTCCGCTTAAAAAAAACTTCGTTTAATTCATTTATTGTGGTACTATTAGTTGCCGGCAGTTTTTAGACAATTTTCACATATGATTGTAAGAAGTGCATGTCAAGTTCAATATGAACTTCTACTTCACTCCTACGTTTTCAGGATGAGTTCGGCTTGTTGAGACTTTCTTCTCACTAGCCATGGGCATTCTATCCTGCGAGTAGAGTCTCCTTATGGGCATTATAAGGGGAAAATGAAATTGCATCCACATATCGATGAAATATTCCTCATCACCAAGGGAAAGATAAATTATGACTACATGCCCTGAGCGTTCAAGAATAAGATTTCTCCAATTCGCCCGAGAGGAATTCAATTGGGAAAGGTTTTTTTTGCCCAGAGGGTTCATAAGTCAGTATAAGATTTGGCCAATTCGTCTACCGCAGTTTGGGTAAGTTTAATTGTTTTGTCAAACTTCTATTATGTTCACAGCGGCTTAATTTCAATGGGTTGTGTGAGATAAAATTTCATGTCCAGAGGGTGCCATTTTGGTGTACGTTGCTCACTTATATTTAGCTGGACATGAGAATTGATTGCCTTTCCACCCCTGATTTACGGATTGATCAAAGCATTAAGAATGCACTAAATGACATGACGGCATTTTTCAATAAATTCGAATTTACAATCTAACTCTGCTCTCCTAAATTTAGTTACTCAAAGCAGGATATCCTTGAAAGCATTCAGCTATTTTTTGTATTTTTATAAGGTCATGAGCCTAGAAAGAAGATGACTAAATCTTCTGGTATTTCGTTCTTCTTATTGGTTTGGTCTTTCTACTTTTAACTGAATAAATTGGTTGTTGATATAATTATCCTGAAATGCGCACATGCCGTTAAAAGTATTTTAACAAGTGGCCCATTGCCCCAGGACCACGTTCAAATATTTCAATTCAAAAGAGCATTGCAAAAGGAAAAAAAAAGAAAAGAAGAAGAAGAAGAAAAAAGAAAAAAGAAAGAACAAAAAGAAAAAGAAATACAAGAAAGAAAGAAGGAAAAGTTGCTTTTCATGACTTGTTAAGCTTCAAAAGACTTACTTTCACAGGGGAATTTCCTCTTTCTAGGGACTAGAAGATCTTCATGTCCAATCAATAGACATGAATCACAAGTGCATCGTTCGGACATTGGCTACAGTTGCTATTTTACTCTTGGTTGTGAAAGAGGGCAGAGAAAGTGACCTAGACCCCTCTGGGTAAGTTTCTTCATAGTATCTTTTGTACTGAAAGTGAAATGAAGAGAAACATAGCGAAAAATATTCATATTAGCATTTAAAGAAGAAATGTCAGCAAAAATGTGCGAACAAACAAACCGGGACCAGTTAAACAAAATGTAAGATAATAAAATTAAAAAGACCTACGCCAGTCGTCGGAAGAGAGCAATTTCAATCAGTTATTAAATTACTAAATACTATTGACCTCAGCTCAGTTCAGCCCATCACAATCACTCATTCCATTATTGTTTGTAACATATAAGCTTATCTGGCAAGCTTGATATCCTTGTGATTTCTGAGACCAAGATTGATGAGAGTTTTCCTGATAGTCAGTTTCAAATCGACGGTTATCGTTTGTGTCGAAACGATAGAAAGGCCGGCGGAGGAGGACTCATGATTTACGTGAGAAGTGATATCTACTTTGTGAGGGTCCAGCAACTCAGTGGTCTATCTCCGGAACGTTGGTCTCGGTTTAGAACCGAATCAATTGTACTCAAGATTAAATTGGGCAAAACTTGGCTTGTTGTCGTTGGCATTTATAGACCTCCTTCGTTTCCCAAAACACAATGGACGGAGGAGCTTACACTTCTCTTTGAAGCTGTTTCTGCACTAAGCGATACTGTATTTTACGCCGGGGATTTCAATGCGGACCTCTTAGATCCCGACAAACCCCCTCGAGAAGGACGTTGTCTTCTGGATCTAATGGATATTTTTGATCTTGACTGTCTAATCACAAAGGCAACTCGTAAGACACACACATCCGAAACGCTGCTAGATTTGATCTTGACAAATTCCAAGAAAAAGGCTCTGACATCAGATGTAGTTGATACACAAATAAGCGATCATTCTTTAGTATACACCATTTTACGGGCAACGGCTCCAAGATCGCGCTCTCGAAAAATATGTTTTCGAAGTCTCAAGAACTTTAATCAAGAAAAATTTATGCAAGATTTGCAAACGGTACCATTTTCTATAGTAGATGTTTTTGACGATGCGGATGATAAACTTTACGCCTTTGAACAACTTTACACTGGTATTTTAGATGAACACGCACCTCTTAAACAAACAGTTATCAGGGGAAACCAGGTTCCTTACATGACAGAGCAGTGGCGCAAGGCTATAAGGCATAGAAACAAGCTCTGGAAAAAGTTCAGCAAGGACCGCACAGACGCGAATTACGATCAATACAAAATTCAGCGAAATAAATGCACATCGTTAAGACGGAAGGCTACCAAAGAACATTTTGCGAAAAAATCTACGGAACCGGAAAACCCAAGGGAGTTCTGGAATACGTATCGGCCTTTCCTATGCACTAAAGCGAAACAAGCAAATGACATAATCCTAGAGGAGAACAACAAAGTCATAAGTGAAAAGCGTGAAATTGCTGAACTTTTAAATGAACATTTTATTAAGATCACAGAGAGCGTGGGGGCGGTGACTGAAGAGGAGTACGGAAAGAATTTCGTCAACCATCCAAGCATTATAGCGATCCAACAACATAATAGCAACACGAGTTTTGAATTCCAGCGCACAAATCAAGTGCAAGTCGAGAAGCTGCTATTAGAGATCAATTGTCGTAAATCGTGTGGCTATGACATGATGACACCTAGACTTGTAAAGGATTCGGCGGCTGTGATAGCTAAACCTATTGCAAGCATTTTGAATTCGTCGATTGACCAAGGTGTTTATCCGAGTGGTTGGAAGAAAGGACAGGTGACACCATTGTATAAAAAGGACGACGAGTTTATGAAGGACAACTACAGACCCGTCACAGTCCTTGTCGTGCTCAATAATGTGTATGAAAGGCTGTTGGCGGTACAGATGCAGGACTTTTATCGCGCGATCTTGTCTGACCTAATAAGCTCTTATAGAAAGCTATATAGCTGCAAAACAGCTTTGTTACGCTTGACAGAAGATTGGAGGGCAATGCGCGATAAGGGGGAGCTAGTTGCGGTGATGTCGATGGACCTATCTAAAGCGTTTGACGTTATCCAGCATGATTTATTGTTGACTAAACTAAAAGCGTATGGTGTTGGTGAGAGAAGTTGTGCGCTTCTGAAAGACTATCTCACTGGGAGACAGCAGAGGGTGAAGATAGGAGACACTTTCTCTAGCTGGGAGGGCGTTGGCCGTGGAGTTCCTCAGGGTAGCGTCTTAGGACTAATGCTATTCAACATATTCATAAACGATTTATTTTTCCACGTCACAGAAGCCAAGTTAAATGCATATGCGGACGATCATCAAGTATACTGTTCAGGCACTGATCCAGCAGAACTTGAACACTGTTTATGTAGTGAAGTAGCTAAAGCAAACACATGGTATAAGGTGAACGCAATGAAAGTTAACGAAACCAAGCACCAAGCGCTGATTTTGGGAAAAACTGACCACAAATTCTCATTCCCTGTGAAAGATTCTCTGGACATTTTTGGAATGAATATAGACAATAAGCTCTCCTTTGACAATCACATCTCCGCCATTTGCAAAAAGATCAACAATCAGTTTAATGTTATGTTAAGATTTAGAAAACTTATCTCAAGGGACACTCTAATAAAGCTGTATAAGGCTTTCATTTTGCCGCATTTTCATTACTGCTCGTCGGTGTGGCATTTTTGCGGTGCGCGCAATGCCAGCAAAATGGAAGCTTTAAACAAGCGAATATTAAGGTTCCTTTTACAAGATTATGATTCTTCATATGATTTATTACTTGAGAAGGTCAACCTAAAATCTCTACAAGTTAGACGCCTTCAGAATTTCTTAATCATATTGTACAAAAGTCTATTTTTTTCTCACTACCCAGGATATCTAAACAGTATGTTTACTTTCCGGTCTACTTCCTATAATTTACGCGGTAACTACATTCTGTCTCTCCCTAAACCTAAAACAACTACATATGGCCTTCACTCTTTTTCTTATTTAGCTGCTACTTTATGGAATGCACTGCCGGATACTTTTAGAACCTCAAACTTTTTGGACTTCCGTTGTAATATACTAAAGTATGACTCTTTCGAGTAACTACTCATCAACATTGAAATTGAACTGATTCTGCAAAATAGTGTATATAGTGTACATATGTAAATATTAATTACCATTATATAATAGTTTTATAATCATTATTCAATAGCCCTTTTCTTTTTTTTTTTTTCCTTTTTTTCTCTCGAAGATATTAGCTTTGTAAGCTACTCTGAAATTCGAGGTTAAATAAAGTTTATGTATGTATGTATGTATGTATGTATGTATGTATGTATGTATGTATGTATGTATGTATGTATGTATGTATGTATCTTTTTTTCAATATATGCTTTATCTAGGCTTCATTTAGTAATGCTCCTGATTGGTTCCAGTATGACTTAAGTTTGATTCCTTTGTATCCCCACAGTAAACATTCTTTATTAAAATGTCGTGGCAACGAATGTAAATAAATTTCGCTCATGAATATTTTCAGTTTGGGTAGGCCCTAACCTTAAAAATAGAACCACAGTTTGTATTTCGTTTGGAAAAATATATTCAAACGTTTAGATGAAACTTGAGTTACGGCGTTGGAAGCCAAGTTTTAAGGTCGTTGCATGGAGCCTGATGAAACTTGTCGTGAAACTTGGCTCGTAGCGTCGTTTTACACAAGTTCTAGAAAATCCTAGATTTTCTCCTGAAACTATTATAAATATGATTAAAGCATGGCAATATTTAGAGAAAATGTAATGCTGATTAAATGAACCAAGTCTTGTCAGTAAAATGTAGCAGGCGGCATTTCAAACCAGAAAAGAAAAGCTTCATTTTGGGGGGGGGATTTTTATTGCTTAGCTGATATTGCCGCCGACCGTTAAAGAAACGAGAAAAAGATTTTCTTTTCTAGAAAAAGGATACAAATGCTACAACATTGATGGCCGAAAAAATTTAAGAAGAAATAAGCAAAGGGGGGGGGTATTTAAAAAGTATTATATTATTAATCTTATATAATCTTTTATCTTATGATCAGTTCACGAATAGAATAAGAAAACATGATTCGGCACTTTTGCCATACTCCCGAGACATCGGCAGAGCTGAGGCGTCGTATGGATTTCGGACCTGACGGCAATTAATCCTTCTGCCCTTGGGTGTATAAATTAAACAAGAAAAAGTTCTAGACCGAAGGCATCAGGGGAGAGACTAGCCGGGAACAACTAAACAAGCACCACGAAAAATATAAATTTAGTGACTTTTGAAAATTCGATAACAATCTTGAATATTTTTGGAAGTTTATCTAACCTTTTGAAAATAACGATTTTACGAAATAAAACCATATCACCTTTTTTCCTTTCACTTCTTATAGAGATAATGTGTGTTATGGAACTACAACAAGCTTTCAAGCAGACTGACGTGACTTCGGCTTGTGTGACGAAAACAGGTAAAATAGTGACGGACCTGCTTCTCTGTCAAATCATCAAGTTAATTTTGGCATTTACCTAAATAATAACCTTATGATACCTTAAGCTTCAGTTTTTCATTATTTTAATATCGATACACATATACATAATTAACATTATTTTTTAACATTTCTCCCCCGTTTAGCGCTAGCGGCAGCGGTGACGGTGATTTTGAATCATGGAGGGACGACACTGATACTTACTCCTGTTGTCCAGGATGGCTACAAAGTGGACGTCACTGTTCAATACGTAATGTGTTAATATGATGTTGAGTAGGGGCATAGGCAGGGGGGATGAAATGGGGGGAAAGGGGGTCAAGGGGGGCGGGGGGTCAAGGCAACAACAAAATTCATGGCTATATCCCTGTTGAATATATAAAGAATATTTAAATCATTTTTCCAATTTCTTTATCAATTGACACACTGCGCCTTTATCTTTTACTCTGAATAAGCTAAAAATAACTCAAGAAGCAAACCAACCAATATAATAATCAACCAATCAGCCATCCAACAAAACACTGACAACCGGGGGAATTAATGGGGATGGGGGTCGGGACTTTGACCTGAAAAGAACGGGGATGCACGTCGTACCGTTTAGAGTTCCAGATCTGTATTTATTACCTCCTAGGGTGCCACATATCTAAAAGCTAAAATTAAGCCGGCACCTCTTAGAGTTTTTGAACGGAAATAAGACAACTGAAATAATACGATGGAACAGAATGGCAGTTGCTATTCAGAATATTTATTTTTGGTTCGTTTCATCCCTGAAGTATTACGTTATTGCTGGTGAATGGAGAGCATAAGAACAATAAGAAAAGCCCGTGGAAAAATTCGATTTGCTTGCTTTGACTTTAATAAATGACGGACAGAACTAGAGAAGAGGCCAAGATGATACATAATATAAATAATAATAATAATAATAATACAAAGCAAGAAGAATTCAAGGCCAATTCAATAATCCAAGAAGAATTGAACACTTACGATATATCGGTTTGTGACAAGACCAACGGCTTATTCTACCTATGACAAGGCAAAGATAACTGAGCTGGAGGGACTGAATGCAGCCAAATTTGTACCGCATCAATGAAGTCTTCTATAGGAGTGTAACATCAGTTGAAGAAAAATGTAAAGCAAGTAGCGAGTAAAGGCAATAATTCATCATAATTGTATTGATTAATTAAGTGCAATAAAATAAACCTTAAATATTCTGTAAGACCAAATGAAAATTAATTATTTATGGCTTTATTAGCATGATTAAATTCAACTTAAAGACCAAGAAACCAGCAAAACATTGATGATTAATCCTGTACTTAAAGGCTACTTAAATTCGCATTTAATGATACTTTATAATGTATTAAAGACTACAAAACCAAGCTTTCAGTAAACTTTAAGTGCGCAGATAAAAGGTCATTAAACCTAGATATACGTTAATTTAAGTGAATTTAAGAAGCCTCACAAAACACTTCACTAAAGAGATTTAAATAGAACATTAAAACTCAGGAAAGTTAAATTTACTAAATTTAATTAAAAAATTAAAGTTAACTTAAATACCTCATTAAGTTGATTTTCATATAGCTTTAATGTACATTAAATTTGCAATGTTGCCCTGTGCTGACTTCTGTCGCTTAGATCATAGCCAATTGGTACCTTTTGGGTAAATATTATTACTGAGTTTCCACGCTCAACTGCACAGGACTCGGGTACCTTTTAGGGGTCATTTTCAAAATTTCCGACGAGCATCCCTGTCCTTCCATTCTATATAGGAGTGGCCGGCACTTACACATCAAAATACATGCAAACATATGCAAATAATTATGCATTATGTACTTTAAACTGTAAATGTATCTTAATTTCTTTTTGCCATTTATATATATATATATGTATATATTTATAGGTGACCCGTGTCCAAGAAGAAGAAAAAATTGCACCGGTAACCGCAAATGATATAGAGACCATTTTGAAGCTTTACAAACAAACAAACAAACAAACACTACTTAACCCAACCCAACCCAACCCAACCCAACCCAACCCAACCCAACCAACCCAACCCAACCCAACCGCAACCACAACCCAACCCAACCCAACCCAACCACCCAACCCAACCCAACCAACCCAACCCAGACCCAACCAACCCAACCCAACCCACCCAACCCACCACCCACCACCAACCTCAACCAACCCACCAAACCCAACCCAACCCAAACCTAATACACAACCATACCTACCGCTACCCAAACCTAACCCAAACCTACCCAAACCTAACTACCGCTAAACCTACCAACCTACCTACCTACCCTAACCTCAACCATACCCAACTCCAACCAAAACCCAAACCTCCAATCCAACCACCAACCCAATCCAACCCAACCCAATCCCCAACCCAACCCAACCCAACCCAATCCAATCCAACCCAACCCAACCAACCCAACCCAATCCACTCCAATCCAACCCAACCCAACCCAACCCAACCCAACCCAACCCAATCCAATCCAACCCAAACCCAACCCAACCACCCAACCCAACACAACCCAACCCAATCCAATCCAATCCAACCCAACCCAACCCAACCCAATCCAACCCAACCCAGCAAATAATATTCATTAAAATATTCATTGATATTATGAAAATTTCAATAAAATGCTAAAAATTCCGGTAACGTTTTTGGACGATACGACAATGCAAAAGGCTGATCTATTTGATTGTTATTGTTTTAAAAAATATCGCATGACTTTAGATTTTCCAAACAGCTACGTTCCTAAGCCATCTGTGTCATAGCGTAAGGACTCTGCTGTGTCCAAGGTGGAGATGGTTTGCAGTTTTGACTTTCCTGTTTGGAGGAACGTCTCATACCTGGTTGAATGGTATGGAAGATCAACTAAACCTGTCAAGAAGGACACGTGGTGTGTTCCAGACCAGCCAGCAGATGCTCAGAATGATTGTACTCGAAGGCAAAGTTCCATTGTACTTCCAGATCACTTTGCATTAGGGGACACGGTAAGTTAATCATTGGCTATAGCCTTGTGAGAGTGCTGTGTAAGCAAGAGATGCTCGAGCTAGAAGAATGAAAAAAGCGGAGAAAATTAGATGAGACAAGGGCAGCAGTCAAGATTGTTTGAAAAAAACCCACATTTACACTTTAAAACAAGGTCTAATTTCATTAGGTTATTTTTTATGGGACTCATTTTAAGGCTTTAGCTTAATAACCTGTTTTTCTTTTCTTTTTGTTGTTGTTGTTTTTATAATTATTTATTAATTATTATTAATTTTTGATATTATTTCAAGTATGGTGTAGACTTTTCATGATGTTCTCTACAAAAAAGACCAATAAATGGACAGCAACAGGAAAAGACAGTAATCAGTACTACGTGGGAGTCGAGGTACGATACTGCTTCTTTAAAGATTGGAACAATATTCTCGATTGAAATATGTTACCTTTCTTTCATTTTGTTTGTTTCTTGACCAGTAAGATAAGTTCCATAACTCATAATGGAATGGAGTAAAACGATTTAGCATTTAAGAGAGCATGTCAGCAAAAATCAAACATCGGGCGGCAAGGGTGAAAAATTTGATTTTGCTAATATTTTAAACTTAGGTAGGCCTTAGTGTAAGTAAAACCACTGTGTAGTTTGTTTGGTAAAATAGCGCTTAGTTTTCGAGAAAATCGAAGAAAAGAGTTTTGGACTAAATTCGCTAATTTTCGGCCGATAATTTACATCAACTTTAACAGCTTATCGCGACCAAACAAAGCAACCTAGCACTGTAATATGACTAAATAGTAGTTAATTGGTATCTTAAGAAACAATTGGTAGAGTGTTAGTAATTTTGGTGAAATTTTTCGATTTTTACTTAATTTATTTTTGGAGCACATATAAAACTCCTCTTAAAATGGGGTCAAAATAATCAGATTTTTTTTCATGTGCGACGAAAAATTTTTACCAAAAAGACAACCTGAATTAAAGTTGAAATAATGATTTCCACGAATCATGCAAAATTTTCTTGGGGAAATTATTTTGCGCGTTGCACCACAGCCTGTAAGTTGTAAGAAACTCACGGATTTTATCTGTCGGCGAGTTCAATCAATTTACATTTTGTTTACTAATGTAAACGAATTCATGTTGACTTTCTAAGAAATAAAAAGAAAAAAGAAACGATTAAAAAAAAATAATAAAAGCTCTTGGACTTATTCTGAAAGAAGTTGAAACAGTAAACTCAAACTATCAATTAAATTTGCTCAAAATTCACTCGACTAACCCAAAATAGTATTGCACGTCTCTGGCCTTAAAATGATAACATGATTATTTTTATCAAAACATACAAAATATTTGCTACAACCTGCCAGATTCCATAAAATAGTTGATTAAAGTTTAAATTTTAAGAATTCTTGCTATGATATATTTTTTACTATGATTTTGGGTTTATATAACAAGACACCCTCCAAAATAACAACAAAAGAAAGTGTTAAAAATGTCATGGTTCCGGTCGGCACCAAGTAACGTTGCACGCATGAAATTGACAAGTAATTGTTGTCCAATCATGCTTATGTTTTTTAAATGCAACATAATTCCTTTAGTTGGTTACTGCGTTGCTTTTAAGTACACTGAATAGAATGGAGATTTGCTGTTCATTTAAAACGATTGTTGGAGGAACCTGTGGATTCGACAGAAAAGATCGAAAGCAAGACACCACAGTTATACCTTTACAAGCATGTAAAAAAGAAATCAATGCGCATAGATCCGCATTTCAGTTTACGGGCATCGAGAATGAGATAGATCTAATTCTTAGCCGAGCAGCCATATTTACTTCGCCGGAAGATATCCATAGTTGGACTGTTTGTCCCCTGCATCGATCCAAACTTGGGCTAGGATGGGCTAGAGGTAATAACGCCAGGTGTAGAGTACCCCCTGCTCTCTCTAATCACAGTGAAATCAAGGGAAAGTGGCCAAAGTGCTATAGGGGTATTAGTAAGGACGATTCGCAGCTGATATTAAAGAAGACTGGCATTTTCCTGCAAGTTGGATCAGGTAAGAAATATGTAATGAATATTTAATTTCTGTTAATTGATTGTATCTGAATGTTTGATATGCTTTTTTTTTTTTTTTTTGTCAAGTATCTGTTCATCTTGTCGTAAGACGTTGAAGACATTTGGGCCAATTACTCCAAATAAAGCAGAAAGTCTTCTCGATCAGATGAGTGCATTAACACTTGTAAGTTAGAACTAGTAGTTCACTACTGAGGTTTTCCATATTCTGTGAACTCAGACATTTCATTGGCTTGTTGTGAAATTGGTTTTTCACTGCCGCCAGTCAAGAACAAAGAAGGTACGGACTGATTATTTTTGATTGATGGCAGCGAAAAACTAAATTTGAGTGTGCTGCTCACTACCGAGTTACTGTGCGATGCAATCGATTATTTAATGAATTCAACGAATATGAGAAACTTTTTATTTACATTTTTGGCAGGAAATGGCGCACCTGCGGCATTTGTATGTACTGCGCTAATAATGTTGTTTAATACTAAATAAATAAATGAAAAGAAGAAAAAAGCAAATAGTTGTTTTATTTCCACTAAATACTTACTACTACTATGTACTTTCTATTTCCAGAATAGTGATAATGAGGATGAGAAAATAAAGTTTTGCCCACAATTTACCACCCCAACGTTTCAAGCATCAGCGGGTGTTGTTATGGAAACCCCTATGAGCCTATGTCAACCTGACGAGACATCTTTTGCTTCCACCATCTCAGAAGATGAATCTACCACTCTAACCACACCGAGGGAAAAACTGAATGCATTTCTCATTTCAAGGGATGTAAGTCCGATCAGATACGCTCTTTCAGCGCCAATGGAACAGCTTTCAGACCGTACAAAACGTTTCCACATGCGTAAAGCTCGCCAAGTTGTTACTAATTGCCTGCAAGAAATCGCGCCTGGCCAGTCGACCGCTCTGCTTGAAGGCTTAACATGTGACAAGTTCGATAAAGATGAAAAAAAAGATATTTCTCTGTTGGATGCTTTGGCAGAATGCTATAGAAATACCAGTCACTGGAGCACCCGAAGGCAGATTTTGTCTATTATGGCTGATAAGGTTACCTTTAAGGAACTTCAGAAATGGATACCAGACTTGACCAGATACCGTTTCAACATCGCTAAACATCATCTATTGCTACATGGTAGGGGCTCTGTACTCCCTCCTTTAAAAAACACAAGAGTTTGTGTTGAGCCAGAAAAAATTGACCACTTTGTTACCTTTATATCAAGTTCTCATGTCATACAGGACTTGCCATTCGGAGAAAAAACATTAAAACTTTCTACTGACAGAGATATAAAAATCCCAAATGTTGTACGAAATCTTATCCCAGAGCAATGTATTCAACAGTACGAAAGATATTGCAAGGAGATGAATTTCCAACCGATGAGCCGCAGCACATTGCGCAGAGTTCTTAACGTCTGCTCTGCTTCAGTCCGTAAATCCTTACAAGGACTTGATTATATCTCAGCCATGGGCGGAAAAGCCTTCTTTGACTTGGAGAAAGTCGTTGATAAGCTTGGAGATTGCTATGAAAGGGGTTTGACGTGGGCCAAACAAAGAAACCAAAAACTCAAAGATGCCAAACGCTACTTAAAGGGTGACTATAAGGTAAGAACAGGTGGAAGGTATATGCATGATCAATTCCATGAACATGCGAATCTCACCTTGTTATAATTGAAATACAATAAGTCTTTCCAAAACAGGAAATAAAGTACGCTAGGGCATGTTTTGATAAACTACCAAACTGTTGAGTGGCATCGTTAGTTCATGTAAGAATACAGCAGGACTAATTGTTGTTTTTTGTTCATTCATTTTTCCAGATTCATATTTCTAGTCATTCTGAAGTTGCCGATCACTGTAGGGCATATGCTCTTAGTCTTTCAAACGATTACAATTATACTGCCGTCTGTGATCATGAACACAATGCGAAATGTGACAGATGCCGCTTATTTCCCGATGTTTTGACTGAAATTCGCGCAGCTTTGGATGAAGTACATTGCTCTTCCGAGGAAAAAGAAGCTATGGAGTACGTAACTACACAGGCAGCCCAATACATTGAGTCTTGGAAAGCACATATTTTAAGATCAATCAATCAGGACGCTGCACGACACGACATTTTAGAAGAGTTGGATTCTCATTGCGCCTTTATTGTGTTAGACTGGGCGATGAAATTCGTACCTCGTAAATACCGTGAAAGCCAGAGAGACTGGTTCGGGAAACGGGGACTTCCGTGTCACATAACGGTATTAACCAGGAAGAAGGATGATGGTGAGGTACAAATGCTTACTTTTGTACATGTGTTCAAATCCTGCAGCCAGGATAGTACTACTGTTGTGGCAATCATTGACGATGTCTTAAGGCAGCTCCCATCGATTGCACCCGAGATAAATACCGTATACCTGCGACAGGACAATGCAGGGTGTTATCACTCTGCATTAACTCTGCTGTCTTTACCAATGATAGCGAAAGCAACTGGGATCAAAATCCGACGTATCGATTTTTCAGATCCTCAAGGGGGAAAAGGGGCGTGTGACCGCAAGGCAGCCCCTCTCAAAAATCACATGAATAAATATTTGAACTCCGGGAAAGATATCGAGAATCCAAAGCAAATGAAGGCAGCGATCGAGTCCTTTGGAGGCATCCCTGGAGTGAAAGTAATAGTGTGTGATTTACAAGCTAGCCCTGAGGGCGTGGCTGGGAAATGGGGGGGTGTGAGCCATATTAACAACATAGAGTATAAACGCGAGTCCATGACAGTGTGGATGGCTTACGATACTGGTCCAGGAAAAGTCTTGTCTTTGAGTAATTTTTGTCTGCCCTCATCCTTACCAAAGCTAATCCATAACAAAGATACCACGGACCAGAATCAAATATCGTTCACTACAGTGAAAGCAAGGGTACAACCAAAGAAATCTCTTCTAAACCGTGATGCTGAAAATGACGAAACTGAAAGTGACGACGAAACTGAAAGTGACGACGAAACTGAAAGTGACGACGAAACTGAGAGTAAAGAAAACAGTGATCAAAGACCCGACACTTCCAGCAAATTGTTTTTTTGTCCCGAACAAGGCTGCACTAAGTCATTCCAGAGGTACTCTTCCCTAGAAAAACATTTGGATTGTGAAAACCATAAATACGCATTAGAACATGAAACACTTTATGACAAGGCAATGAAATTATATGCAACAAAACTTGAAAAAGGAACCAGTAAAAACCCGGAATCAACAAAAAGTAACAATTTGCCACAGCTTGATATTGGTCCTGAGCTTCATATGGGCTAGGCCTTAAAATCATCTGCTAAGAAAAAACGGTTTTCTGATACACAGAAAAAGTACCTAGTTGATGTGTTCGATGCCGGGGAGCAAACAGGTCAAAAAGCCGATCCAGCTGATGTATCGAGAGAGATGAGATCGGCCAGACACATCGACGGTTCACGTCTTTTTAACAAGAGCGACTTTCTAACATCACAGCAGATCGCTAGCTTTTTCTCGCGCTTAGCGAAAAAGAGGAGGACAACAGCAGCCGAAGATGAATATAATGATGATGATGACGGTGCTGATGATGATAATGATGACGATGACAAGGACAATGACGATATAAATAACAACGATTTCGAAAAGCAAAAGCAAAAAGAAATCCAAGAATTGACGAAAATCTTGATGGGCACGATAGACTTGAAACATCCAATAATGTTCGAAAGGCATAATATTTGTGAATTTAAAACTACTCAAAGGAAACTTTCGAAATTCTCTGTTCACATGTTACGAGAAATCTGTACTTCCCTTGAACTTGATACATCTGACATCAAGGTAAAGCGCAAAAAGCCTTACATGGATTTACTGGAAAAACTGGTTATCAGTTGCACTTGCTGAACAAAATAATAATGGTATTGGACATCAAAAGGTAAATAAAGTAAAATTGCGTTAGGATTCTATTGCGTAATTACTTGTCAATTTCATGCGTGCAACGTTAATTGGTGCCGACCGGAACCATGACATTTTTAACACTTTCTTTTGTTGTTATTTTGGAGGGTGTCTTGTTATATAAACCCAAAATCATAGTAAAAAATATATCATAGCAAGAATTCTTAAAATTTAAACTTTAATCAACTATTTTATGGAATCTGGCAGGTTGTAGCAAATATTTTGTATGTTTTGATAAAAATAATCATGTTATCATTTTAAGGCCAGAGACGTGCAATACTATTTTGGGTTAGTCGAGTGAATTTAGAGCAAATTTAATTCATAGTTTGAGTTTACTGTTTCAACTTCTTTCAGAATAAGTCCAAGAGCTTTTATTATTTTTTTTTAATCGTTTCTTTTTTCTTTTTATTTCTTAGAAAGTCAACATGAATTCGTTTACATTAGTAAACAAAATGTAAATTGATTGAACTCGCCGACAGATAAAATCCGTGAGTTTCTTACAACTTACAGGCTGTGGTGCAACGCGCAAAATAATTTCCCCAAGAAAATTTTGCATGATTCGTGGAAATCATTATTTCAACTTTAATTCAGGTTGTCTTTTTGGTAAAAATTTTTCGTCGCACATGAAAAAAAATCTGATTATTTTGACCCCATTTTAAGAGGAGTTTTATATGTGCTCCAAAAATAAATTAAGTAAAAATCGAAAAATTTCACCAAAATTACTAACACTCTACCAATTGTTTCTTAAGATACCAATTAACTACTATTTAGTCATATTACAGTGCTAGGTTGCTTTGTTTGGTCGCGATAAGCTGTTAAAGTTGATGTAAATTATCGGCCGAAAATTAGCGAATTTAGTCCAAAACTCTTTTCTTCGATTTTCTCGAAAACTAAGCGCTATTTTACCAAACAAACTACACAGTGGTTTTACTTACACTAAGGCCTACCTAAGTTTAAAATATTAGCAAAATCAAATTTTCGACCCTTGCCGTGGATTTGCCAAAATGTCTGATTTTTGCTGACAACCACTCTTAAGCGTATATCATTTATATGATTTTATGTTTAATTTTTATCTGTACGTTCGGATGCACTAATAACTAGCTGACTACTAGAAATATTTTGAAGGACAAAAAAATTCAGTTCGAAGGAAGCTGTTAATATGAATTGAGTCGCAGACGGAATGCGCTGCGAATTCTCATAGTTTTTAATACATCTAACCACATGTAAAATTAACTTTAATTGTTTCGTATTATAGATGCTTCGTTATTTGTTGTCTAATAAATCATATTTAATATTTTTTTAAATATGTAATTCCAGGTTTTTCCACGTCACTTGATTGTGAAAGAATGCAACGTAGCAGAGAACATAACAGTTACCTTAAGACCAACTGTTCCTATTTTACTCACCATGAATATCTCTGGATCTGACAGTGTAGTGGTGTCTGTGTTGATACCCCAAAAGTACAAAGCACAAAGAAGACAATCTGCAGTTGACAAATGCCAAGTTGAACTGAAGACACAAGACATAACTCGTGGTAAAACAATCACGATTAGAGGAATCTGTGATAACCAACAAGACAAAAGACAAAGCTTTTCCTTTCGTCTCAAGCCGCAAACCATGAGCAGCAATTGGAAAGATGTGGATAACTATCAAATGCCAGCTGTCAAGGTACAAAATAAAAGAGCTATTCCACACAAGAGCGTTAAAAATGCAAGTGTACACTTTTAGAACTTAGGTTTATTTGCAAATGATCAAGAACCGCACGCACTGCGTTGATCTGTACTGTATAGCAATTCATCACTGATCCGATAATTTTACCGTTTTCTATTAGTATAGGTAATAACACGGTTTCGAGTTCAATTTGGGATTAATTTGCACGAGAGTGTGTTTTTCGAAGAGTTGAAATTGCACGAGACCGTAGGTCCATCCATCCATCCATCCATCCATCCATCCATCCAGCATCAGGCACAGCACGAGGAGGAGAGGGATAGCAGCAGGCAGGCAGGAGGCATGCAGGCAGGCAGGCAGGGAGGAGGCAGGCAGGCAGGCAGACGGACGGCAGGCGCATCACGGCGGCACGGACGGCACGGCGGCAGCCACGGCGGAGGCACGGCGGCACGGCGGCACGGCGCACGGCGGCACGGCGGCACGCGGCAGGGGCACGCGCACGGCGTCACTTCTTCACTTCTTCACTTCTTCACTTCTTCACTTCTTCACTTCTTCACTTCTTCACTTCTTCACTTCTTCACTTCTTCACTTCTTCACTTCTTCACTTCTTCACTTCTTCACTTCTTCACTTCTTCACTTCTTCACTTCTTCACTTCTTCACTTCTTCACTTCTTCACTTCTTCACTTCTTCACTTCTTCACTTCTTCACTTCTTCACTTCTTCACTTCTTCACTTCTTCACTTCTTCACTTCTTCACTTCTTCACTTCTTCACTTCTTCACTTCTTCACTTGTCCACGGTGTTGGGGGCAGAACTCTAAAAAAAGTTGTCCATTATGACCTACATGTTGTAGAGTCTTTTCGACCCCACATTGTTATCTTACACATTGGAACAAACGACCTAACCCGTGCCAATCTTACCCCTGTTCTAGTGGGTTCTGGTATTGAGGATCTAGTTCGTTTATTGCATGACCAATATGGGGTTGAGCGCGTTTGTGTTTGCCAAACACTCTATAGGGAGGCGTTAGCAGCTTTTAACCAAAAAGTCGATCTCTTAACCCGTTATCTACGCGTAGTTTTGGAGCCAATTCCTTATGCAATTTATTGGGGTCATAGAGGTTTCTGGCATACAAAGGCTAATTTCTACGCCTACGATGGTGTTCATCTGAATAGCTGCGGACAGCGCAAATTTTATCGCAGTTTGAGAGGGGCAATTCTTAAAAGCCTTCGTTCGTTCCAAGCTTGTAATTGAGTGATCTCTTGTCACTACTTTTATTTTATCTGTTACGCTTTGAGTGCAGTCTTGTTGGCTAGCTAAAAATGTTAGACCAGGACCACACCCCTCCTTATCTTGACAGCGGTGTGGCATGTCAAGATTAGAATTACATGCGGTGTGGCATGTGGGGCTTTTAGTTTCTCGGTCTACAAGTTGCACAATACGTGCTTTGTTGTCTATGCTTAGCCTAACTGTGGGTGTTCAGAAACCATTTTGAGTGTACAATCCCTTGATCGCCGTCTTACGGTGTGTTCATTGCACTCGGTTTTCTGTTCTGCCCTTTTTCTAATTTATACTGTCACTCGGCGTACAGATGCTTTTAACATCGTATTACATACATTACGGCTTTGTCTGGTTTTTTTTAGATAATGCTGGACGGCGTTTGGCTCGCTTTCTGTACTCGCTTTTACGCGTTGCCCTTCTCTTTTGTATGTTTTACTTTTCGCAAAAGCACAAGCGCTTAATTTATCTAGTTCGTGTTTTTGCGAGATAAAACTTTATGTAATTTACACTTTTATCGTGCACTTTGTTAAGTTATACCTCCCACCAAGCGAGCGACTCGACGCACGAGGCCATCGAGAGCTGATGCCATAGAAGTGCCAGCGCGTGATGTTCCCAGTAATCGGCCTGCAGGGCCCCTCACCTTGGACCTGGCTGCCCTGACTGCCTCTTTATCAACAGCGGTCACCAACGCTGTGCAGGCAGCCATGTCGCAACCACGAGTTGGACAGGAACAGGGTCTCGTCCCCCCAATTGTAGAGGACGAGGTCGTTGATATTCGCTCGAATAATGAGACACCAGGTATATCAACGAGTTCTGATCCGCGGTCATCCCAAGTCTTTACTAGTGCTGCAGTGACTCTGGGCTCGCGCGTTCCTTCTAAGATTAAATCCAAAATTTGGGCTAACGAATATGTCGATTTTGGCGCCCTTCTTAATAACTCCCCTACACCCGAAAAATACTCGCTTTCAGTAGGGAAACCCTCCGAAAATTCACGCGACCCACAAATTACGCTGGAGCCCAGTCACCAGCCCAAGAAAGTTACTAGTATTGACTTATGGCTGACGGCTTTCCACACCTTTGTAGCCATTTTCTGTGAAAAATTCTCGGACCAAACCGCGCCATTAATGAAATACTGTGAGACTATTAGGGATATAGCTCCCAAGTCGGGTGATTGGTCGTTTTACGACGAGCAGTTTCGCTATCTCCGACAGTCTGCCCCCGACTCCTTTCCTTGGGACCAAATCCATTGGGAGCTATGGCTTGGGGCGGTCACAAATTTTCGGAAACCCCAACAAGGCGCCGAGAAAGGGCCGGCTCAGCGAAATCGTTTTCGCAATACCAACCCCCCCCCTCCCCCCCCTTTCCCCAAGGGAACGTGTTGGGCATTTCAGAGCGGAAAATTTTGTAAAGGGTGTCAGTATGAGCACGTTTGTTGCAGATGCGGTGGAAAACACTCCGCCAGCAATTGTACCAACGACAAACGTTCTCCTTCACACCCAGCCAGTAGCACCAATAAAGGTGGCAAGGCTTGAAAATCTCTTGGACGGATATCCACGACCTTTGAAGTTTTACTTGTGCAACGGTTTTCGTTTCGGTTTTCGTATTAATTTTCTGGGTAAACGCTTATCTTTCATCTCACCGAATCTCAAGAGCGCTCTTGAGCAACCGGAAGTCACCTTATCTAAGTTGCGTAAGGAATGCGAAACCGGCAGAATTGTTGGGCCTTTCTCGGTGCCTCCATTCTCTAATTTTCGGACTTCGTCCCTGGGTGTAGTCCCTAAGAAAGTTCCTGGTAAATTTCGTTTAATACACTATTTATCATATCCTAAAGGCTCTTCAGTTAAAGATTTTATTCCCAAATTTTATTCCTCGGTACAATATGCTTCAATCGGTCAGGCAATTTCTGCCATTAAACGTTTGGGGGCAGGCTGTTTTATGGCGAAAACTGATATTAAGTCAGCTTTTCGGATTATTCCAATTCATCCTACTGACTATCCTTTGCTGGGGCTCAAGTGGGATGGCATGTATTATTTTGACAAATGTCTACCTATGGGTTGCTCTTCTTCCTGTGCCATTTTTGAAGCTTTCAGTACATCTCTAGAATGGCTCTCGTTAACACGTCTCGGTGCGTCGGCTGTGTTACATGTTTTAGACGATTTCTTATTCATTGCACCTACCGAGGATAAGTGTCGTACAGAACTCAATAATTTCATGGGCATGTGCAATTACCTTGGAGTCCCATTAGCTCCACAGAAAACGGTGGGCCCTGAGACAGCTCTACAATTCACGGGTATTACTTTAGATTCTGTCAAAGGCGAGACCCGATTACCTGATGATAAGCTTCGAAAATGTCACACTCCTCTTCGTTCGTTTTATAAAAAGCGGTCAGTAACGCTAAGGGAATTACAATCCTTATTAGGCCTTTTAAATTTTACTTGCTCTGTGATCGTTCCAGGTCGCGCTTTCCTGCGCCGCATGATTGATCTTACCAAGGGTCGCCTTAATCCCTATCATCATATTTGTTTAACTCAGGGAATCAAAAAAGATATTATCACGTGGTGTAAATTTCTGGACGTCTACAACGGCAAATCGTTTTTTCTGGAGGAAAAATGGGGGACGTCTTCTACCCTCGAACTATACACAGATGCCGCGGCATCACTAGGTTACGGGGCTATCTTTGGTAAGCATTGGTTTTGCGGCGCTTGGCCGGCTTCTTGGAAATCCTTTAACATCGCATTTCTAGAATTCTTTCCTATTGTTATTGCCATACATATCTGGGGGTCAAATATGGCTAATAAGTGCGTTACGTTTTTCACTGACAACGCAGCCGTGGTTGAAATAATTAATCGACAGACCTCAAAGGATAAGATAATTATGGTGTTGACACGTGACTTCGTATTGAGTTGTTCACGCCATAATATCTTATTTCGAGCACAACATGTGCCAGGTTTAAGTAATAGTCGGGCCGATTTAATTTCCCGCTTACAGGTAGACAAATTCAAACAGCTCATGCCCGACGCGGACGAGTGCGCTACGGCGATACCCGCGAACCTTCTGCCGAAGAGTTGGTCTCTAACTTAGGTTTTCTCTTACGCTCGGCTTTGTTTGAGGGCTCTCGTGCCTCTTATCGGCGAGCTTGGTCGGTTTTTAGTACTTTCTGCCAGAGATTCTACGGATCTCCTCAACCAAATTTACCTCTAAAGCCCGATGTAATAGCTTTGTTTATTTCATACCTTTCGGCTAAGAAATTGGCTTGTTCCACTATTTCATCATATTTATCCGCGATCGGATATTTACACAAGCTGCAAGGGCTTCAAGATCCGACAAGAGCATTTTTAATTCAAAAGCTCGTGACCGCTTTAAATCGTCGGCGTCCGTTTGATGTACGGTTGCCAATCACTCGCCCACTGCTCCACGACTTAGTACAGGCCCTCAGACATACCAACTCTTCTGCATTTCAAAGAGTCCTCTATTCCGCTATGTTTTTGCTAGCCTTTTACGGGTTTTTCCGTGTAGGAGAGTTAGCTGCCAAGAGTTCACAGTCTAGAGACACGGTTGTTCAATTTAATGCTTTATCTTTCCTGATGACCCAAGGTAACCTCCACTCAGCTAAGATTACCATCATTGATTTCAAACATAACACGAGGCGCCGGCCTTTTGACGTGTTAATCGATCGTGAAGATTCCCAGCCATTCTGTCCCGTCAAATCTCTCTCCCAATATTGTCATCTTAGAGGAGGGCTGGCGGCGCCACTTTTTGCCATCAAGATGGTAGTCCAGTTACGGTGTCACAGTTTAACACCGATCTTGTAAAAGGTGTTTAATATTCCGTGGCCTCGACCCAGAGCGGTACAAGAGCCACAGCTTTCGCATCGGCGCCGCCTGCCACGCTGCTGACAATGGCTTCTCTGATGCCCAAATACGTACTCTGGGCCGCTGGAAATCCGACGCCTTTACAATTTATCTTAGGTCACCTAGTGCTCAGGCCAATTGAATTTCTAAACATGTTCACGCGTCCGCTTGATGACACGGGTAGGGTCAGTCAGGGGCTGCTTATCTGTGTTATCGCCACCGAATATATCGTATTTAGTTATTCTAGTTGTGACGTGTTTATTCTCGCCCCACCTTTTATTTGCCGAAGACATAGCTTCTTTGGGTTTTGGTATTTTGTACGATTATATAGGTTTATTGATTATTAAACTTGCCACTAGCGTGGCCAAAATTATTCCAAAACCAATGTCTCCTGTCTTCTCTTTCGCAAACTAGTGCGTCGCGATGCAAGGCTTGGACGTTAGTTAACTTTAGTCTAAATAAATTTACAGAATGGCAAAGGTGGGGCGAGAATAAACACGCTAGCTGAGTGGAGGTTACCTTGGGTCATCAGGAAAGATAAAGCATTAAATTGAACAACCGTGTCTCTAGACTGTGAACTCTTGGCAGCTAACTCTCCTACACGGAAAAACCCGTAAAAGGCTAGCAAAAACATAGCGGAATAGAGGACTCTTTGAAATGCAGAAGAGTTGGTATGTCTGAGGGCCTGTACTAAGTCGTGGAGCAGTGGGCGAGTGATTGGCAACCGTACATCAAACGGACGCCGACGATTTAAAGCGGTCACGAGCTTTTGAATTAAAAATGCTCTTGTCGGATCTTGAAGCCCTTGCAGCTTGTGTAAATATCCGATCGCGGATAAATATGATGAAATAGTGGAACAAGCCAATTTCTTAGCCGAAAGGTATGAAATAAACAAAGCTATTACATCGGGCTTTAGAGGTAAATTTGGTTGAGGAGATCCGTAGAATCTCTGGCAGAAAGTACTAAAAACCGACCAAGCTCGCCGATAAGAGGCACGAGAGCCCTCAAACAAAGCCGAGCGTAAGAGAAAACCTAAGTTAGAGACCAACTCTTCGGCAGAAGGTTCGCGGGTATCGCCGTAGCGCACTCGTCCGCGTCGGGCATGAGCTGTTTGAATTTGTCCAGCTGTAAGCGGGAAATTAAATCGGCCCGACTATTACTTAAACCTGGCACATGTTGTGCTCGAAATAAGATATTATGGCGTGAACAACTCAATACGAAGTCACGTGTCAACACCATAATTATCTTATCCTTTGAGGTCTGTCGATTAATTATTTCAACCACGGCTGCGTTGTCAGTGAAAAACGTAACGCACTTATTAGCCATATTTGACCCCCAGATATGTATGGCAATAACAATAGGAAAGAATTCTAGAAATGCGATGTTAAAGGATTTCCAAGAAGCCGGCCAAGCGCCGCAAAACCAATGTTTACCAAAGATAGCCCCGTAACCTAGTGATGCCGCGGCATCTGTGTATAGTTCGAGGGTAGAAGACGTCCCCCATTTTTCCTCCAGAAAAAACGATTTGCCGTTGTAGACGTCCAGAAATTTACACCACGTGATAATATCTTTTTTGATTTCCTGAGTTAAACGAATATGATGATAGGGATTAAGGCGACCCTTGGTAAGATCAATCATGCGGCGCAGGAAAGCGCGACCTGGAACGATCACAGAGCAAGTAAAATTTAAAAGGCCTAATAAGGATTGTAATTCCCTTAGCGTTACTGACCGCTTTTTATAAAACGAACGAAGAGGAGTGTGACATTTTCGAAGCTTATCATCAGGTAATCGGGTCTCGCCTTTGACAGAATCTAAAGTAATACCCGTGAATTGTAGAGCTGTCTCAGGGCCCACCGTTTTCTGTGGAGCTAATGGGACTCCAAGGTAATTGCACATGCCCATGAAATTATTGAGTTCTGTACGACACTTATCCTCGGTAGGTGCAATGAATAAGAAATCGTCTAAAACATGTAACACAGCCGACGCACCGAGACGTGTTAACGAGAGCCATTCTAGAGATGTACTGAAAGCTTCAAAAATGGCACAGGAAGAAGAGCAACCCATAGGTAGACATTTGTCAAAATAATACATGCCATCCCACTTGAGCCCCAGCAAAGGATAGTCAGTAGGATGAATTGGAATAATCCGAAAAGCTAACTTAATATCAGTTTTCGCCATAAAACAGCCTGCCCCCAAACGTTTAATGGCAGAAATTGCCTGACCGATTGAAGCATATTGTACCGAGGAATAAAATTTGGGAATAAAATCATTAACTGAAGAGCCTTTAGGATATGATAAATAGTGTATTAAACGAAATTTACCAGGAACTTTCTTGGGGACTACACCCATGGGCGAAGTCCGAAAATTAGAGAATGGAGGCACCGAGAAAGGCCCAACAATTCTGCCGGTTTCGCATTCCTTACGCAACTTAGATAAGGTGACTTCCGGTTGCTCAAGAGCGCTCTTGAGATTCGGTGAGATGAAAGATAAGCGTTTACCCAGAAAATTAATACGAAAACCGAAACGAAAACCGTTGCACAAGTAAAACTTCAAAGGTCGTGGATATCCGTCCAAGAGATTTTCAAGCCTTGCCACCTTTATTGGTGCTACTGGCTGGGTGTGAAGGAGAACGTTTGTCGTTGGTACAATTGCTGGCGGAGTGTTTTCCACCGCATCTGCAACAAACGTGCTCATACTGACACCCTTTACAAAATTTTCCGCTCTGAAATGCCCAACACGTTCCCTTGGGGAAAGGGGGGGGGGGGGGGTTGGTATTGCGAAAACGATTTCGCTGAGCCGGCCCTTTCTCGGCGCCTTGTTGGGGTTTCCGAAAATTTGTGACCGCCCCAAGCCATAGCTCCCAATGGATTTGGTCCCAAGGAAAGGAGTCGGGGGCAGACTGTCGGAGAGAGCGAAACTGCTCGTCGTAAAACGACCAATCACCCGACTTGGGAGCTATATCCCTAATAGTCTCACAGTATTTCATTAATGGCGCGGTTTGGTCCGAGAATTTTTCACAGAAAATGGCTACAAAGGTGTGGAAAGCCGTCAGCCATAAGTCAATACTAGTAACTTTCTTGGGCTGGGGACTGGGCTCCAGCGTAATTTGTGGGTCGCGTGAATTTTCGGAGGGTTTCCCTACTGAAAGCGAGTATTTTTCGGGTGTAGGGGAGTTATTAAGAAGGGCGCCAAAATCGACATATTCGTTAGCCCAAATTTTGGATTTAATCTTAGAAGGAACGCGCGAGCCCAGAGTCACTGCAGCACTAGTAAAGACTTGGGATGGCCGCGGATCAGAACTCGTTGATATACCTGGTGTCTCATTATTCGAGCGAATATCAACGACCTCGTCCTCTACAATTGGGGGGACGAGACCCTGTTCCTGTCCAACTCGTGGTTGCGACATGGCTGCCTGCACAGCGTTGGTGACCGCTGTTGATAAAGAGGCAGTCAGGGCAGCCAGGTCCAAGGTGAGGGGCCCTGCAGGCCGATTACTGGGAACATCACGCGCTGGCACTTCTATGGCATCAGCTCTCGATGGCCTCGTGCGTCGAGTCGCTCGCTTGGTGGGAGGTATAACTTAACAAAGTGCACGATAAAAGTGTAAATTACATAAAGTTTTTTCTCGCAAAAACACGAACTAGATAAATTAAGCGCTTGTGCTTTTGCGAAAAGTAAAACATACAAAAGAGAAGGGCAACGCGTAAAAGCGAGTACAGAAAGCGAGCCAAACGCCGTCCAGCATTATCTAAAAAAAACCAGACAAAGCCGTAATGTATGTAATACGATATTAAAAGCATCTGTACGCCGAGTGACAGTATAAATTAGAAAAAGGGCAGAACAGAAAACCGAGTGCAATGAACACACCGTAAGACGGCGATCAAGGGATTGTACACTCAAAATGGTTTCTGAACACCCACAGTTAGGCTAAGCATAGACAACAAAGCACGTATTGTGCAACTTGTAGACCGAGAAACTAAAAACCCCACATGCCACACCGCATGTAATTCTAATCTTGACATGCCACACCGCTGTCAAGATAAGGAGGGGTGTGGTCCTGGTCTAACATTTTTAGCTAGCCAACAAGACTGCACTCAAAGCGTAACAGATAAAATAAAAGTAGTGACAAGAGATCACTCAATTACAAGCTTGGAACGAACGAAGGCTTTTAAGAATTGCCCCTCTCAAACTGCGATAAAATTTGCGCTGTCCGCAGCTATTCAGATGAACACCATCGTAGGCGTAGAAATTAGCCTTTGTATGCCAGAAACCTCTATGACCCCAATAACTTGCATAAGGAATTGGCTCCAAAACTACGCGTAGATAACGGGTTAAGAGATCGACTTTTTGGTTAAAAGCTGCTAACGCCTCCCTATAGAGTGTTTGGCAAACACAAACGCGCTCAACCCCATATTGGTCATGCAATAAACGAACTAGATCCTCAATACCAGAACCCACTAGAACAGGGGTAAGATTGGCACGGGTTAGGTCGTTTGTTCCAATGTGTAAGATAACAATGTGGGGTCGAAAAGACTCTACAACATGTAGGTCATAATGGACAAGTTTTTTTAGAGTTCTGCCCCCAACACCGTGGCACCTTACAATTACATTATTCTCGCAGTGAAAATAGGGGCTAAGATCGGAATTACATTCGATGAAGTCGTGGAGACGACGAACAAAGGAATGTCCCAGAATAAGAATGCGCTTGTCAGCCATAACTTACACAGTTAGGGCGTAAAAGTAAAATAACTTGCCTGATAATTTTAAGAGAACTTGCTCGACTGCGAGAATAATAGGAAAGAGGCCTCGTGGTAGTAAGACGCGCCTTAAGTACTGCTACGTAATAACAGTAATCATATCCTATTGGTCGACTTGAGATATGCGGATTCATCTAGTTGGATTACCGGATCTAACAACAGTATAATGTTTCGACATAAATGTCATTCTATCACATGACAGGAAGTCAGGTGATCCCATGAGATAGCACAGCGCTTGCGCAAGTCATTGCACGGATTGCGTTCAAAGCAAGTTGTTCTTATAAATTTTGTTAAAGTCTTCAAACGATTCTGGATTAGTCTAACGCAGTTAGTCTAGCAAGAAATCCAGCTGGGATCAACGTAGTTGATACCTAAACGTTGTTGTAAGGTCCTAACGTGATTAGGTACCGACGTACACTGGTACAATATGGACGACGAGGCCGGTGAAGGCTCGATTGTGGCGGACAGAGACACGCCACCTAATGGTGATCATGATGTGAATGGCATGTTTGCCGCATTGCTTGGACAGATGCAAGCAATGAACCAAAACTTCGCTTCTTTCTGTTCAGGAGAAGCCAAAGAGGACAGTGACCAGGAGTTCAGTCGCCATGATCATGAAGCGGGACAGGGTGATATAGTCGACGAAGCCCTACAGACACTCATCAGCAGTCAGAATGGGGTAAAAACGCCAGAACCCGATGTCTTACAGGACATAGCAGCCGATCTAAATGTAAACGAAAAGACGGATCCTGCTATTCATGAGGGACTGGCGGGCATATTAATACCCTTGTCAAGTCAAAGATGAGCGAAGAAAAGCTGAAGGAAAAAATGGACAAATATGTTCGTCCAGAAAACATAAAGGACCTACGGGTTCCTAAGGTTAATCCACTAGTTTGGAACCAGTTGTCGTCCAGCATGCGATCGCAGGACTCAAAATCACAAACGTCGCAAGGCATTTTGATGGGATCCACCATGGCATCCATCAAAGCGGCCGATCTGGTGATGAAAAAGTATCCCGGTGACCGTGATCTGTTAAAGATCATCACCGACAGTGTAGCCATGGGCTTACAGTTTAATCATGAGGTCAACCTATCAAGGAGAATGGCCATGGAAAAAAGAGCTCCACAAGGATTACGCGTCTCTCTGTAATGTTTCACCCGCAGGGGATGGTGATTCGGAATTTCTCTTTGGCGACTTGTCCAAAATAACCAAAGACATCGCTGAGGCAAACAAGCTGACAAAGAGGGTTCGTCCCACCTCTACAACAACACGTGGGGGTCATCATGGCGGCCACCAGAGCTATGGCTACAAAGGGAATCGCCGATTCCAGCCGTATGGCAGAAGTAAAAGCGGTTTTTTTTTTAGACCGAGGCCATCCCTCCAAATACAGGAAGAAAAAGGAGGGGACAAGCAACCAACGCCAATAAAGGTATGCCCTGATGTCCATATGTGCTATGATATAGACAATGACATATTATCATGGTTACTTAAACCTGCTGAGTTTACAGCGGGGAGGCTAACTGGATACCTTGATCAATGGTCTGAATTAACAAATGACCCATCTATACTTAACATAGTCAAAGGGGTTAAAATTGAAATGATTCACGGTAGTGATATGATTGCTCGACCTAATGCCAGACCTAGTGTCTTCAATCACAATGAACATGTCATTGTTGAACAGGAAATTGATAAGCTAATTAAGAAGAATGTGATTATAGAAACATCTATGACTTTATATCCACTATATTTTTACGACCCAAGAAGGACGGCACGCATCGTATGATTCTCAATTTAAAACAGTTCAATGAGTATGTTGTGTATCATCATTTTAAGATGGATACATTGGAGCATGCCATCCAACTTATGAATCCAGGGTGTTACATGGCGTCGGTAGATCTTAAAGACGCATACTACACAGTACCTATTTATAGTTTGCATCAGAAATATCTAAGATTCTGGTTTGATGGCAAGTTCTACCAGTACACTTGCTTACCAAATGGGTTAGCTAGTGCGCCGCGCTTATTTACTAAGCTACTAAAGCCAGTTTATTCGACACTCCGCAGCATGGGGCATGTTAGCTCAGCATACATCGACGACTCTTATTTGCAAGGTGATAGTTACAGAGAATGCTATAACAATGTTGTTGACACTGTGCGGCTGTTTTCTTCATTGGGGTTTTGTGTACATCCCGACAAATCAGTATTTACACCAACGCAACAACTGGTTTTTCTAGGATTTATTTTAAACTCAAACACGATGACAGTTGTGCCTACTGATGAAAAGAAAGAGAAAATTGTCTCTGTTTGTTCTGCGGTTTTAGCTAAAACTGAGTTCAATAGTAACACTAGTTTCCAACTTCCCCGGGGCTGAATTTGGACCATTACACTATAGGGGACTCGAGCAAGAAAAATATTTTGCCCTTGTTCTGTCTAAAGGAAACTATGCCGGGCCCATGAGTTTATCAACGCGTGCTGTCTCTGAGATAAGGTGGTGGTTATATAATGTACAAAATCTCAAACGTGACATTGTGCGGGACAATCCTGACATTGTTATTAAATCGGATGCTTCTAACCTTGGTTGGGGTGCTATATACGGAGAGCAAAAAGCGGGAGGGCGATGGATGTCCTCTGAGGCTACGCTGCACATCAACGTTCTGGAATTAAAGGCGGCCTTTTTTGCACTGAAATGCTTTTGCTCTAACTTAGACACTCAACATGTACGTATCTTTATCGATAACACCACAGCAGTATCCTACATTAACAATATGGGAGGTTCTAAATCTGTTTTTCTTAACTCCCTTGCCATTAAAGTGTGGGATTGGTGTATCGCTAGGAACCTGTGGGTTTCTGCGGTGCATATCGCAGGAAAACTCAACATCGAAGCGGATGAAAAGTCGCGAAAGTTTAATGACAAACATGAGTGGCGGATTAACGAACAATGTTTCAACGAGATTATCGAATTGTTCCCTACAGTTAACATTGATATGTTTGCTAGCCGGCTAAACAATATGCTTGACGTATATTGCTCGTGGAAGCCAGACCCTGGCAGTAGCCATGTAGATGCGTTTTCACTTAATTGGAATAATTATGAATTTCATGCCTTCCCTCCATTCAGCCTAATCCCGAAATGCCTATCCAAGATAACACAAGACAAAGCTCGTGGAATACTGATTGCTCCATTATGGCCAACTCAGACATGGTTCCCAACACTACTACAGCAGTTATATCGACAACCGTGGATCTACGCTCCGAGAATGGACCTACTGCGACACCCGTCACGCAACGAACCACATCCACTGTGTCGGAAACTATGCCTGATGGTATGTCCCTTATCAGGGAACACTATGGAAACTTGGGCATTCCAGCAAACGTTACCGAAGTGCTCTTGGCCTCTTGGAGACCATCCTACTCAAAAACAGTACAACACGTACCTCCGGAGGTGGATGGCGTTTTGTAATCATTCACCAACGGTAAACGACACTCTTAAATTCCTCATGAAACTTTATCAAGAGGGCGTCAGTTACTCAACGCTTAACACTGCACGCTCCGCTTTGTCTACCGTAGTTAATATAAAATACTTCGGTAACAACCCAATTGTTACCAGATTTATGAAAGGAATTTTTGAGTTGCGTAAACCCACGCCTAAATACACAGAAATATGGGATGTGTCAATCGTTTTACGTTATCTGTCAGGACTCTATCTTTATGAATCATTAACACTTAAGAATTTGACACTTAAATTACTTATGTTATTGTTACTAGTATCAAGCCAAAGAGGTCAGACAATTCATTTACTGCACATAAATAATCTAGTTCCTTCAGAGGACAAATATGTTTTTCATGTACTCGACCATACAAAAACCAGTAAACCAGGAAAGCCTTACGATATACTTCAGATTTGTGCCTATGAAATTTACCCAAATAATTGTCCTTTAGCATGTCTTAAGGAATACATAAACAGAACCAAGCAGCTTAGAGGAAGCGAAACCAAGTTATTCATCAGCTATGTGAAACCGTTTAAGCCCGTGTCTAGAGACACGATCTCCAGATGGACAAAGACTGTCCTTGATAAAAGTGGCGTCGATACTAACGTCTATAAAGCACATAGTACTAGAGCAGCGTCGACATCAAAGGCCAGCAGAGGAAACGTACCAATAGATCAAATAATGGCTGATGCTGGCTGGAAGTCAGCGGAAACGTTTTACAAATTTTACGATAAACCAGTTGAATCTAGTACTAGCATCACGGATGTGATATTGAAGATTTGAAGCCATATCTACCTATATATACATATACATATACAGTTGTTCAAGTTCGAGTAATTCTTTCGTGAAAATTAATAAATCAATACTTTGTGTTTGCACCATCTTGTATCGTTGGTCTATAAGACATATTTATACACTCTTAATGTGTGCCATTAATGTTTGATGCATCAACAGCTTTGAAGTCTCATGGGATCACCTGACTTCCTGTCATGTGATAGAATTGGAAAATTAAACGAGACTTACCTGTAAGTTGAAATTTGATTGAGATTCTATCACATGACATTGGAAGGAAGGAGATCACATGCCCACCTCTTCCCGCCCTTGTCTATTTATACATTATATCAGCTGGGGTATATAAATATATATATTTCGGGATTTTATGTTGATGCAACAAACATCGTTTTAAAGAATGACTTGCGCAAGCGCTGTGCTATCTCATGTGATCTCCTTCCTTCCAATGTCATGTGATAGAATCTCAATCAAACTTCAACTTACAGGTAAGTCTCGTTTAATTTTCCAATTATGCTGTCAGCATAATGTTGTGTTTTTTAGCTCCGCGCGCAAGCCTGAGCTATTTTTAGCATGCGGTTCCTGATTGCCTAAGTTGTAGTGACAATGCGAGCGAAAAATACTTAGTTTCCGACGAGAAAAATTTCTTCATAACTAGACAAAGTTGAAATTAAACTAACATGTATTCTTCATAGACGAATTAAACATTAAACTCAACAAAAAATTAAAAAGAAAATCGAAAAAGATTAAATCAGGATGGTTTTCAGTATACGAACAATCTAAAAACATCGAAGAAAAGAAGAAAACAGGAAGAAAGGAAGAAAACAGCGATAGAAAATCATAGTGATGAAAATAGCGAAGTACCTTCAGTGAAGACAGCGAAAAAGAGCATTTATCGTAGCGTTTCTGATAGTAAATAAAGTTTAAGTTCAAATGATTAAGATGATGATGAACAAGACGAGTATTTTGTTTCACACACGAATCAAAACAAACTATTTGCACCGAAATGTACTGAAGAAAAAATACTGTTATCACCGAGGAAAAAACTACAAAAAGGCACATCATGATTTATGATTTATATAGCGCCCTTTCTATATGGATATATTCAAAGGCGCTTTGTTCCATATTTTGCACCTTCAATTTTCTCTTCGCCTCAATGTTCAGGTATTTTACCATAACTTTTCAACTTCTAAAGTCCCCATACAGACATTAGAAATACAATCATCGGCCAAGTACAAAAATCGAATAAAATTTGGTATTGGACTTCAAACTAATAGAGAAGAGATTTTTTACCTGCTTGAAGGGCATTTTACTTGCGATTCAGTTTTTTTGCCTTTATGCCTAAAATTGAATAAAGTTTGGTTTGTCAACTGCATGAAGCTTGCTTGTTACTGCCCATCTCTTATGTACCCATGACGTCACTACAATCTGACCAATCAGGAGTCGCATGCTGAAATAGCTCAGGCTTGCGCGCGGAGCTAAAAATAGATTTTCAAAAAACTTCATAGGGCACGGAGATGTGCTCTCTTACTTCAAATTCTCTTGGTTTTTAGTACTGAGAGGATGATTCGTGATTTCTGTTTCTAACCAAAACCTGCCTTTACTTTAGTGACAATAAGTCATCGAGGTATATTTTTGTTGCTTTATAAATCCTATGATTAAACAATGAATTATCAATCATTGATAATAGATCCTTATTCCTTTTTCAACAGGTTCATGTTCGTCTTTGGATATGTGCTGGCCAAATGACCTGTGTATGCGGTGCAGCAATACGAGAGGGAAAAGACGTCATAGTTATATCTATGTGTAACAAAATGAAAGATTCAGTGCCTACAATACTAAGGACTCTCAAACGAAGTCCTGGAAGTCTATCGAAAGGAATACAAATCACTAAGAAGATCAGTGGTTCATCATTGGAGCAGGAGGTACATTTTCTATCACTGCAACCCTTAGCTCAAACGATAATTAATAGGCGAGTAATAATTACCATACCTTAAAAGAGCTTGTTAAAGTTGCTAAAAGTTGGAAATTAAAGAAAGTAGTTTCAAAACATTTTGTGTGTGAAAACATTCCGCGTTGGAGGCGGGCATCTCTTGCTTCCAAAAAAGCTCTTCTAACAAAATTCACACTTTTCAAAATTATATATATCTTTTATTCGCGAGTTTCTAACTTATTCTGTCCGGCTTAGGTGTTTATTTTTTTGATTTCACAAAATTGTTTTCGGCTTTTCATATGTAAAGGTAATTCTGTCTTCGGGTATCAGAGTCTAAGTGGAACGTTCTGGAAGGTCACTGGATGTTCGTATCAATGCACCATCTACTGACTAGGGAAAAGTCTTGGGGCTTTGTCTTTGTCACTTTAATGACGATCCGGAAGACGATTGGAACAAAGGAGGTGATGATAAAGCTCATGATGATAAAAAACAATTTTCAGCAAGCTGGCGGTAAGTCAATTACAAAAATAGAACTGATAACACATGCGCAAGCACAAATGCAACAATTTTGTTTATATCGATTTAACAGTCTTAAAGAAGGGAAGAGCTTTTTTGAGGTTCTCCCTGAACAAGAACTTCAAGAACAAGTTGAACAAGGAAGATCCTGCTATTGTGGCATCGAAGGTGAAACAAAACAGGATGAAAGATGTGATGACAACGCAAACCTTTTCACAAGAATCGACGCTACTCAGATAGAAGTACTTAATACTCAAATAAATGACCAATCACAGTTTGGTATGAAAAGATCTGTAGACAGTCACTGGTATAGTGATGACATCATTGATCACGTGGAACGTAGCTACTATGTGGATGATCCTCATGTACAACTCGCTGTAAACCGCATACGAAACAAGAGATCACCAAGAGAAGTCATATCAGAAGATGAGGCAACTCAGTATTGTAAAACACAAATTGAAGAAACAAAAGCAGGAAAGGCATGCAATGAGATCTCAGGAACCAACTTGAAAAATGCAATGATACAGTGTGTTAACGACTTAAAGGTAAAGCAATATTTAATATGACTATGAAAACAGGAGGAAAGGGTGCATTATTAAGAGATATGTGAAATTAGAAATAACTCAATGGTATTTGCTTATATTTTGACACTCTTAGTTGTCAGGAGACTAGACATTTGCAGTGTTGGCATTTGAGACCATGAAGTACATATGTGAAGATACCACATTAAAGAACCTTTCACTCTACACTCATACTGCAAGTGGTGACTTAATGCCTCCCAGAGAGGTAGTAAAAGACTTGTGTCCTGCAGACTGTACTGGACGTGGCAAGTGTAAGAACAGAACCTGTATATGTGACGAAGGCTATACTGCACTGGACTGTTCCATGCAGATTAATTCAGTTCTTGAGTTGCTGGGGTAAGTAGAATACAAACCACACGTGCACAGTATAACTGTATAATTGTGAAAAAAAATGTAATAAGGATTTTTCGTCTTTGTGATCATTGTTCTAGCTTTCGGCTTTATTCCATTTCCTGTATAAAAGTTTAAGATCAATTCTATTTTGCACGAGCCCTTTTCTAAAAGTATTTCCAAGTACATAGTTGAATGGATTCCAATTTGGTGCAAAGTATGCTTTTTAATTATGGGTTCAGGAAATTGTTTGTTTGAACGAGTCCTTTCCTTTATAAATATTGTTGACTAGGTAATCGTTTAGTTATACCCTTTGGTTTCATTCAAAGTAGTCTTTCGTAGACAAATTTACCTACGTTACCCTACGTTTGAGGCGATCCCCAGACTAAATCACTGGATCCGGTCAACTTCTTCTTAATCAAGTCAAATTTGTGTTTCTTTTGACTACTTGCTTAGAATTTACGATGGTGGACTCTGTGATATACGAGAACGACCGTGTAAAAAGACAAATATCTTGGGCCAGAACTTTATCAAATCTGAGAACCTAACATGCCATATACATGAAGTAAAAGTAATACATGGAAATCATATACAAACATAGATATATATAGATATACTATTGAACCTCGTTATACTAGTGGGGCAGGGAACCATGTGGTTTTGAGCAGCTTTGAAGAAATGAGCTTTAGTTTCATCAAATGGTGTTTTTTGTATCAGTCTGTGAAGCCTTTGCAAGTGGTTGAATGTGAAGGTAACACGTCTGTGTGATGGTTATCTTAGGTTTACCCAGGTACCTGGTCTCCTCGTGGAATTCCTGTCACATCACAAGGGAAAATGACGGATCTGTTTGGTGTTCAGTGCAATCTGCCTGAGCCACCGACTAGACTTGGTGACTACAAACACGGGGGTACCCCTGCTGGGGGACTTTTGATCTCGGTTTCTAATTATGGGTTCAATACAAGTGTTCAACGACTGCGTCATGTGACTTACGACTCAAAGTGCATGAACTGCAGCAAATCAGGGAGATGTGAAGTTAAAGTAAGTAGTTAATTGACAAAGAGGTACACCAAATTGTAAATGAAATGACTAGAGGAGAATCTTGGGTTCTCACCTTGGGTTGGTCATCATGCATGCCTCGTGTATCATATAAGGTACGTATCTCTGTGGGGAAGAGCTAGACCAAACTATAAATAGTTTTCACCATAGACCAAGAAAATACATAACAACTTAAAATTGACTAATAGTATCCCATTATGCTTCGTGTATCAAAAATACTTAAGTAATCTATAGCTACTATTCTGGAAATTTAAAGCCGTGATTTTGGTACACATTCATTCTTCGTGTGATACACATCCTGAATAATTTTATGTGGTATATCATATATACAAGACAAGAATCACTTTTTTGAAGTACCAAATAAATTGAATATGCTATTTCAGACATTTCTAAAAATAACACCATTCAAATTCACTTGGAATGAAATAGCCTTGTATCATCGTGTGGCGAGCAACAAAAGTTGCTGAGATTTATGCAAGTAAGATTGTGATATAAATATTGTTTCCCATTGATTATGTAATAATTAATGTAATTGTTTGTGTTCTTTATTTTAGAACAATTCCTGTTTAATAAATGGACATTGTTTTGCTGCAAATGAACCCAACCCACGTGACTGGTGCCAGCAGTGCTTACCCCATGCTGACCAAATTGCTTGGACAAGTAGAAAAAGTATGTTTGGTCATTAAACAATCTTTACCTATTACAACATGGACTTTGACATCATACCGTTTTTCCTTCATAACTTCACAGACAATCAAGTTCCCAGGTTTCCTTCAAAAACCACGTATTTTGCCTTACAAGGAGAAGGACTCGTGATCCAACTGAAAGCAACAGACTCCGATAACCGTCCCCTAACATACTCTGTACTCAGTTCTACAGCTACTGGATTTACACTCAGTCTTTCTGGTTTATTCACGTGGAAGGTGACATCCAATCAGAATAAAAAGTTTACCTTTCAAGTGACTGACGAGTGTGGCGCGTTTGATATAATACATGTGAGAGTACGTATAGTACAATGTCCATGCCTCAATGGTGGCAAATGTGTACCCCACCCCTACCACCCACGGGGATCTGGATCATACCAATGTCAATGTCCCAGAGGAACCGGTGGAGAACGGTGCCTGAAAGTTTGTTCCGGGTCTGAATGTAAGTATAATTATACAATTCTTACATACATACATACATAGTTTATTCAAATCGCAAATAAATTATTGACAAATAGTAAAATGCAAGTAAGAGCAGAGGCTAGCAAAAAGCGATACAAATAAGACAACAAAGCACAATAATGGGCGACTTGAAAGGAAGTTATGAGGTTATCCCTATGTGAAAACTCCCAAGAAAAACAACAAAACATGACAAAAATGCATTATAAAGAAAGACCCTAAGCAGCGTAATTAGCGAAAAATGCTCTATAAATGAAGTATAAGTATATGCATATGTACTAAATAAAGGAGAGACAAGCTCTCCGCCACCCTGAGCCCCACCCCCGCACGCGCACCCACCAGACAGATTATGACAGATTATTTTTTTCCCCTAAATATTTTCTATTCAATTTTGCATTCTTGTTCGCTTTCAGGTCCTCGTGGTCTCGCAGTAAAACCTATAGGGACAACAAAACTGGAAGTGAAATGGCACGAACCTAAAGACTTACAGTCTGTGGATTATTATTGGCTAAAGGTAAGTTAAAAGTGTTAAACAAAAGAACAATGTGAGAGAAAAAAAGAAAGAAAGAGAAGAATAAAGAGAGGGATAAAGAGTTCTGAAGAGAATAAATGGATAAAGTTCGATATAAGTCATTTAAAGGTGCATATGACACGAAATATGTTTAATGCTGAAAAAGTTTATTTGCACTAATAAGAATATCATGGTTAAATTTGTTTCAATGTATTTCTCTAGAAATTCAAGAAAATTTATCACAAGTTGTGACGTCATTTTGTTTACAAGTCTCCAGATTTAGTTGCAAATACATGATGTCTAGAATCTTAGTTTTAGAGAGGACACTTTTCAGTTTCTCAACATTTGAAGAGTAACACGAAAGCTATGAATGAATGAGGAATAAAGCTGAATAGAATATGCTTTTTGTTGTTATTTCATACCAACCACATTTTTTATTTAGTGCATCGGGCAGAATTCTATTGTTTTATGCGACATGTACTTACAGTTGAGTGATTTTCAAACATCGGTATAATGTAGCGAATACATTATAGGATATGCACCATTAACTTATTTTCGCTAACACTGATTGGCTAGACCAAAGACAAAGACCTGTCAAACGCAAATTATTGACAGCATTGAACTCCGAGCCTTAGATGAAACGACTGAAGAAGAGTGCCATACAAGCCTTTCACAACTTCAAGTCGCTCATTTTTTACGCGACTTGAAGTTGTAAAAGGCTTAATGTATTGCACTCTTCTTCAGTCGTTTCATCTAAGGCTCGTAATTTACCTATTACGTATGTTCTTATTTGATATCCGAGCCCATCCCACACGGCGCACTGCCTCGTCTATCTAGTACTACTTTTTCGTGGGATTGCCAGCTCACTAGATACACTGGGCTGACGAAGCCCAATACAGGCCGAAACAGCTGTCCACAGTTTCTAGTTGAGCTGGCTAATTTTTTACGCGACTTGAAGTTGTGAAAGGCTTGTATAGCACTCTTCTTCAGTCGTTTCATCTAAGGCTCGTAATTTACCTGTTACGTATGTTCTTACTTGATATTCGAGCCCATCCCTCACGGCGCACTGCCTCATCTATCTAGCATTGAACTCCCTTGAGTCATATCACGGTGAACATTTTGAGTGACATCACTTGATATGACCAGGGAGACTCGCGTCATCGCGATCGACTATAGAAGTCATCAGCTCAATTTGATGCAGAAGTCTTCATGTCAAACAACAAACAGCAATGCTGGAAATCCCAAAATGAGTCCCGAGAAACAACGACACAAAAAAGCAATGCTTCTCCAAATAGAGCATTCGAAGAGCAAGTCCCACAGCTTGTTCGGTAGAATGCTTTATTCGGGGAAGCATTGAGAATAGCTATGCTCGGACCTTCAGATCGTGCGACCGCCAAGGAAGGATAACTCGTCAAGTTTAAAACTATACAACGGCTCTTTTAGGAGCCACCATATTATTAAAAGTGATGATCTATGCTGCTGATATTTAAAACATTGATTCAAAAATTTTGGACTGAAAAGGCTATGAAACAAAAGAAATAGAGTTTACTTCTTGGTGACACTGCTACACCGTTCCGGCAAAAAAAAAAAAAACACACTTTCTTGTCGTAACCAGGATTGTCTAATGATTCAAATCCAAACGCTTCAAAATCACGTCTATTACAGTTCAATAGAATTATTCTTGGTTATTTCTTTCACATTTTTTATCTCATAGATGGTTGAAAGTTAGAAAAACTTTAGAGTTTGCATACAAGTCGGCATCGAAATGTCGGCATCAACTTAAACCACAACTAAGACGCTGTATTATGACACGTAAATAACCGGAATTTAGACTTTCATTAAAGCTTGTATAAACTAACATTGATTTTTTCGTCTTGATCCTGACTTTAATGCATGTTTTTATCAAAATAGAATCATAGTCACTTGACTTAAATCGAAGAATGTTCGGGCGAACCACAAAGCACGCGCAGCTTCTTCACTGGAAAAATAAATTCACACAATCGACGTTGTAATGATGGCTTCATTGAACGGAAAACAACAAAAACGCAAACAGAACGATTTGACAATAAGCTACCGTATTTTCTTCAGATTACGCTGTTTTTGGCGCTGCCCCACTTCTGCATGTAATGTTCGTCCATGAAGCCTTACCACCGAATCTAGAGTACGTGTGAATGCTACGATGCTAAGCGGAAGCACATTTATACGCTGAAAATAAAATCCTCGAAAATAAGGCTTAAGAGGCAATGTCTGTAAAAATCAAACATAATCGAAGATCCGTGGCCAAGTTGAAAAAATCGATTTTTTTCATATTTGGTTCAAAGATGTGGAATACCATTCCAATAAACGTACTGATGTTCATTTTGAATAATTTCACTTTTATTTTGAGAAAATCGTGAAAATCGATTTTCGCCGTCGGTGCCCTCATTTCAGCCTAAATCCGAGGTGAAAATGGTAGGTCTGAGAAAGGCGCTCGCGTATAAAAATGAAGCAAACTAGAGAAGATCTGTTTTTGAAATAAAGTAAAGGAAAGATTAATGATTATTTTAAGCTAAAAAAATGAATGGGGAAACGCGTTCTAATAAGCGAACAGGAACGTTTTGTAAACTACATTTTTCGGGTTCTCAAATATTCAAATTTCACCCTTAGTTTGCAAAGCGTATTTTCATGTGCACCGGGTGTTCGGATTTATCTGAAATTCTAGCCATAATACCTTCGAATGTTCAGCTAAATCATATGTAAAATTCAGCTTGGGTTATTCAATGAGCGCTTTATACGAAACTCTCGAATTCAGAGAAATTTGCGTTGTTTGAGATCGGCATCCGACGAAACCTTTTCGAGGCAGACATAAATATATCCTTAATATATTTTCTTGGTGTTCAGTTCTGACATTTGTTTTGATATTATTATTTGTCGATTGAATATTGAGCAATAAATTGTATTTTTTTGCTCTTTTTCGACATTACTTTAAAATGCTGTTACTTAAAAATTACAATTTGAAACAAGCATGTAAACACACGCGTCGGCACGATCTATATGACACTTATAGTAAACAAGCCCATATAACTTCAGAGTTCTAAAAAGAGTTACATTTATGTCCTGATTTAGGACATTTAGACTAAAAAACACCGGGGGAGGGGGGAGTAGTGGCGATCCAAAAGTTTGACTAAAGAGACTAAAGGCTCGCTACGGCCCTTGCAATGATTACCAACACCCGCTTGACTAGTAAGAACATTAATTTTCTTTTTACTGCTTTCTTATTATTTGGATTTTTATTTATAAAACCGATTATGACAGCAGGAATTTTCAAGAGAATAGATATTCCATTTACGCCATTACTACATTTCACAACTGAACCAGCTAGTATTTTTACGATGAAGTCTGGAGCTGAGGTCCATAAGCAAAATGAAGAGCTGTTAAAATTGATCTTGGGCTTCCTCGAAATGAAATTTATGAATCTAAAGAAAATACGTTGCAAAATTAGACAATTTTCTAATCCTCAGCAAGGAACTGTACGTAAAATGAAGTCATCCGGCCTCTGCTGAAATGCCACTACTCCCCCCTCCCCCACCCCCCCCCCCCCCACCCCCCTCACTACGGCCCTTGCTATGATTACCAACATAGCATTACTGTCTAAGTATTATACGACGAGCAAAAACTAAAGAAGCCGAAATTCAGTACTAGGTATGAACAATAATCAAGCAATTTATCTTTTAGGTAGGATCTCCCGGTGTTTTTTAGTCTAAATGTCCTAAATCAGGACATAAATGTAACTCTTTTTAGAACTCTGAAGTTATATGGGCTTGTTTACTATAAGTGTCATATAGATCGTGCCGACGCGTGTGTTTACATGCTTGTTTCAAATTGTAATTTTTAAGTAACAGCATTTTAAAGTAATGTCGAAAAAGAGCAAAAAAATACAATTTATTGCTCAATATTCAATCGACAAATAATAATATCAAAACAAATGTCAGAACTGAACACCAAGAAAATATATTAAGGATATATTTATGTCTGCCTCGAAAAGGTTTCGTCGGATGCCGATCTCAAACAACGCAAATTTCTCTGAATTCGAGAGTTTCGTATAAAGCGCTCATTGAATAACCCAAGCTGAATTTTACATATGATTTAGCTGAACATTCGAAGGTATTATGGCTAGAATTTCAGATAAATCCGAACACCCGGTGCACATGAAAATACGCTTTGCAAACTAAGGGTGAAATTTGAATATTTGAGAACCCGAAAAATGTAGTTTACAAAACGTTCCTGTTCGCTTATTAGAACGCGTTTCCCCATTCATTTTTTTAGCTTAAAATAATCATTAATCTTTCCTTTACTTTATTTCAAAAACAGATCTTCTCTAGTTTGCTTCATTTTTATACGCGAGCGCCTTTCTCAGACCTACCATTTTCACCTCGGATTTAGGCTGAAATGAGGGCACCGACGGCGAAAATCGATTTTCACGATTTTCTCAAAATAAAAGTGAAATTATTCAAAATGAACATCAGTACGTTTATTGGAATGGTATTCCACATCTTTGAACCAAATATGAAAAAAAATCGATTTTTTCAACTTGGCCACGGATCTTCGATTATGTTTGATTTTTACAGACATTGCCTCTTAAAAAGTATTCTTCAAATTAAACCAACAAAGGTTTTTTGTTTTGAAAATTAATGCAAATTTTAAATTTCAACCATCTAAAACTTATGTAAAGACAATGATATTCACGCATTTTAAGTATAAGTACTTTCTATTTTAGTATGGCTATACAGACAAAGGAATGTGGAGAATAAAAGTGCCAAAGACTGTCACAACCAAGACTTTAACTGGTTTGAAGGAGTTCGCAAATTACCGTGTTACTTTGACTGTGATGTTATCCAGTGGTGAAAAAACGATTGACACTATGGCAATGACTGGCGAAGATGGTAAGCGGGGTGCATATTTATTTCTCGGAAATACTTCATGTCCGCCCGTAAGTCCCTGTACAGCACAGGGTCCCTGCTTGATATAAAACTAGCCACATTCACAAAAGCACAGGTAGCTCAAGTTAAGTTTCTATGGTGTCATGTTATAAGAACATGTATGGTGATACTTTAAGCTCAATAAAATCGTCAAAATGTGAAATAAAGTAGAGACATCTTAGCTGACTTTTAAAAAGTAGTATCTCTTTCGCCCTGTGAACTTGTGGAGGAAAAGAACCTTAAAACTGATTAGATCCAAAATCTAATTACACAAGCGAGAGAGATACGGCTTTTTAAAGGTTCTATTTTGATTGAATATTTGAATTTTATATTTGTTTATTGCGCATTTTGTCTTCAGTACCTGACACAGCACCAGTCGTCACTGACATCTATCCAGTTAGATATGATACCATGAAGGTCATGTGGTCATCCATACCAGAAAATCATCGGAACGGTATCTTCAGAGGCTATAAAATATACTACAAAGAACTGCTGTACCCTAGAAACAAATGGGAAGTGTTTGTGGTTACCGGAGGTGATGTGACCAGTACGATGGTGACTGGACTAAAGTCATACACTGAGTACTGTGTTAAGATGTCTGCCTTTACCAGTAAAGGAGAGTATCCTGACTGGGGAAGAAAACACTGCAAAATAGTCAAGAGTAAGTAAAAAAATTAAGTTGTATAATAAGTTAAAAACAAAATATTTTTTAAACAAAAAATAATAATTCCCCCAACCCCTCCACTCCCTATTCCCTAAGTCTAAAATTTGTACCTTTCCATTGAACCATGCCAAGAAAATAGATATATTATTAACAGGTCATAAGGTCCTGATAGGGAAAAACTGTGCCCGAAGTTTTAAGTAAACGCAAGGGTTTCCCTCTATCCGGACCGAATTTAGGCGAGTAAGTAACTTATTCATATTTTCTCATATACCTTTCCACTTGTTTTTCAATTTGTTTCGTAACTTAACAATCCCTTTTTCCACGAGCGCCCTTCGATGTAATATGCCTTACGTCACTAGGACAATGGACTGCGTACCGGAGTTAGAAAGTATCGTCTGGTCGCTTCACTTCAATCAGGAAGTGCGGATTTTAGAAATTCGGGTTGGATACTGTTCAGTTTGTTGGAGAACGATGAGTTTTTATTTGCTCCGTTTTTTAGAGTAGGTGCTGTTTATTAAGTGCTTAATGTAGAACCAAAAAAAAAAAAAAAAAAAACTTTCCAAATGACTTTCAAATTTTTCGACAGCTCCCTCGCTTTCTATTGAAGTACAAGCAAGAACCATGAGTTTGACAGAAATACTTCTGAAGTTTGTGAAACCAGAGCACTCGGTTCCATCCAAAAAAGTACAAGTGGATTACGGAAAACTGAAAGATGAGTTGAATATGAAGAAAGCCTGCTATGGTTCTTCTTGTGTGATTGATAATCTTGAGCCAGACACCATGTACTACTTCAGGGTGACTGGATATGTGTACCAGAGAGGAGAAACACCAACATTTACTAAGATAAAGACATCAAGAGATGAGGTATACTATACTTTCTTTGTTACTGCCTGTACGTTTATCTTTTTGGTAATATATACAGTATGAGTGGCCGTGTTGTATCCGATATACAAACTCGAGGTGTAGCCGAGAGTACGGTTTGTATATTGGATACAACACGGACACGAATACTGTATATTACTTATCAAACGTCTAGGTTAGCTCCTTTGTGTTTCACTAAAATTTTCAAGATGAGTGAATTTGCCCAAGAAAATCCAAGTTAAAGTTTATGCAAATGAACACGATTCTGTATCTATATCATGATTTTGTATGTCATGATATTTAGTGGAGGCTTTGATTTATGATTGCTTGCTTTAATGATGAATAATTCGATATACTTATTCTGGTGCTTAACTTGATACAATGTGTGTAGAGAGAGAGAGAGAGTCATATTACATTTGTTACATAATAGAACCTAATGTTGCGTGACAAGTATATATTATTACATCCCCCTTTCCATTAAAAAAAAAAAAACTAAATTTATGAAACGCTTAAAATTATCTTAATGGAAAAATATCATATGTAATAACAGTAATACTACTTGCTCATGCTTGCAAGTGTCTAATTTTATTTATTATTATTTTTTTTTTTTGTCTTTAAACGTATCTGTTGGGCGGTCTTACGATTCTTCCACTTCGGGTAACTGTGGTCCCAGGTGCGTGGCTTCCGTTGTTTTCCACAGGTTCTGCATTGCCTCTGGTCTCTGTTAGTTCTTGATATTCACTGGTGGGTTGCTCTGCCGCTGGGGGTGCTTCTCTGATGTGACATCTGTTGCGTCGAAGCTCACTTCCGGTTTGTGACGTCACTAAGTATGAGCGTGGTGCTTCAAGCTTTTCCTTCACGACTGCAGGCTCCCACTTCTTGGTCGAGGGATTCTGAATGGTGATGTTGGTACCTCTTGCTAGCTCGGGTAGAGGTCTGACATTACGGTCGTGGTAGAACCTTTGGATTTCTTGTTTCTCCCTTAGCCGGTCGGTGATTTGATCACTGTTGGCACTCCTGTTGATGGTGCGGGGTAGGTTATCTTGCAGCTTTTTTCCGAAAAGTAACTCAGACGGCGATGGAAGTTTATTGTCAATGGGTGTGGTGCGTAGACAAAGCAGTGCCATACTGGGATCCTGTCGTTTCTCGAGGGTCTTCATGAGAACACCTTTGACTGTTTTAACTTGATTTTCTATGAAAACATTTCCTTGTGGGTAGTGTGGAGAACTGGTTACGTGGTGGAAACCATATTCGTTGGCAAATTCTTGGAATGCTACACTTTCGTACTGAGGGCCGTTATCTGAGCGGACTATTTTTGGGATTCCCTGCTCGCTGAAGATTTGCTTCATCGCATTAATGACAATTCTGCTATTACTCTGCCCTTTGGGTATCTTCCTGACGAATGGGTATTTTGGAGTAAAAGTCAGAGATCAGAAGGTATTCAGAGTCGTGTAAGTGGAACAGATCAGTTCCTATGGTGTGCCACGGCCGAGGAGGTATCTCAGTTGGCAGCAACGGTTGTCTGGCATTAGATGCCTGATGTTGTTGGCAAATGGGGCATGGTTGGATAATCTTATCAATATCGTTGTTAAGGTTCTTCCAGTACACAGAAGTTCTGGCTCTGAGCTTTGTCTTTTCAGCTCCTTGGTGTGCTGCGTGAAGCTTTTGTAGAATGCCATTCTGAAGCGTTACGGAAATGATGATTCTTTGACCTTTTGTTAGTATTCCGTCATCTATTCCTAATTCGTCTCTGAATGACCAGTAAGGCTTTGGGCTCTTTGAGACTTTTTTGATGGTTGATGGCCAGCCTTCGTAGATGACTTGCTTGAGGGTGGCTAATTCTTGGTCTGCGCTGGTGTTTTCATGAATCTTCTCAATCGTGGTCTTGCTAAATTGATGGTACACCTCATGTACTTGGACTTCCATGTTTCCAATGGGATGGTGATCTTCTGGTGATAGACGTGAGAGTGCATCTGTTATCAACATGTCTTTGCCGGGTATGTACTTGATTTTCAGGTCGTATGGCTGCAATCTTAGTAGCATTCTCTGTAATCTGGGTGGTGCAGATATCAGATGCTTGAGATGAATACTTTCTAGAGGTCTGTGGTCGGTAAGCACGGTGAATGGTCGTCCGAATAGATAAGTATGAAATCTCTCACAACCGTATACTACTGCTAGAAGTTCCCTTTCGATGTTAGCGTATCTTGCTTCGGTTTCAGTTAGCGACTTGCTTGCAAAAGCGACTGGTTTGCCATCTTGGAGTAAGGATGCTCCAAGACCCTTGGTCGAGGCATCAACTTGTAGGGTTACTTCCTTTCTATCGTCGAAATATGTTAGGGTGGTTGTATCAGTGATTGACTTCTTTATTTGCTCAAATGCTGCTTGGTAGTTGGCGTTCCAAGTGAAGACTTGGTTATCTTTGAGTAGACCTCTTAAAGGTGCTGTAAGTGTGCTTAAGTTGGGTATGAAAGGACTCATGTAGGTTGCTAGTCCTAGGAAGGTTTGAAGATCTCGGCGGTCTCCTGGCTGTTTCATCTGCTTCAGGGCGGACACCTTTGCAGGGTCGGGCTGTATTCCAGCTTCGCTACAGATGATGCCATAGAATTTGATCTTATCTTGCTTTATGTGACATTTGTCTGGATTGAGCTTTAACCCAGTCTTCTCACATCTTTGGATCATGCTGTGCAAGTTTTAGGTCATGTTCTTCTTCTGTTTGGCCATAGACTACTACGTCGTCGACGACTCCAATGACTCCTTTACAGCCTTCGAATGTCTGGTCGATTTTGGATTGGAATACGTCTTGTGACATACGGAGGCCGAATGGCATTCTCAGAAACCGGTACCTGCCAAACGGGGAGTTGAAAGTTGTGGGGTAACTTAATTCTTTGTCGAGGACGACGTTCCAGTATCCGCTTTTGGCATCTAGAATTGAAAAATGCTTGTCTCCGCTGAGTTTGGGAAGAATTTCTTCTAGTGTTGGCGTAACGTGGTGGTCACGTTGAATGGCGGCATTAAGATCTTTAGGATCCAGACATATTCTTATTCTACCGTTGGGTTTGCGTCTATAGACTAGGCTGTTGACCCATGCGGTGGGTTCACCTTCTCGGACCTTTGCGATTATTCCTTGTTCCATCATCTCGTCTAGCTCTAGCTTGATATCATCCTTAAGGCTGATTGGTACTCTTCTTGGTGGGTGAATCACAGGGGCTATGTTGGGGTTCAGCGTGATATGGTATTCGCCTTGGAATTTTCCGATGCCGTCGAAGCAGTTGGGGTATTTGGATAATAGCTGTGCTTTACTTTCTATCTTCTGGCTCGTAGCGTGGTTTGTTTGACTTTGGCCGCGTGGTTGCTTGGCATCGTCCTGTGTTTCCACAGAACAGTTCAGTGTAATTAGCCTTAAATTTAGTGCTGTTGGCAGGCCTATGATTGCACGGCCTGGCGCGTTGGTGATGTGGAATGGTGCTTTGGTTTGTAATTTGTTGTGTGTGCATTCTATATCATATATGCCTAGTTGACCGATTTCTGATCCGCCGTATGCTGTGAGCTTTGTTGCTGATGGCTTTAGGGCTTTAGGTAGAGGGTTTCCGTCTGGACCAATTTTCTCCGGAAACATCTGTTTGAAAAGTCGGATTGGTAGGATGTTGGCTTGTGCTCCTGTGTCTACCTTGGCCTTCAAGTTCGCAGCTTGTGCGTTTCGCATGTTGGCCAATCGAACGCCTAGTGTTGTGTATACTTCATCTCTGGGTTTAGTATTGACGCTATCGATACTTATTGATTCAAAATTCAATGAGTCAAAATGTTCATGTAAATTATTTGTGTTCACCATCTCATGGACGCGCTTGTTTTTGTGACGTGCGTCTTGTGTGCTGTCTTGATGGGATGGTTTTTTGTCTTGTGTCGTATGTTGGTTTGTGGGCTGTTGTGTGGGCCTGTTCTTTTGGCGGCACATTTTACTCCAGTGGTTAGCTCTGGAGCAGTAATTGCATGTAGAACCATATGCGGGACATTTTCGGTATTCGTGAGTGTTTCCGCAGTTTCCACATTTTCTCATGTTTCCGGTTCCGGATTTTCCTATTGCGTGCACGCTTTGGTTGTCAAGCGGTTTGTTGGATAGCTGTGCTATATGCGCCATCGTTGCTTCGTATGTTCTGGCGTATTCTATTGCTTTATCAAGCGTTAAGTCGTTTCCGTGCTCTAGTATGCGCTCTTGATGAGCTTTAACATGCTTAGTGCCTATAATCAATTGTTCAATCAGGCGTTCTTCTAACTCCTGTTGATCTCTAAACTTGCATTTATTTGCATGATTCCTGCACCTAGTCATGAAATCATCAGTGCTCTCATCGGTATTTCGTTTTAGATGTTGAAGCTGATATCTTTCTAATCTAAAGTTAGTTTTAGGTGCAAGATGCTTTTCGAATGTGGACCAAATAAGGTCGGGCTTTGTTTTGTCATCGTCGTCGGCCCATGTGAAACTGTTGTATATATCTACGCCTTGACGGCCTATCCAAAGTAATATATATGAGGATTTTTCTACATCTGATTTCCTTGAGAACGTACCAGTGAATATTAATTGGCAATATTGTTTAAATCTAGCAAATTCGTCGGTGATATCGGCTCCAGCTTGCCAGTTCATAACAGGGGGCGTGAACCCTGTCGCCATGCTTGATGTGTTTCTTGCCAAAAGAAACCGCTTATTTCTTAATATTACTGACCTTCCAGTGTCTTGTGCGTTTAGTGCTTTACTTCTGACACCACGTCATAATATTTAGTGGAGGCTTTGATTATGATTGCTTGCTTTAATGATGAATAATTCGGTATACTTATTCTGGTGCTTAACTTGATACAATGTGTGTAGAGAGAGAGAGAGAGAGTCATTACATTTGTTACATAATAGAACCTAATGTTGCGTGACAAGTATATATTATTACAGCCTTCGTAGCGGCCCAAATGGGAAGGGAAGGGAAGGGGATTGGGGAGTGGGGAGAGGAAGGGTAGGGGGAGTGGGGAGAGGAGGGAAGGAGAGGAAGGGCCTGCAATGAACCCCCTCGATTTTTCCTACGAACGTTCAGAATCCGAACGTTAATTTTGATTGGTTGACTCATAGAAACAGAAATAAACATGATTTTATTCTTTAATTTGATAGGTTGAGAGTTTGCATATTAATTACGGGGCGGTAGGAAAAATCGAGGGGGTTAATTGCAGGCCCTCCCACTCCTTCCTTCCTCTCCCCAGTCCCCCTCCCCTTCCCTTTGGGCCGCTACGCAGGCTATTCTGTATCTGATTTACAAAACTCTTCACGGTCGTGATTTCTGTTGTGTTTTCCTCATGAATTATTAATGAGTTTGATAATAAGAAAAAGAGAATGTGAACCAGTCTTTATATATACTCCAGTCATTAAAGTGTACAGTATTCGTATACCTACTTACGATCACAGTTTTGAATTCGGAGAGATATTTCATCAATTCAACCTCTCTTTTCAGGTTCTTAAATTCAGACGTCGGATTAACTGAAGTAAGACAAGACATCGTCTAAAGATTTTTTGTATGTGTGTGTGTGTGTGTGTGTGTGTAAGCTTGCATGCTAATCTTCTTATTGGGGTTTGAATGGGGATCGATTGAAGTGTGTTGGCGTAAAAAAAAAAAGCTATTAAGATGCGATATAATACTGATACAATGCACTATATTGATTGTTTCATTGGTCCCGGGGTTCTAAAATCTTGTATTATCATTTTGTAAGAAAAGTTATTACAATATAATAAAAGTTTAAGAGAATGACAAGTATGTATTTACATCTTTATCAGATTCTTATCAATTACAAATAGTTCCAAAGATGAAGAAGATTACAATACTGGAAATTAAATTACAGCTGTAATTTTCAGAATTAGGAAACAGTAAACATACCTCGCAGCAAATGTCAATAAAAGATCACTATAAAATGCATCGATTGAACAAATAGCCTAGAGAGCTGTTCTTTGATTGTCAGCAGTGCTGATAGTTTCACTTGCATTGAGCTAGAGTAAACCTGAAAGCTCTATGAACAGCTAATCTAATACGTCTCTTCAGTAAAACTTAACCGAACTTCAACTCTTGTGTAGTTCTAGGACCATCCATCCATCCATCCATCCATCCATCCATCCATCCATCCATCCATCCATCCATCCATCCATCCATCCATCCAACCCTTCCTCCTTCCCTCCTTCCCTCCTTCCCTCCTTCCCTCCTTCCCTCCTTCCCTCCTTCCCTCCTTCCCTCCTCCCTCCCTCCCTCCCTCCCTCCCTCCCTCCCTCTCTCCCTCCCTCCCTCTTTCCCACCCTCCACCCTCCCCCCTCCATCCATCCATCCATCTATCCATCCATCCATCCATCCATCCATCTATCCATCATCCATCTATCCATTCATCATCAATCAATCAATCAATATTTTATTTAACAGTCTCTAGCATTATATTGGACTCCCGATAACAATCCTCGGGAAATCAGAAAATCATTTTTATCTCCTGGATACGCGTAGAAATGAGTTATTGTGAACAAGGGGCCATTTTGCATGACCATGCGCGAACTGCTGTGCTGTGAGATAGTAATGTAGGCTCAACACAGGGTACCCACGCATTTAGCTTGTAGCAAAATGTCTCGGTGTTCGATTTATTTATTTCTCTTTCTAATAATTTTCACATTTATTTGAAACTAATCAGCTTCATGTAAAATCGGCTAAAAAAAGTTCACAATAGCTCATATAATTTATTCATAGGCAAAGCAAGACTATGCACTTGCAGAAAATTGATAATTGCTCTATTTTCCCCAATTTTTCTAACTAATCAAACACGATAGGTCGAAAGCACAGATAAGGGACTGTGCAATAATTACCGGGAGGGGGAGGAGTTCTAAAATTAATAGTGGGGGGGTCAAAAGTTATATTGGAGTGTAGGGTAGGGGGGTTAGAAGCTAATTGCTTAAATATGGAGAGGGGGGCCATAAGTTAATTTGGGATTTTGTTCACTATAAAATTGAAAAGATGCATATAAATGTATTTAAAATAAATATTTATTGTTATATTTTTTACTGTAAAAAGAACACAACTTGTCACAGGTGCAGCCTCAAAACCATATGTGTTGAAATAATGTATAAACTGAGTATCCTTTGTAAAAAAAAAACAGTACAAAAAACAGTAGCTAAAAACAGTACAAGTCACAACTTTCTATACTGTACTGTGGTAAAGTTATGCCACATTGATTGACTGTATACAGTATAAGACAACTGACTATGTCATGTCTTTTTTGGTTAGCTTTGTAATAATTCTTCTAGCTTTATGTTCATGATATTTAGTGCTATGTCATGGATAAAAACAGAAGTACTGAACAAGCTCCTTGGCTTCCCCAACAAAACATTTCGAAGAAAGAAGATCCCTCAGACAGGATTTGTCAGTTTGAGATGTAAATACTAGTAGAGTGTCCTCATCAATATTATCAAGTTGTCGGATGCCATATATCTCAGGGCTGTATTCATTTGCTGAAGGATTTCCTCCTAAGGAATTAAATATAACACATGCCCTTTTCTATGTTCTGTTGCCGAGGAATTTGCGTTTTTCAGCTTTTTTTCTTATTTTCATTTTTCTTCCGTGAAACTGATGACTTCTGTTTCGATCCAATCATGTAGGTAGCATTGGGGCGTTGCTGGCGATGTAGGGGGGGGGGGGGGGGGTTGATAGTTATTTCATTTCAAAAGGGGGAGGGGTGAGAAGTTATTTTACGTTTATAGCACAGGGGCGGTTTAGCTTCAATTTAAGCCCAATTTGGAGAATTTTAGAACCCCCCTCCCGATAATTATTGCACAGTCCCTAACAAAGACATCACATCAAATGAATTTTGAGTGGTAGTTTCTCTCACAAGTCAGAAAAGTACTGGAGAATAAAGATAAACACATAAACATAATTATACTGCATTTGATACTTTAGAAAATTGTTCGATTGCTGGGATATCGAGAATCCCTTTCCGGCAAGGATACATATAACTAAAATATGCATTATTTCGGCTCGAGCATTTGAATTACAAAAGTTTTGACCAATTTATAAATGACTATGCAAACAATGTTTACAACTTTAATGGGCAAAAAAATATAACTTCCCGAATTTTCCAATCAAAGATCCATAAGCAAACACAATAAACACATATAGATATTATCATTTTTGCTTGCAGTACAGTGGTATTTTCAACTACTTTTACAAATATTTCAAGGAGAAGAACGCCGAAAAGCTCGAATCATGAATATATGATATATGAAAGAAAGGCGAATATTTTCGCATGTCATTGCAGGCGATTAATATACACATGATATCGTAATAAAATAAGAATAGCATAACACTCAACTTTATAGCAAATCTGGCATCAAATAGTCTTACTTTCTTCAGTAAAATCAATAGCTAAGTATATCACAACAGTCGCCATTTTTGAGGTAGCTCGCATGGCTCTTTGCAATTATGTTTTGCGAAGACTTTATATGTTGACATTCACTTGAATTGCACAAATGATACATATTCGATGTCAGGCTTAATGTCTGAGCCTATATCGAATCGTTTCAGAAGACGAAAAAGCAGATCTTTGAGCATATTTATCAGAGTATCGCCACATGATCGAAACTCTATACAGTACACATGAGCTCAGGTATGGCGCGCATGCGCAGCAAAATGGCCCCTTTTTGTTATTGTGAGGGGTTTGGATATGCAAATGTGTCACTAGACAACTAAGCCGTGTAAAAATGTTTTCAAGAAAGATTTATTGATAACTATTATATCTGGAGTACTTATCCAGAATTAATGAAGCTTTAGAGTTATATTTATTTTACTTATGTTTATCTTATATCAAACATATTATCATATCTTAATTCAAGCAGTCAGTTTTAAATTACCTGTTTTAAAGAGAAGAGATAACTAGCTAAAAACTAGTGTGAGCTGCGTCGGTGTTTCTAATTAATGAAACAGTAATGATAAAAAGGTAAATTATACACCGTGAAAAGATGAAAAAACTTACTGACGTTTCGGACGCTAGTCCTTCGTCGGAGTAAAAGAGAAGGAGGTGGTAGAAAGGAGTGTTTATATGATAGAATAAGACAAAAGAAACCAATGAGAACAAGGTAGGCAAGGAAACAAAAACAAACAATCAAAAGACAAAAGAAAGGGTTAGTTGAAAGCAAAGCGTTCATTAATCCCGTTGGGACTAAGAGTGCCCAATAGGTGAATAAGCCGCATTTCTTTGGTCTTGCGACAATCATTGTTGCCGTTAATCAAAGAAAGACCGAAAACAATGAAGTCAGAAAGAGAATGGTTAGCTAGATTGAAATGGAGGGAAACTGGTTTGGTGGGATCGTTATTGCGAATATCATCTTTCTTTGATTAACGGCAACAATGATATGTCAGCTGTACAGTCTAAGAGGATGAATAAAGTAGTTTCTGATCCTCGAAAACCCCCGCATCCTCCTTTCAATTGTTCAGAAAAGGAGCATGCCTCTATTTTCTAAGGCAACAAGTGGAAGGGCGCGCTTCCTCTTCCCTCCCCCCACATGTTTGAGTTGACCGGTGGACTGGGAACTAATGTCATAGACTTTGTAAACAACGCGATAGTAGGTTGGAAAGGCGTGTATTTTTTTAAATTTAGCAGGAGAATTTTAATTTTTGCTGCTGTTTCTACTTGCATAAGTGCTGAAGGGCTCTTTAAAATAATTTTCCTGTATCAAACAAATATTAGAAGAGCAACAATGTTACCAAAGCTAGATGGTCGGTTAAAAGCAACAAAGATGGAATGTTGGGACCTCGACTACACACAAATCACTGAAAATCTTTCATGCTTAAAGGGTAGAGCAGCTGCTGAAACAGCTAATCTGGCTTGAAAAGATACTATTAAACACTAATCCATCTTCTGAGAGTCAAGTAAGTAAAATAAATACAAGATAAGTTACGCCAACCGCGAGAGTTATGATAGCGTGGAAGTTCTTCGACCAACAATTTTAACCGAATGCAGCCAAAGTTTTAAGGTTTGCTACTTTTCCAAATTTGCTGCTCTGACAAATTTGTTTCTTGTTTTTAATAAACCACCATTAGGGCTTTCTGATGGTATAAATAAGGAGCTGTAACTAGGTGCCACATTTTTGAAATCGTCCTTCAAAATTTAGGCATTTTTTGAGATTTTGAAAAAGTTGTTTTACATAAGGTGACTTTTTATCCGTTTGGTATACAAGGAAATGTAATTTTATTAAAATATTACTGTCAGACGAACTGTAATAACAGATCTTCAAAATAAAAAAAGAAACGCAGAATTTCGTCAAGTATTTATTCTTTTAGAAGGCCATAAAGTTTGAGGTATTTCGGGCACCTCGGAGGCGATAAATCTGTGCCGAGGGTCCTGGAATTTGAATGCTCGGAAAAAATCGCGAATAGGTTTTTTTAGCAAAAAGAAATGGATTTTTGTGATAACTATGGTGATATCTATCTATCAACAGAAAATGAGGCAAATCGATTTTTGAAACGAAAATCAGTGGTCGGATTTTACTGCGACAGCCTCTTAATGTCGACTGCATCATATAGAGAAGGTTCTTGTGAATTGAATGCGAGTGCATCTGGACTAGCAGCTAGCCATGGCCATTTAGGATTTACCACCAAGCTAACACACTCACAGATCTTAACTTGATGATCAACTGATTCATAATATTGTAATAGTGCATTTTCTTCATTATCTTTACCCCATCTACGACTTAGAGGAATTCTCTGACTTCCATTATTTGTTTTGATTTTTTCTAAAAGGCTTTTGGGAAAAATTGACTCTCTCCTATTCATCACTGCACCAAAATTGGAAGCAGTCAGTCTCTTCTCTCTATGCTTATACCACTCTGGGCAGTCAGCCTGGCCTCTGGTATTCCTCTCAATTTCCAGACTTTCAGCAATACTAACCTTGATTCTCTTCTTAACAATTTCAATTTGTTCAGGGGAAATTCCAATGAATGGATCAGATGCTTGATCAAGTTCTAACACTCTGTATTTAAGTGAAGGAGAACCTTTTTCTTTTTTTCTAGTTTTATCTTGGATGGTAGGTTTTGGCAGTAATCTTCATAATCAAATGGCTCATAGTCATGATCGTCTAGTATATCTGCTAATGGAGACTTATCTTCAAGACTATTTCTCAGTCGTTTCAAATCACTTTTTGTTACTTTCTCAGAGAAAGTAGGAGCAGCGTTAAAACCCTCCCTTCTACCCTTAACAATTGGTCGCTTACGTCCAAGTCTATCTTCCTGATAGTCTGCTTGTTCAAATAGCAAATCTTCAAAAAGCACCGCTCCCCTCTGCAATACAGTAGCTTTTCAGTACACGATAATTGAACCGGTACTTCTGTTAATTCAAGTTCTCTATAATCAAGTAATTGAAATAAGAGTGCAGCTACATGTTTGCAGCAGCCACCTTTTCCCGCTGGACATTCACAGCTGGAATTAACAACTTTTTCCGAGTGACAGCTAAGATGGACGTAAACAGAGTAATCTTCCTTCTTCATTTGAGCATTGACTTTGCCTCGTACCATGAGGAGCTTTGGTCAAAAAAGTTTACTTTGCATGAGGTCTTTTTAGCTGTGAAGTAATGTCAACATACACTCGTTCTTTGTAATTAGAGCAAATACACGGTAAGTCATTCCATCATCAACTTTTTGTTTGAGGTTTTATTCATGGACCTGATTTCCTACTGCCTTATCCGCGCAAAATATCACAAATAGCACTTTCGACAACTTCATAACCCTAAACCGGTGACATAACGAGTTTGTAGAAATGAATGTCGTCCTTTATGTCGGTCGCGCGCCTGTATATCTTGATCAAGTCCGCCTCTCGGCTACACTAATTGTTATTTTTTTGTATTAGAACATATATTCAAAAGTCGACGTGCTAAAAGGTCACAAGGAGGGGGGGTCAAGAAAATTTTTTTAGATAGAATTGGGGGAGGGGGGGGGGGGTTGTGAATTTTTCCAAGGTTTTCTTCGATTTTTCCTCCAGCCCACCCTGAGGCATAATTATTAATAAACAGTCCCTAAACGTAACATGAAACTACTTTATGTCAATCAAAGTTTAAACTTTTTTGACCAAAGCTTATCATGAAAAAATTGCATTGTTCACCCATTTGAACGTTTGGTTTTACAAGAATCCCAGAGACATACCCACATTTAAACAACTGATAGCCCAGTTTCTTGTGACGGGAAGCTCCATTTGGTCTGTTATCGATGGCCGAGGCAGAGGATACGAGGTGCTCTTCAAGTTTTTCATGAGTAAATTCCGGCATCTTGCTCAAATTTCTCGTCCACATGACTGAAATTCTTGCTTCTAGAGTTCTTTTTTTGTTTGTTTTTAAATATATATATACATATATATATATATATTGGTATTTTCTGTGTTTTTTTAAAGTCATGTTAATGGTAACAAAGACGACTAGCCGGCTTTGTTTACATGGCCGCCATCTTGGCAATGTTACCTTAACTACCAGCATCGCTTATAGCTGGAATTGCCCATTGATCTTATCTTTTCTTGATAATGACGTTAAGTTGAACGTTTTGTTGAAGCGATCGAGTTGCTTCACCCTTGTCTAATTAAAAAATATATATAGTTGACAACAAAGATATTGTCAATACCAGCAAAGAAGACATCACTTTAAGGTTTAACGGGTACATATCCTTTAATATACCAGTCAAATAATTAAGTTCAGTTAGTTTGTAGGCTTTTTTGACATATTTTGCATATTCATTAAAAAAAGATAAAAGAAATCCAAACGATTCTGAATTCTTGGTTCAGTCCACCTTTAAAAAGACCGTTTCAAATTGTAAATATGCTCGGTCCATTGATTACAGACTAATTTAGTCAGGTTTAGACTTGTGAGATTGTTACCCATATATGTCACTTCTCTTATCTTCCTGTTTTTATCTTGCCATGTTGGTTGACCGTAGCTTGCCCCAAACATTTCTTTTTTATCCTAAATGATTTTTCCTTTACTTTTTATTACCTTTAAATCTAAAAATATTTTGATTGTAAATTCAATTATCGTCACTAGCTTTGCTATCTACATAAACGAGCAAAGTTTTTGCTTATTAAAATTCAGTTCTCCTTTATACATTTTTTAAAATAACATGGACTCCATCCCAGTCGTTATTGGACTTGGTTCTAGATAACCACGACTGTGAAGCGGAGACTACATGTTACACACATGTTACATAAGCTGCTAAATGCAAAAGTTCCCCCAAATATTTACGATAACAACTTGTACAAAAGCCATAAACTCATAAAGCTAAATACGCTGGCCCACAAACATCACGGTAAACAAAAAACTTACGGCAAAGTAAATCAAAATTACGGGTAGCAAAACAGTGAGGTTTTTCATAATTTCTGTATTTTTTCGCATCCAGAAGTTGCCCATTGTTCCTCACTTTATTTTGCTTAATCTTGAATGAAGAAGTTTTAAGCAAAATTAAATTAATGTATTTTGCTTAAAGCCTCTTCATTCAAATTTGGAAAGAAATTTACTCGGCTAATCAAGATGTATTTGAATTTGCTTAGTTGGCTTATAGGAGGAAGATGGATGTGTAACATTTCTTATTCAGGATGAATTTCTAACGGTCGGTTCCAGAATTCTAAAAACTTTGAACTGATAGGAAATTTGTCATCCCCATACGCAGTCGATAAGGGTTCTTATTCAAGATTCATAAAATAAACGTTGAATTATCACATCGACGATCATTTTAACGATTGCAATGTAAAATATATATATTAAGCGATTCAATGAAAGTAATGAGGATAGCTACAAGGGCTATTTTAGCCGTGATATAATTCTGACAAAATCTTGTCGTTCAGACGGTGTTTCTTTTAACAGGTAGGATGAGAACCTCGTTAGTCCCACCCAACGACAAAAAACTGGCCAAGAATATTCAACTGGAAAATTAATACTAAACTTCAATTTTCGATAATGAAAAAAAAAGTTTAAAACATGTCTTTTTGATCTAAAATATTTTCCTATAACCAAACAAACTGATTAAAAACTGAGAATAAACTAAAAATAAATAACAAATAAGAAATGAACTGAGGTATGTTCTCTTGACTAAGGAATCTGGGCAAGTCTTAGGACAATCTCGTAGCCAGAGCCTGCGTTTCTTCTGGCCTGCGGCGAAGGACTTGGGCTCTGGCATCATCGGAAAAAATTGCCCATACATTTTGAATATTTGCTCTTTTCGGTCCCAGCCCCTCTCTTTCCTCTCTTTCCTCTCTTACAAAAGCAAAAGGTTGTGCTTAAAAGTAAAGTTATAAGCACAAGTAAAGCGTGACACAACATCTTAAATGACCCTGTAAATCTTCTGTTCTTTCGCTAACTACAATGTGTTTTCGAGGCTACGCGACGAGTCTTAAGAAACTATAAGAGGCTAATGTATAGCCAACGGATAGTATGATCTTTTAGAATCAGCAAAAATACGGTTCTGAATTTTAATAAATTCCTATGAATTATATCTACCAAAATCTTCAGGAAAGCGCGGGGTTTTCAAATCCACTTCTGTTTTTTTGACAGACTCTGTTTTATTTCAAGGAGAGACGATTTTCTAGCTTGGCCCCGGTTATGTCACGCATTTTCTCTTGTAAAATACATCCAATAGCGTACATTCAACTCAAAAAGTACGGTGGTTTTTTTTTCAAAACCATATAATACATTCCGTGAATAGTTGAATAAACTGAATCCACTTCTGTTTTTTGCCTAGATAGTGTTTTTTGAGACCTTATTTGTATGGGTTCACATGAGGGGGCGTGAGCTCGAAATCGTAGCTGACCAAATGTTAACAGATTTTTTCCGATGATCCATTTTTTGAGATCAGGATTTCTTGGACTTCCGGTATAAGAGCGCATGTGTTCAAAGACTTGCCAAAAAATCCAAAAAAACATGTTCCCGATTTCGAATTATTTTTTTGTTTGGAAGTAGGCAAAAAAATAGGTTTAAAATTATGATTATATTGATTATATTTCACTTCCGGAAAATTCGCATGCGCCAAAAAATGGATTATGCCAGAGCCCTCGTTCTTCGCCGCAGGCCAGAAGAAACGCAGGCTCTGGGTACGAGATTGGTCTTAGGACAACTGATAGTTTTCTAATGTATTGAAAATAAAAAAAAGTGAAATAGAAGATGACAAACTTCCAGACATATAAACAATCGCATGAATGACACACAATATATTCTCATGAAGCACTTTCAATCAAGTGGAACACGTAACCTTATCGGTATTTCTAATGGTCTTGCAATAGTTACAATTTTCGTAAAAGAAAATAGAAATTAGCGTTAACTAAAATAAATAGAAATTTTGCCCCAAGGAAAAGAAAAGTCAAGGAATAGCATTCAATGAAAGCTAGAGTTTAAGAAGACAACAGCATGCGGTAACTCCCGTTAAACAAACAAAAAATGGCTTCGAACAAATTTAAAAAAACGGCATCGGGAAAAATGTCAAAAGTACTCAACAAATCTTTAAACATCAGGTAGATAAGTGTCTGATTTACCGGTACAAAAGATAACGTAACTAATAGAAAGCTCATTTAAACAACAACTGGATCTAACAGTCTACAGTTCTGGTAAACCTCTTGTTGAGAAGGGGAGTTAATATCGTAACAGACACGAAGCAAGCATCAGTGTAGTCGTGAAGTCGTGATGGGAACACTGGCGAATGGTGGCAGCGTTGGGAGACAAGAAAACAAGCGATGGTCTTTAATCCATGGTCCTCGTTTCTTGGTCGTCCTACTGGTGATATCCATTATCCACGTAGGAGCAAGTCAGAACAAGACGAGCACTCTTGATCGAGGTTTAAAAAAGATGCGTTCCCCAAGATATGCCAAGACAACATACAAAGCCAACACTCAATACAGCAGGGTTTGTAACACCACAGAATGTGCTAATGCTGCCAAACAAATTAATAGTTCGATGAACCTGACCATGGACCCATGTGAGAACTTCTATGAGTTTGCCTGTGGAAGATATCGAGTACAAAATCCATTGAACGGAAATGGCAGCATTACTGGCCTTGTGAAAAACACGTGGTGGTTCCGATACTATTTAAAAGATAAACTGGTAAAAGGGCTAGCCAAACTCAACGGTGCGAGTGATGAAGTAATGAAAATACCTTCAGACATCTACAAATCGTGTATGAACTTGGCAGCCATTGACAAGGAGTGTGATGCACCATTAAAGAGACTCATTCGAGAATTCGGAGGATGGAGTATGGTGGAGGAAAATGGACAGTGGGACGAGAAAAACTGGGATTTTGCAAAGGCTATTCTAGCTATTCATCGTAACTATAAATCGAACGGGCCTTTGTTTTTAGTGAAACACTGGGAAGATGCGGCCGACAATAGGAGATATATTTTTGAAGTAAGTAAACGTGAAGAGAAAATTATTTTCTGTTGCGAGAGCAAGCTTATATTTATTGTTCCATAATTCATTATAAACTCTGCTAATAGTTATTTTTTTACCACACATAAATAACACCTTACATTTTTAATCTGTAGATTGATCAGGCACGAACCAAGGGATCATACTCACCATCAAAAGTATGTTATGTAATATTTCAAAAACGAGTGCGAGTGTTTTATTAGGGTTTCCAAACACGAGAAAACATTTGAAAGCACGAGGCCGTAGGCTGAGTGCTTTTATTGATTTTGAGTATTTGGAAACCCTAATGAAATATGAAGCACGAGTTTTTGGCTGATTACTTCTCTAATGAGCTAATAATTTATCATGCAGGAAAAGGAGTTTTCTTGTTTTTATTGTGTGATTTAATATACGTAGAGCAGTTGTAGGGGAAAAACATTAAATATAGATCCAACCCTCCTTGTCAGCAAATTCCTCGTTGTCATAGTTAGTAACGCACTAGACTATCACGGCAAGGGTCCCAGATTCGAGACATGGTAAGTCCAAGATAAAAAGAAAAGAAAAAGGTAATTACGTAAGTAGAGAGTAGAGAGTAGATACAAGTATAAAAAGTAAGTAATGGAGGGGAGACAGGTAGAGAAATGAAGCAAATGGGTGGAAAGAGGAAATTATTCTAGCTATTTTGAGACACCCACGACAAATATGTAGATTAAGATATATATATATATATACATACACCCATTTGCAAAAATTATGGCCGTTTCAAATATACATACAAGTATTTCAAAAGTATAACAGACACGGCGGAATATCTTTCTTGCATGATATTTTTTTCAGAAAGAAAAAAAAATCTCAGGGATGATTTCCCATAATTTTTAATATGCTTTTGATATACTTGTATATATATTGGAAGCGGCCATAATTTTTGCAAATGGGTGTGTATATATATATATATGTATATATACACCGAATCCCTAAAACTCTGACAATTTAGCGATATATATACATATATATGTATCCCCCTTTTTGCTATTGTCTTTCCTTGAAAATCCAGGTAAGACAACAGGAAAAATGGGTATATATATATATATATATATATCTCAAACATGTCATAGTTTTAGGGATTCGGTGTATATATATATATATATATATATATATATACACCTAACCAAAAAAATTCTGTAACTTCAGATATATATATGTCTTTTGTTCTCGAGAGCCGAAACAATAGAAAAACAAAAGACATACATATATGTAAAGTTGCAGAATTCTTATGGTTAGGTGTATATATATATATATATATATATATAGTAAGAAAAGAAAAAGACAAATGAACTACAATTTCATCCCTACAAGCCTGTTTCGTGGTTGCCCACTCATCAGGGGATTTAATAAGAATATGCTTTACCATCGCTTATATACCAATTAATCTACATAATAACAATAATGAACTAATCAAACTAATCTAACTTATGCGGTGCGAAATCTAACAGTTCAATTACTGCGTAAAGGGCTTTGTTTCTATGGCGGCAAGACGACGCAAGCTCATTACGTTTGTTAAGGGTAGAAAGTTCCGGTCGGCAAATGATTAAAAAAATTTATTTAAGGCATAGGTTGCATCTTTTGTTGGAACTGTTGTATGGCGAGTGTGAAGAGAGAATGCGCCAGGAAATAAAGTGTTCGATGTCGTTGTCCTTAAGAGTCCAGATGTATTTACTAAGCTCCGTAGAGTTCCTATGTCTATCGTGGCGAAGTGATGCGGTGTGGTTTCTGTATCTTGCTTTGAATTCGTTTTCCGTGAGGCCGATGTAACCTATGCCTTAAAGTGATATACATAATATATATACTCTCGATTACAGAAACGTTGTACTATACATTTATGCATATATCTAATTTATTCAGTATATTTAATGATTTGCAAAACGGAAAAATCGCTTTATTTATTGTTTGTTTAATTCAATGACTGTTAAAATATTTTTTTCTTGTCTGTTATATCGCACAGATTATAAATCAGTTGGTTTTAAGCGTTGAAAATGGCTATTTTGCATTATGCATCTCATTAGATATTTGTATTAATGTATAAATGTATACTACAACATTTCTGCAATCGAGTTTACATATATATACATACATATATATATATATGTATGTATACACCGAATCGCTAAAACTTTGACACTTTAACGATATATATATATATATATATATATGTATTCCCCTTTTTTCTATTGTCTTACTTGGATTTTAAAGGAAAGACAATAGGAAAAAGGGGATACATATATATGTATATATATCGCTAAATTGTCAAAGTTTTAGCGATCCGGTGTATATATATATATATATATACAGCCATTTGCAAAAAATATGGCCGTTTCAAACATATATACAAGTATATCAAAAGTATATCAGACACGGCGGAATATCTTTCTTAAAAATTTTTTTCAGAAAGCTCTAGTGATAGACAACTCGAAAGAAATATCAGGGATGATATCCCATAATTTATGATATGCTTTATATATATATGTATATATATTGGAAGCGGCCATAATTTTTGCAAATGGCTGTATATATATATATATATATATATATATAAGAAATCTGTGAATCAATTTTCCGTAAAATAGTGCTCAATACATCGATAGAAGTAGAGCAGAATATTTGTTTGAGAAGAAAAAGTCAAGACAACATTTTTCCCGACAAGCCTGTTTCGTGAATTGCTTCACTCTTCAGGGGATTTAATGATAAGAATATTCGTTACTATCATTTATATAGAAAAAGTATACATAATTAATTAGTGGATGTAGTTTAGCTGTTGCGTAATAATGCTTTGTTTCTGTGGCGGCATGAAGATACAAGTTCGTTGCGCTTATTTAATGATGAGAGTTCCGGTCGATAAATTATTAGAAACTTTTCTTTAAGACAAAGGTTACATCTTTTGCTGGAGCTGTTGTAGGCGGAGCTTGAAGATAGGACGCGCCATAAAATGGAGTAGCTGATATTACCGTTCTTGAGAGTCCAGATGTATTTGCTGAGTTCAGTCGAGTTTTTATGTTGTTCGTGGCGGAATGAGGCGGTGTGGTTTCTGTATCTTGTTTTGAAGTCGTTTTCTGTGAGTCCTATGTATGTTGCGGTAGTGTTGTTGTCCTTTCTTGTGACGGTGGCTTGGTATACAACTGATGATTGGAGGCAGTTGCCATTAAGCGTGCAATTGTTCTTTTGTCGGCAGTTGCATGTTTTCTTGTCCTTTGTGTTGTTTGCGGTGTCGTTGTCGTTGTCGTCTCTCGGTGGATGTAAAATGCGCTTGTTATGATTGTCAATGATTCGTTTGGCATTGTTCATGCAGCTGTAACTGATCTTGATGATGAACACTTTCCTAGAGGCCATAATCTTAGGAAAGTCTTTAATCGTAACACCATCTTCCCCTGAAGAGTGAAACAATTCACGAAACAGGCTTGTCGGGAAAAATGTTGTCTTGACTTTTTCTTCTCAAACAAATATATACTATATATATATATATACTATATATATATATATATATATATATCACTAGTGCTGAAAATATTTAAAACACTGGTGATGAAGATGATTTTTCATTAGGTTTCAAAACCCATCCACATGATCCGAAAAGTGCCCATCCATTGGTTGCTGAGCTTATGAATTATTAATGAGTTTGAGAAATATATATCACTCTGTTTTTTGTATTGAGTTTTGTTGTTACCGGGACATATTTACCACATACTGTAATTCACCATATTTGCGAAATAAAGCAGTAAAGCAGGCACAGCCGTTATTTCTTTTCTTGCATGGGTTCTATATTAAGAGCGACTGTACAGAAATATCGAGCAAAATCGAAAATTTGTGGCCACAATCAAAAAAATAAAAGTCCTTCATTTTTGGTCTGTAGACACTATTTGATGAGCTTATGAACGTACTGGGGTCGGTTTTTCGACCTACGTAAAAAATCCGGATTTTTTTGAGAAAAAAAACGATTTCACCCCGTGTCGGTCTAAAAATTGCTCAAGAAACGGCTGCGAATTACGCTTTCAAAAACATTCTCGCTCCAAGTGAAAACCCAAGTTACAATCAAATTTGCAACTGAATTCAAGAAAAGGGGTGTTTAACAATTGTTCCAGGTGAATTTAGACGTTTTAAACTAAACTTTAGATAGAAAAAATTGCATTCTTCCAGCACAGTAATTGACAGTCTTGTAAAACACTGATTTTACCTCACATTTATAAAAGCGATTTTTTGCATGTGGCCATTCTCCAATTTTTACAAAACTCAAGCTGTACAATGTTTAAATGATAGAATAACGCGAACTACAAAAATTAGTTTGGGTTTTTCCACAGGCCTTATGAAAACTTCATGTGAAGTTGGAAAAATTTGCCATGTAAATATGCAAATTAGCAGTTTGTTTACATCTCCACACCACAGATCACGGCCGCGAAAAAAGTCATCTAAAATAGTTTTAACAGCTTATTAATCCACACATTAGCCTATCTAAGGACTATCTAAGCATGTTTGGCCTTTGTTATTATTTTAAATGATTATTTGTTGAAGTTAAGCCTACATTTCCGGTGTTGAAGACACTCAGCTTGCTTGCCTCGGTGGCATTCCATCGGTGCGTAGTAAACTTAGTAATCATAAATGACTGTTAACATGCTCTATAAACGTTACTATTCCTCACTAGTGGTATCCAGCTTATCACATAGTATTTTCACATACTGAGTATAAGCTTGAAAGTTTGCATTACTTCGTAAATAAGCAGGGGTCAAACCTGTCAAAGCGGATTATGTGAGCTGATGGCGTGACAAACAACAGTTTGCGCGGAGCCGGACGTGACGTCGTTTGGTACAGTACGTTTTTTATTGCCTGAACATCTTGTGATTTGACATAAACTAAAGAGAATCACTCGTTATCAAGACTCTCTATGAGCTTTCAAGGATATTGTTCTTTACGACAAAAAGATCCCGATTCGAATAAGGCTGCGTTCATATTGTATGGCAGAAGGGGCGGGGACAGATGAAATCTTTAAATGACAAAAAAATTCTTAAGACCACCCCTTGAAGTCCCCCAAATAATAACGTACCCCCCCCCCCCCCCCTGGCAATCTCTCGTAGCTTCTTCTAAAAATTTTGTCAGTACGTTCATAAACTCATCAAATAGTGTCTACAGACCAAAAATGAAGGACTTTTATTTTTTGACTGTGGCCGCCCCGTGCTCGATATTTCTGGGCAGTCGCTCTTAAACAGCTAAAGCAGTCTCAGTTTGGATATAATTCGGATGCATGTTCTATAAAAGATTAATAGAAAGAATGAAGAAACATCAAAATCAGGCAATGCGTTTTATGCAGCTAAAAAACAATAGAACAGCACGCATTCAAAAAAAATACGTACTCGATGAGTACATGTGTCTACTGCTGATAGATATACAGCAACATATTTGAATCATGTATGTGTAAAATATTCACTTGCAGGTATTCAGGGCTCAATATTCTGCTTACGGAGCTCAGTTGTCCCTTTAAAGGGCTCAAATATTGTCACTGTGAAAATCTGAGTCAGTTTCACATTGCATCGGTTCTGTAAAAATCGACGTAAAAATCATCGTTTATGAAGCGCCATTGTTGACATGCTTCGTGTAGCACAAACACACTAATTCTGTCGCCGTTTTTTGCGATAAATTCTTTCTAGATATGCAAATACCTGAAAGCACTTTAATTATACAACACTTGACACATATTCGATGAAACCTGTGTGCCTAGCTTGTTCCAAAAAACAGATAAAATTCACTACAAAAATGAATGCGATTATCTTATGGAAATCACTGAATCCTACCAAATCATGTTTGAAACGTTGGTCAAACGTTTTCCAGTCGATAAAAAGTCGTAAGCAGTCGCAAACAGAGCAACTAAGTTGACAGTCCAGTACGCGAGACTTCGGATAACATATATCGGCTGTCCTCGCCATGCGCCGCTGGCTGTGCACGTGGGATCCGAAAGTAATCCGAAGTTTTACAACCCTTACACCGGGATGAACTTTATGTCAGTTATACCGTATGTCATTTAACTATATTTTTTGCTAGTTAAATAGGATATGAAGTACATCCCGGTAAACTCGATGGCATAGCGTCTGTTGCTTATTAATATGCAGTGTAGACACAAAAATGAGAGCCAAATTGGATCTAATTTTAGCACGGAAAAATCATTGTTTAGTGTTACCGTTTCTTTATTAATAATTAGTTAGTTAATTAATTCAAAGAAAACTTATTTAATAAAGAAAAGTTTACATAATTAAATAATTTAAATGAAAATAATATAATAAGTAAAGTAATTAATTTGGTCGGTGGGTCGGTGGGTCGGTGGGTTGGTGGGTCGGTGGGTCGGTGGGTCGGTGGGTCGGTGGGTTGGTGGGTCGGTGGGTTGGTGGGTCGGTGGGTCGGTGGGTTGGTGGGTTGGTGGGTCGGTGGGTTGGTGGATTCGTGATCGTGATTATTAGATGAATAACACTAAGTTCTTAACTTTCTCAGGTTGATACCTACCGAAGTCTGATCCATCACGTAGCATTACTTCTTGGAGGACGTACCAACCTGCAACAGAAAATACAGGAGTTGATTGATTTTGAAACGAAACTTGCAAATGTACGTAACAAACAAAAAACTTTATTTGTCGGATAAATTTATATGATAACTATGTAAGTCGAGTAATAGCAGAGTGGGTTTCCTATACGACCAATGTATGAATCACATCTTTTGCCTTACTTGTATTTTTTAATGACAAACGGCCCAGATAAAACAACATAAGTTAACTAAAAAGCTCTATAAAATTACGATGGGTTCTTCACCTGCACCCGCTTCCTCGCACGAAATAGGATCTGGGCTATTTTATTTAATATATATATATATATATATATATAATTTTTTTTTTTTTTTTTTTTTTTTTTTTTTTTTTTTACTGTGACGATTTATAATGAACGAATTATTACAGCTACTATGGTTAACATTTCGATGATAAATGAATTCAAATCTCTTAGATTGAATAATCCACATTTTAATCTATCATCTTATTTGCTCTATTTATTACCAGATAAGTTTACCCTCACGTTCACCGGCGAAAACCACATTCGATGACAGGATGACCGCTGCGGATTTACAGAAAGAAACGCCAACTGTAATTATATATATATGACTTTAAGGTTTCTTAAACAGCTCCTAAATTTAATTATCCATTTGCGTTAGAAATGAATTAAAAGTGAATTAAGTAACTTTGAATTAAGGGGGTATTCCCTCCGTTCAACTTTTAAGGGTGATCGGCGGTCAGTTTTGAAAGTTTCTGTTGAAGCCAGATAATGTTGATTTCAAGGGCCATATGATTGAAAGTGATTCTGCTGATATCGTTTAATCAGTGACTGGACAAAATCTTCCTTCTGTTTTCGCATATTTGTTTAATACAAAAAATAAAACACAATTAGTATATGTAATCGCAGAGTAAAATTAAGGATTAATTTCACGAGTGTTTTAAACGTTTTAAAATTGCCCGAGTCGCGAAGCAACAAGGGCAATTTCAAAACTTTTAAAACACAAGTGAAATTAAACCTTAATTTTACGAGAAACCATACGATTATCCGTTTATCATACCTCATGTACAAAAGAATATCATCGATCGCTGAGCTTAAAACAATAATTATTTTGCAAGGTTTACCTTGGATTCCGCTGAATTAAATGATAAATCTTCAAAAAATAAAAATAAAAAAGGTGATTCAACCGAAAGAACGACAAACCTAAAAAAATCAAGTCAAAAACCATTAAAAAGGGGGCATAAAACTAGCTTCTACCAACAAAGTTTTTAGTTTGAATAAGAATCCTAAGGAAGAGACCGTTTAAAGTGGCGTTTTGGTCGGCGTTTTGACTGATTAAGTCCAGACTGAGATGGTTGTGCTGAATTTCCAGCGATGTTCAAATCTACATGTGATTGAACAAGCCTACAAGCCTACTCGTAACTTGCGATCGTCACACAAGTCTCTTTGTGCAGTACCTGCATCCCGATCAGTTACCTTTGTGGATCGAGCTTTTGCTGTGGCAGGTCCGAAAATTTGGAACTCTTTGACAGAAGATCTAAAAAGCTCGCAAAACGTTGATATTTTAAAGTCAAAGTTGAAGACACATCTTTTTAATATTTAGTTAGTTTCATTCAGTATATATATTTATAGTATTTTTTACAATTTTCTTAGTCTTTTTTGTGGTTTTCTTACCTAGTTTACTTTTCCTTATGATGACTAATATTTGGAAAATTAAACGAGACTTACCTGTAAGTTGAAGTTTGATTGAGATTCTATCACATGACATTGGAAGGAAGGAGATCACATGAGATAGCACAGCGCTTGCGCAAGTCATTCTTTAAAACGATGTTTGTTGCATCAACATAAAATCCAGAAATATATACATTTATATACCCCAGCTGATATAATGTATAAATAGACAAGGGCGGGAAGAAGCGGGCATGTGATCTCCTTCCTTCCAATGTCATGTGATAGAATCTCAATCAAACTTCAACTTACAGGTAAGTCTCGTTTAATTTTCCAATTCTATCACATGACAGGAAGTCAGGTGATCCCATGAGACTTTAAAGCTGTTGATGCATCAAACATTACTGGCACACATTAAGAGTGTATAAATATGTCTTATAGACCAACGATACAAGATGGTGTAAACACAAAGTGTTGATTTATTAATTTCTACGAAAGAATTACTCGAACTTGAACAACTGTATATGTATATATGTATATATAGGTAGATATGGTTTCAAATCTTCAAAACCACATCCGTGATGCTAGTACTAGATTCAACTGGTTTATTGTAAAATTTGTAAAACGTTTCCGCTGACTTCCAGCCAGCATTAGCCATTATTTGATCTATTGGTACGTTTCCTCTGCTGGCCTTTGATGTCGACGCTGCTCTAGTACTATGTGCTTTATAGACGTTAGTATCGACACCACTTTTATCAAGGACAGTCTTTGTCCATCTGGAGATCGTGTCTCTAGATACGGGCTTAAACGGTTTCACATAGCTGATGAATAACTTGGTTTCGCTTCCTCTAAGCTGCTTAGTTTTGTTTATGTATTCCTTAAGACATGCTAAAGGACAATTATTTGTGTAAATGTCATAGGCACAAATCTGAAGTATGTCGTAAGGCTTTCCTGGTTTACTGGTTTTTGTATGGTCGAGTACATGAAAAACATATTTGTCCTCTGAAGTAACTAGATTGTTTATGTCCAGTAAATGAATTGTCTGACCTCTTTGGCTTGATACTAGTAACAATAACATAAGTAATTTAAGTGTCAAATCCTTAAGTGTTAATGATTCATAAGGGTAGAGTCCTGACAGATAACGTAAAACGATTGACACATCCCATATTTCTGTGTATTTAGGCGTGGGTTTACGCAACTCAAAAATTCCTTTCATAAATCTGGAAACAATTGGGTTGTTACCGAAGTCTTTTATATTAACTACGGTAGACAAAGCGGAGCGTGCAGTGTTAAGCGTTGAGTAACTGACGCCCTCTTGATAAAGTTTCATGAGGAATTTAAGAGTGTCGTTTACCGTTGGTGAATGGTAATTAACCTTTCCTTGATTACAAAACGCCATCCACCTCCGGAGGTACGTGTTGTACTGTTTTTGAGTGGATGGTCTCCAAGAGGCCAAGAGCACTTCGGTAACGTTTGCTGGAATGCCCAAGTTTCCATAGTGTTCCCTGATAAGGGACATACCATCAGGCATAGTTTCCGACACAGTGGATGTGGTTCGTTGCGTGACGGGTGTCGCAGTAGGTCCATTCTCGGAGCGTAGATCCACGGTTGTCGATATAACTGCTGTAGTAGTGTTGGGAACCATGTCTGAGTTGGCCATAATGGAGCAATCAGTATTCCATGAGCTTTGTCTTGTGTTATCTTGGATAGGCATTTCGGGATTAGGCTGAATGGAGGGAAGGCATAAAATTCATAATTATTCCAATTAAGTGAAAACGCATCTACATGGCTACTGCCAGGGTCTGGCTTCCACGAGCAATATACGTCAAGCATATTGTTTAGCCGGCTAGCAAACATATCAATGTTAACTGTAGGGAACAATTCGATAATCTCGTTTAAACATTGTTCGTTAATCCGCCACTCATGTTTGTCATTAAACTTTCGCGACTTTTCGTCCGCTTCGATGTTGAGTTTTCCTGCGATATGCACCGCAGAAACCCACAGGTTCCTAGCGATACACCAATCCCACACTTTAATGGCAAGGGAGTTAAGAACAACAGATTTAGGACCTCCCATATTATTAATGTAGGATACTGCTGTGGTGTTATCGACAAAGATACGTACATGTTGATTGTTTAAGTTAGAGCAAAAGCATTTCAGTGCAAAAAAGGCCGCCTTTAATTCCAGAACGTTGATGTGCAGAGTGGCCTCAGAGGACATCCATCGCCCTCCCGCTTTTTGCTCTCCGTATATAGCACCCCAACCAAGGTTAGAAGCATCCGATTTAATAACAATGTCAGGATTGTCGCGCACAATGTCACGTTTGAGATTTTGTACATTATCTAACCACCATCTTATCTCGGAGACAGCACGCGTTGATAAACTCATGGGCCCGGCATAGTTTCCTTTAGACAGAACAAGGGCAAAATATTTTTCTTGTTCGAGTTCCCTATAGTGTAATGGTCCAAATTCAGCCCCGGGGAAGTTGGAAACGAGTGTTCCTATTAACTCAGCGACTTCTCTAATTGAGGGATTAGGTTTAGCTAAAACCACAGAACAAACAAAGACAATCTTCTCTTTCTTTTCATCAGTAGGCACAACTGTCATCGTGTTCGAGTTTAAAATAAATCCTAGAAAAACCAGTTGTTGCGTTGGTGTGAATACTGATTTGTCGGGGTGTACACAAAACCCCAATGAAGAAAACAGCCGCACAGTGTCAACAACATTGTTATAGCATTCTCTGAAACTATCACCTTGCAAATAAGAGTCGTCGATATATGCTGAGCTAACATGCCCCATGCTGCGGAGTGTCGAATAAACTGGCTTTAGTAGCTTAGTAAATAAGCGCGGCGCACTAGCTAACCCATTTGGTAAGCAAGTGTACTGGTAGAACTTGCCATCAAACCAGAATCTTAGATATTTCTGATGCAAACTATAAATAGGTACTGTGTAGTATGCGTCTTTAAGATCTACCGACGCCATGTAACACCCTGGTTTCATAAGTTGGATGGCATGCTCCAATGTATCCATCTTAAAATGATGATACACAACATACTCATTGAATTGTTTTAAATTGAGAATCATACGATGCGTGCCGTCCTTCTTGGGTCGTAAAAATATAGTGGATATAAAGTCATCTGGTTCTTTAGATGTTTCTATAATCACATTCTTCTTAATTAGCTTATCAATTTCCTGTTCAACAATGACATGTTCATTGTGATTGAAAACACTAGGTCTGGCATTAGGTCGAGCAATCATATCACTACCGTAAATCATTTCAATTTTAACCCCTTTGACTATGTTAAGTATAGATGGGGCATTTGTTAATTCAGACCATTGATAAAGGTATTCAGTTAGCTTCCCCGCTGTAAACTCAGCAGGTTTAAGTAACCATGATAATATGTCCTTATCTATATCATAGCACATATGGACATCAGGGCATACCTTTATTGGCGTTGGTTGCTTGTCCCCTCCTTTTCCTTCCTGTATTTGGAGGGATGGCCTCGGTCTAAAAAAGAACTGTTTTTACTTCTGCCATACGGCTGGAATCGGCGATTCCCTTTGTAGCCATAGCTCTGGTGGCCGCCATGATGACCCCCACGTGTTGTTGTAGAGGTGGGACGAACCCTCTTTGTCAGCTTGTTTGCCTCAGCGATGTCTTTGGTTATTTTGGACAAGTCGCCAAAGAGAAATTCCGAATCACCATCCCCTGCGGGTGAAACATTACAGAGAGACGCGTAATCCTTGTGGAGCTCTTTTTTTCATGGCCATTCTCCTTGATAGGTTGACCTCATGATTAAGCTGTAAGCCCATGGCTACACTGTCGGTGATGATCTTTAACAGATCCCGGTCACCAGGATACTTTTTCATCACCAGATCTGCCGCTTTGATGGATGCCATGGTGGATCCCATCAAAATGCCTTGCGACTTTTGTGATTTTGAGTCCTGCGATCGCATGCTGGACGACAACTGGTTCCAAACTAGGGGATTAACCTTAGGGACCCGTAGGTCCTTTATGTTTTCTGGACGAACATATTTGTCCATTTTTTCCTTCAGCTTTTCTTCGCTCATCTTTGACTTGACAAGGGTATTAAATATGCCCGCCAGTCCCTCATGAATAGCAGGATCCGTCTTTTCGTTTACATTTAGATCGGCTGCTATGTCCTGTAAGACATCGGGTTCTGGCGTTTTTACTCCATTCTGACTGTCGATGAGTGTCTGTAGGGCTTCGTCGACTATATCACCATGTCCCGCTTCATGATCATGGCGACTGGACTCCTGGTCACTGTCCTCTTCGGCTTCTCCTGAACAGAAAGAAGCGAAGTTTTGGTTCATTGCTTGCATCTGTCCAAGCAATGCGGCAAACATGCCATTCACATCATGATCACCATTAGGTGGCGTGTCTCTGGCCGCCACAATCGAGCCTTCACCGGCCTCGTCGCCCATATTGTACCAGTGTACGTCGGTTCCTAACCACGTTAGGACCTTACAACAACGTTTAGGTATCAACTACGTTGATCCCAGCTGGATTTCTTGCTAGACTAACTGCGTTAGACTAATCCAGAATCGTTTGAAGACTTTAACAAAAATTATAAGAACAACTTGCTTTGAACGCAATCCGTGCAATGACTTGCGCAAGCGCTGTGCTATCTCATGGGATCACCTGACTTCCTGTCATGTGATAGAATTAATGTTATATTGTATATCTCTTATATATATACATTTTTTATTATTAATATTATTATTATTATTATTTCTTTTTTATTATGATATAGCTTCTTGTAAAAAGCATTGAGTTTTTGAAATGCGTTTTTAAGAAATAAAGTATTATTATTATTATTATTATTATTACATTGCAGCTGGTGAAGTTGTACACATTTGGGACTTCTTGACTGTAGCCTTTTCGAGGCCCATTTACGTAAAACATTTATCCAGACACCTGTACTCTTTTTAGTGTTCTCATTTTCGCTTAAACTTTTTAGTTTTCTTATTGTTCTTTGTCTCCCAATGCAAAACGGGAAGCAATTTTGGAAGAGAAAAGTTTACAGTTTCGGTCCCCAATTACGGAAAAAAGCCCTCCTTCGTTAGCCAATCAGCATCAAGTAATTTTGCCCTATGATAAACATCAAAGAGATAATGGAGGCATAAAACGCACTGAATGCCTTTTTAGTCGCAACTTCACAAAGGAAATAGTTTTAACTCTTAAAGACCCATTGCCACTTACCGTGATGCATCACAATTTGTTTACATTTTGAATCGTGTCACCACTGAAAAAACGATTCCAACCTTTTGAATAAACTCTTAGATAGTCCCTAAAGCCGTAAAAGAATGTAAAAGAATCATTATTGTGCCTTAGTGCTATGTCGGAAAAGGATTTAATATGAAGTTATTATTCAATATATGAATCTTCGAATTTCATGGACCACGAAATTCATCTGTGACCGCGGTGCATCACGGTAAGTGGCAATGGGTCTTTAAGGACCACCGACTACTCTCCCCCCACCCTCTCTAGAGTAAATTCTTCGTAGGTGAAAAAACTAAAAGTGTGCTTTGATAGTTTTACTCAGTGTCTCAAAAGTGAAAATTTGCTTTTAAAGTGCATTATATTTTGACACTTGTTATGCCTGTTTAGGGCCTAGCATTCGTTTTGATTAAGATAAAGTGAATAGTGAATAACAATTTGAATTGTGATGCATATTGGCATTGAAATATTAGGTCACTAGCAAGTAAGACTAGTAGGTTATTAGATTTTTCTCTTGCAGAACTGAGATTTTTCAAACATTTATTCTGCGAAATCCGTCAACAACAAGTATGAAAAAATTTAACGATGATACGCCAATGGCAAAGTGAATATCGGGGATTGTTATATAGCTGGAATGTTTTCCTCTAATGCTCGCACTCTCATTGGTTGATTATTCGTGGTCAAATTACATCCAACACTGAAACTGTTTCCCGCCAAAAGTTTCTGGGCAGACAACATTGCAAAATCTATGACGTCAGAGGGTAACAGTTCACTGTTACACGGCAATGTTTACCGGCGCCCTTCTTTGCACGTGAACAGCATGTGATAGAAGGTGGCGTGACGATATGCATGACGTATGATTGTTGAAAGCTTCGCTATCTGACTCGTAAAATGGCAGCGTCTGGCTTTGCTGATTTGTCCCGAAAAGAAATTGCTGGCATATTGGAAGAAAAGATTCAAAAGACACGAAATTGGACCAAAGTGAAGCTGGCGTCGGATTGGCAGCGTCGGATTGAGATTGATTGAGATTCAGAATCATTTCCGGGGGAGGTCATTTCTACTAAAATCCTCTCTTTTCCCCTAACGGTAGCAAAATCACAAATAAATTTCGATTAAACTTTCTACTCTTATTTTTATTTATGATATTCCATGCTCTTAAGTAGAATACACTGCCTATTCTCGACGAATTTTCCTATTTTGCTCTCGGCCTCGGATTGGATTCGTATTACATGTCAGCCTAGCTCGGATTACATCTCAGCCTCGGATTCGGGACTCGTATTACATCTCAGCCTCGGATTGGACACTTATTACATCTCAGCCTCGAATTGGACTCCTATTACATATCAGCCTCGGATTGGACTCCTATTACATCCCAGCCTCGGATTGGACTCCTATTACATCTCAGCCTCGAATTGGACTTCTATTACATCTCAGCCTCGGACTGAACTCGGATTTCATCACAGCCTCGGATTGGACACTTATTACATCTCAGCCTCGAATTGGACTCCTATTACATATCAGCCTCGGATTGGACTCCTATTACATCCCAGCCTCGGATTGGACTCCTATTACATCTCAGCCTCGAATTGGACTTCTATTACATCTCAGCCTCGGACTGAACTCGGATTTCATCACAGCCTCGGATTGGTCATGTTCTTATGTTAAATCTAAAAGATATGATTGAACATTTTAAAGACCCTTACCCAGGCCTTTCCCGGTTAGATTGTCCAAAATTTTTAATCCTGATACTAAAGCTCAAGGAAATTAGCTTTATATACATTTTTTTTTTTTTTAAATAGCTGACCCACCCACTGTAATTCAGTTTACCTGCAAATTCGGCGAAATAAACTATTAATATTAAAATACGAACGCGGTGCAAATTAAAAATTAACAAAATAAAAATGAACTTGGTTTCTTTTCCCACTTTAACAAAAAACAACATATATGAACACTTTTCGCAGTTCCAAACTGAGAATAAATATTTTAAATAAAGAATGTCAGTATGATGTAATATATACTGTAGTGGCAGTGAGAAACTGTTATTTCCAATTTGTATGACCACATATGTTTAGATAACGGAAAACAACTGTACTTGTATACTTGAAAGATATCAATAAAATAGCTGGCAATCGTGGAAAAACACATAGCAAAACATGCTAAACACTGGTAGAAGTTTGACTCATCCGAGGCTGAGATGTAATACGAGTCCAATCCGAGGCTGAGATGTAAAAGTATAATATTCGTTAAAGGTTAACTGAAACCGTCAGTCTGTTGAATTTTTAAAACGTGACTTGTAATCCGAGTCCAATCCGAGGCTGAGAGCAAATCAGTAAATTCGTCGAGAATACTAGGTGTATTCTACTTAAGAGCATAGAATATCATGAATAGTAATCAGAAAAGAAAGTTTAATCGAAATTTATTTGTGATTTTGCCACGGTTAGGGGAACAGAGAGGATTTTAATAGAATGACCTGGTTGAACTCCCCCGGAAATGATTCTGAATCTCAATCAATCTGAATCCGACGCTGCCAATCCGACGCTAGCCTCACTTTGGTCGAAATTGGAGACAAAAACTTGTCCACATCCAAAGCCTTCTGCGAAGAAAAATATTCTAATAAAACAAGAGTTTGTTGAAATTTAAAAAAAAAAAAAAACTGAAACGAACTGCTCGAGTGTATCTTATGTCAGGATACTTTTGCAAGAATAAAAAGCTGGTGGTCTGTACAAGAAGTCAGCCTTAAAGCTGATGTTACACGACTCGATTTGCAACGACGATTTCTCGCGCAATGCTGTTTCGTATAAATTTTATGGGGTTTTAAAAATCCCAAACAGAATAAAGGAACAAGCATTTTGACATTCGAAAAAGTTTGCCATGTTTTGAGCTGACTTCAATTTATTGCAGCTTAAAACGACTAATTTTTTTCAGCGTTGCACGAAAAATCGCCGTTGCAAATCGTGTCGTGTAACATCAGCTTAACACAAGTAAAACTATGTGTCTTTGTTGTGCTATATAACAAATCACTTAATTACTGATCCCTCGGGAAACCAGTTAGTTTTGTTTCCCTTGAATCTCAATGTTTGCCTTGGCTCCGCCTCGAGAAACATCGAGATTCTTGGAAAACAAAATTGTTTCCCTCGGGACCAGTCATTAAGTGTTAAATATTTACCGAGCCTCGAGTCTTCGAGTTGTAGTATTTTTTAATTTATAAATTAATATTAGAGACAAGGCGATTTCAGGATTTTAAAAAAAAAAAACCTTTTTATATTACTTCCGCTCGTGCAAACTGTGGAAAACCTCATAATCACTGCTTGACCAGTGATTGTCGTCTCAGAATCACTGGTCGCTCGACCAATCACTGCTCAAGAAACTCTATATCCAAGTCTAAAATTATACTAAAAGAGTATATCCGAATATATCGGGATCAAAAAAATGTGACACATAATTATAATGGTGCTGATTTATTTTTTAGTTCAACTGGTATAACCACCTACAAGGAATGTTCGCCCCAAAACATCTTCACAAAACAGAAAAGTTTGACGTTTCTGCGCTGTCCTACTTAAAAGGTGCCATGGCATTAGTTCACAATACACCAAAGAGGTAATCTAACCCTGAGTAACAAACACACAAGCGAAACGGGAGAATTAGTACCAGCAATTGTCTTATAAAATATTTGATACTTCTAAATCTTCAAGGACCACAAAATTGGTGTTTGTAGTAAACAAAATGTTTTATTTTATTGGTATTTACATTTCCAACTAGAAATCGATTAGACAATTTCACAATGGAAAACTGACAAAACCTATTGTTAAAATTCTTCCAATAAGTTGAAGATGTCATGTCATAGGAGGCATTATTAAATATACAAAGCTTTTTAGTGTAGGATTGTAAAACACTCTGTATATAATATAACATTACTGTCTTAACTTTTGATCCCATGAAGAATCAATACTAAAATATTGATTTATGGGTTTTAGGCACTTTACATGATAAAATGTTTTATGTTAGAGTGCTCGCACTAAACCCGTGAAACAAATACTAATTTTTAGTACTAAATAGTGATAATCAAACAATAGGAAACAAAGGATTCTGTATGAATTACTATTTATTAAACCATGTCGGTCTGACAGTTTTAAGTAAAATACGATGAAAACGGTTCCGAGTAGGGAGAGCAACGTTATAAATCCAAATTTTGGACCAATGACGACGAGATGTAGAACTACAATATTTCGACTTTATTCAAGTCATAATCATGTGTGAAAACAAGACTACAGTAATGATATTTATATCAACGAGCTAACAATAGATAACAATATTGTCGGAATATTGTAGTTCTACATCTCGTCGTCTTTGGACCAAAATTTGGATTTATAACGATGCTCTCCCTACTCGGAACCGTTTTCATCGTATTTTACTATTTATTAGTACTAAATATTATATACGGGTTTAGTTCGTGCACTCTACAAAAGAAAATAGTCCTAATAGTTGTCTAGTAATTAAAAAAAATAAAATAAATGCGACTAGTTAAAGAGGGCATGTTTTCTATCAGATATCCAACGATCCCCATCCATTGCCCGTTGCCCAAATAATGCAAGAGACCAATGACCAATGACCAATGACCAATGACCAATGACCAATGACCAATGACCAATGACCAATGACCAATGACCAATGACCAATGACCAATGACCAATGACCAATGACCAATGACCAATGACCAATGACCAATGACCAATGACCAATGACCAATGACCAATGACCAATGACCAATGACCAATGACCAATGACCAATGACCAATGACAAATGACCAATGACCAATGACCAATGACCAATGACCAATGACCAAGGACCAAGGACCAAGGACCAAGGACCAAGGACCAATGACCAATGACCAATGACCAATGACCAAGGACCAAGGACCAAGGACCAATGACCAAGGACCAAGGACCAATGACCAATGACCAATGACCAATGACCAATTACCAATTACCAATTACCAATTACCAATTACCAATTACCAATTACCAATTACCAATTACCAATTACCAATTACCAATTACCAATTACCAATTACCAATGACCAATTACCAATTACCAATGACCAATGACCAATGACCAATGACCAAGGACCAATGACCAAGGACCAATGACCAATGACCAAGGACCAATGACCAATTACCAATGACCAATTACCAATTTGCAATTACCAATTACCAATGACCGATGACCAATGACCAATGACCAATGACCAATGGCCTATTACCAATTACCAATTACCAATTTGCAATTTGCAATTTGCAATTTGCAATTTCCAATTACCAATTACCAATTACTAATCACAACTTACAACTTACAAACTACAAATTACAAATGTACACATGGCTTAAATGAATGTGTACTTAATGCATTAAATACAAGTGGTGAATTGAAATCGCGCTTGTGCCTTAATTTTCACCTTCAAACATGCCTTGAGGGGAGCAAGTGATGGCTCTTATTAAATAAATCAGACTTTACAACTGAATAATTCCTTGCACAGTTCATTCCGTCTATAATGCATTTAGTGTATTAAGAACGAATAATTCAAGATTACGAGAATAAGAGACACTAGGGAATCGAAATAATTTAGAGCGCTCTTAACTTTGCTACGCAAACAGTCCAATGTAAAGCTATTATATTTTGTCTTCCAGCGTTTTATCCAATTATTTGGTATGGTACGTGATTAAGGACGAGCTAGCGTACATGTCCAAGTCCTACAGGGATTTAAATGCACGATATTTGCGAGAAGTGAACAATTACACAGCGAACGAGGAACGATGGAAAACATGTGTTGACTATGTAAATAATGTTTTAACGAGAGACATAGTGGCTGCTGGATTTGTAGCAGATAACTTCACCAACAATTTGAAAATTGCGAAAATGGTGAGTTATATACATTATATATATAAAGCACACGAAAGAGCATCAGAAATTTGATTTTGACAATTTGGAATACGGGTCACCCACTTGAGTATTATTTTACAAAAAGTGCAAAAAAAAAACCCAACTTTTTTATAAGGTAAAAAAGATGATGACTGAGGTACGAGAAGCTTTCAAGGAGAATATCAACTCTCTTACCTGGATTGATGATCACACCAGAAGAGCAATACTGGAAAAGGTATATCTTTTAAAATATGAAGTATGGCATGGATGCGGAGCAGCGAATGAGTTTACGCCATATTCTTGAATCAGTATTATTGTAGTTTGGTTCAAGGGTTTAGAAAGGCTAGGGGACTATAGTTAAGTAGTTTTAAGGCACGGCCGTAACCACTGTTATATGAGGGGCAAGGCGATGTGAATTTTACAAATCGGTATTATTGACCGATTAGTTCTTTTTTAATAGGCAGCATACGCAAAATGGTCATAACCTTACTTCGATGCATTCAATTAACATGCCACAAATGGCCTTCTAAACACTGGAAGTCTCATTTACGAGGGTCTTAGTTTCAAAAACCTTTTCGTAAGGCTATTACTCCCGAACCCCTTAGTTGTTCCCGGCTTAGGTGGTCGTATGTCGACGGTACACATTTCGGTTTGGCTATTGCCCAGTAAGGCAAAATATTTCCAACTCAATTGCTATTTTTAAGTTTATCATACACTTACTGCCCACGCTTCGCCCTAGCTTGCGTCCCAACACCTTTCATCAATATCTTATTATGTAGGTAAACGCGGAGAGAGGGGAATCTGGCTTCCCAAAAAATCTCCTGGACCCTGGAAAAGTTTCCAAGAAATTTGAAAAATACAAGAATGTAAGTAATAATCTTTATAACATTATAGCTAAAAGAAATAGCCTACGTTTCCATGGTAACAGAAACATAGGGGTTATAATCCCCGAGAATACAGTCAATTACGAGAGTCTATGGGGCAAAGAGTGACCAGTATGGGAGCACGTAATCCTAACCTAACATTAAAACTTTTACATTGGCATTGTCCACCTGTTAACTGTGTAGATTTAAAGTTCGTGTCTATAGGTTGATTACTGAATGCTGCGTACTGAAGAGTGCATTCCAAGAACGAAGTGCATTGTGGGCCATAGTGACATTGTCTAAAGTGGAATTAATAATTATTATTCATTCTATTTTTAGTGTATTATTCCAACTGAAACAATAAACTACATGTAGTAAGTTAATTGCTGTATATTTACTTTTTATTTCAAAATAACGAGACCCACAATGCCCGACTTTAGTCTTGGACACCCATTCTCACTTAAGTAGGACTATTAGGGGTTTTCTTTGACGAAAAAAAAAGTTTATCGTACAGTTTTCTGATGTTATCCATGCGAAAGCTATGGTATTTGAGTGTTTTATCCCGAAGTTTGCCGGGCACATGTTAAGTTTTTCGGAAGTTACAGCCAATTATGTAACCTCACCTACTTATTGCAAAATGAATACAGAAATCGGGAAATGTTCATTCTAATACTAAAATAGTAACGTCAAAATTAAAACAACCGTCTCTATTTTGTTTTTACATAGTAAAATAGAGTTTGGGGGTTTGATGTTGGTCGTTTTTTGTGCCTTTTTAAGGCATATCATGAAAAAAAGAGTTTTGTGGTATTAATTACTGATGAAAAAATCAGCATTTTTTTATAACTACTTCATATATTTTCTTTTATTCTCAAGATTGATTAAATAAAATGCAAAAAGACCTTTGATACTAATGTAATAGAGCGTAACAATGATTTAAAATCAAACTTTAATGTATATCATAACATGTTTCAGCTGTACAGGGCTCTAAAGTATGGTAACGTAAATTACACTTTCTAGTAACGTAAATTACAATGTATTAATTTACAAAGTATTCGAGTTTGCAAAGCCTTTATCGCGTAGATTTTAACCTCAAAGACATTAAAACACACAAAAGATGATTATAGATTACTTGCTTCTAACAAGAAATTACATAGTTTGCTATGTTCATGTGAAATATTTTAAAAGCTTAAAAGCTATTTTTCATTAAGTATGCTAAATAATAATCATATGTATCACTATAAATGTATATGTATTTACGATAAGATAATAAATGATCATTGCGATATCTATAAATGTTATTATCATGTTTTAGTGTTCAGTTCTTTTCAAAAAAGACACAAAATGTATTAGGAATGTTTGGTAACGTAAATTACACCAAATAGTGCTTAGTCACACAGTCAGTACAGTGTTACTGGTTTTCAAATTCACAGAATTTTTGAGTAATAAGCTCGACTGTCGCTGACGAGATATGGAAGGATCTCTTGGTCTTTCCAACGGGAACTGGAGGCTCTATTATACAGAGCACGTTTTCCATCTCCACCCAGAGATTGTCTTTCCTTTTCGGCCGCTTGAACGAAGGCTCCTTGCACTTGCCTCTTCCTTCTTCCATGAAATTGACATGGATATCATTAGCATCTACTTCCTCTACTTTGCCAATGTACCAATCACCATCGTACACTGCACACACCCAGTCATCGACATTGACTTCAAGAACATCTCGGATGTAGTCTGAAAGGCAATTCAACTGTGTATGTGGTTTCCATCCACAAGATGAGTTAGGTACAAATCCATCTTCCTTACTCAGGCATTTGCTGCAGTAGCAAGAAGTTGATTTGACCTTGATCTTGTTTGGTGTTTCTCCAAAGATTGCATGTAGCTTCATTGTGCCTTTCACTTTCATCGTGGGAACGTTTTCTAGATATTCGGTGGCTCTCTGGTACTCTTCTTTACTGTAGAAGATGTACTTGGTGGCGGTGTTTTGCTCCTCTGAAGCCCATTTATAGAATTCGTTGGCATCTTGAATGACCACCTTTCCTGTTTTAACTGCTTCGTCGGCCATCCGTTTTGCAATTCCTCCCACACCATCACACGGCCCCTTGCCATGTCCTGCCTCAAAATAGTTCCACACAGCATTTGCAACGCCAAACTCGCTCATGTGGTTTGCAGTAATGCTGAAGATGGTTTTGTTTCTGTACTGTGACGTGGGGCTATCTGTCCAGTAGTGAACACACTTGAGCGAGGGAAGAAGTTGTTTTAGCTCTGGAAGTAACATCTTCAGGATGGTATATACTGCGGCGGCGGGACAGCTCATCTGAAGTGAATACAAAGCTCTTGTGTTTCATTTTTCCCTCGCCGGCATCTTTAAAATAAGCGACAACAGGGTGGAGACTAACCATTTGTGCCGTTCCAATACGCACTTTCGAATTTCCTCAAGTGACTAGCATAAGTATTTTTCGGCAAAGTCCATTTGCACTATGATATGATCGTCAGGCAGGTTTTCTTTCAGCGATTTCAATTGGCGGTACTGCTCACGAACGCGATATACATGATGCTTAAAATCTTCGGTTTCTTTTTCCATCTCAGCGATGAAAAGGTTTTTCTGTACAACATTTCTAACTACTTTCATTCTCTTCTTGCCGTCTTCTTCAACTCGTTTCCACTGATCATACGTGACTTCCCCTGCATCAAGACTTTCTAGGATTTCTTTCACTTTTGTTTCGTCGTTGTCATTGATGAACTTGTCAGGATTGATGGTCGTAGTCGTGCCTTTACTTTTCAATGCACGGAGTCTCAATGCCATGTTCTGGTGTCGCTGGCACAGGCACGTGTCACGGGTAGTAAAACTGCCAACATGATGTGCTTTGGTCGAAGCTTGCAGAATGTTGCTCGTGAAATCTTTTCTGTTGGGTATTCTGCTTGAAATTTAGAATGCAGACTATACATGTAGTCGCACAGAATCCTCTTTTGGACTTTCGCCTTACCACTTTTTAACTTGATGGCGTCGTTCTTACCAGGCATCATGCGACTGTTGTCATCTCTTTCTAGAAAACACTTTATCTGCTCTCTTTTTGCTGCAATTTGTGCGCGAAGACGAGCCTTGGCACGTCCTTTGACTTTCTTACACGTGGATTTCATCAAGGGATTTCTTCCTATTCCTGTTTCTTTATTCATTCTTCTGATCATTCGATATTTTGTCACAATTTTGCCAGAAACTATTTGGCGGATGGTCTGCTTGCTCTGTGTGCTTTTATTGCTGGCCATCGAGTGAAGTATCTCATCACATAAGATATTAGAAAAGATTAGTCTTTTCTTCAATTGTTGTGGCAATCGTCTTGGTGTCAGTCCGGCCCTTCTTATTTGCTCACTGGTACGTGTGCGCGGAGTCAGCTCTTCACTTAGGCAAGGGGGAGTACTATCTGCTTTCTTGTTCCTTGAGTTTCTTTGTAGCAGATTATTCTCACGTCTTTCTTTGCGTTTCAGTTGTTCCTCCAATTTTTTTATCTTTTATCTTGCTAGTTTAAACTCACGTTGTCGTCGTTTTAGGGATTCATTATGAAAATTAAGCTTAACAATTGGTACTTCTTCCTCGGGGGTGCCAGCATCTTTAGCACGTTGTCTGTGTTTCCTTGCGCTTTCTCTGATGCTCTTCCTTCTCTCCTTTAATTCGGGTTTCTTAAGGGTACAAGTTGGCTGGTAGTATTTTAACACTCTACGGCTTTCTTTCTTTAAATATCCTGAGCCAAGTTTGGCTTTCTTTTGCTCACGGTATGCTTTTTGAATCTCAGCTCTTGATTTAGCCATATCCGCTATTAAAATCAAGCAAAAGTAAAAAAATGAAGTCTGTAATTTACGTTACCGAATTATGTAATTTACGTTACTAATCGTTCACACATGTTTTGTAAGCAAATTATTTCGAATCTTTGCAATTTCAGTGAAATAAATGGATGACAAATCATTGTAGTACAAATATTTGAATATACAAAATACCTTCGTCTACTAACCTTGCGAATTATTGAACAAATTAGAGAGGAATATTAATTTCGATTGTCGAAAGACGTACTCAATACTTTCCACGTGGAGAAAAAGGCTGATGTTACACCACACCACAGTAGATATGTTGTAATCCTAACCCCTGACCTTTCTTAATTGACTTAAAACACATAATAGTGTTCCTGTCAAGTTGTTTATACAAGATTTAAATCTTTAAATACCCCCTATTGTTTCAGTAATTTACGTTACCGTAACGTAAATTACAAAGCTAGCCAAATATTGTATTACTAAGTGCATAATAGGTTTAGGGGTACATCTCAACCACTTTTATTTTCCAATTTGTATACCACAACGTATGAATTAACTTAAGTTTACATATCAGCAAATATTATTTAGATATTACATGGAACTTAGGTAACGTAAATTACCGGCAAAAAAAAAAAAAAAAAGCAAAAGTGATGCTTAGCTTCAAAATTTCTAAAACTGCGACCTCAGACTGCGACTTGTCTATTGATTTCCCAAAATTACAAATAATTTCCTATCAAAAAAGCAAAAAAGGGTCAGTGGGTGACAACTTGTTAAAAAATTACTGGCAATTAAGATAAATGGTAACGTAAATTACACGAAACCCTGTGACAAAGATTAATGAAAATTTGAAACATTAACAAAAGGAAACACAATTTTTTTTCCTTCGAGAAACCTAAAACAGGATGATAACTACTGGAAAACATCGCTGTTTCTCTAATTGGAAGTGAATCAGATGATGCAATTGGACAATAACTAAAGTATATTTTTCTTTGTGACATGCCATTTTAGCCACATCCACGACTACGTGATTTTTTCAAAATAAACTCCAATATCAATAAGGAATCAAATGAATTTGGTAACAGCTGTGAAACTGTTAATACAAGCGCTTGGTGAAACTCGTGTGAAATTCGTGAACAGGTGAAACTCGTGTGACAGCAAGTGAGAATGGGTGTGGAATGCACTATTCAGTATGCAGCATTCGGTATTCAACCTTTTTGAAATAGCTGTATCAAGATATAAATTAATTTTGCTTTTCTGATTTTTTTATGTCTATAAACCAACAGCTGAACATCAGAAACGACACTCTGCTCAGCAACAGAATAACATTGATGAAGGTCATGCAAAAAGATTTGTTAGCAAAATTCAATAAAACCATGGATCAAGAAGAGTAAGTCGGTCACTAGTCAATCAATCGTATCGTAACTTATTGAAACTTTGTGACAAGTCTCAAAAATGGACTAGTTTCTGTTTGTCAATCGCATTGCCACATGGCAGTGGTTCTTGCTGTTTATATGACACTCATAACTTAGAGCAGTATTTATCACGTGTATTTATCTATCACTACATATTTATCAGGTGGGTGCACATGGGGCCACAAAATGCTAATTATGGAAAAAACCCTTATAAAAACTGGATAAGTAAGTACTAATAGTTTCTTTAATAAAAGCTACAAAACGTGAATGCAAATATAAATGACATACGTACATACAACAGACTGATCGACCAGCACAAGTTTTGTTATCACGTGCAATAAAACTTAGCGGGACAATAGACCAGTGTTGAATATTAAATTACGCCAAATATTAACCATTTTTGTTGCTATATCCATAGCTGTACCATTGCTACAGATTCGTCCACCCGATTTCTATCCTGTCGACGAATTAAGGTACGTGGTGGTTTATAATCTGATAATTATTTGTGAATCGACTTACGTTTCGGTAAAAATCTTTAATATTCCACTCCACATCCACAAAGCCTAAGATGACTGAGGAATTGTTTTAGTATATACCAAAAAAGAACGAACCTCTAACTATAGTTATATCAGTGCTACAACTTTATCCACACTCTTTCTATTCAGTCGAAAGTTAAGTTAAAAGTACGTTCGAATTCAGTAGTTGTCCATCTATAATATTTATTACCCTCCTCCGTCTTCACTTCCTTCTCCTCCTCATCATTTTTCTATCACATTATAATCATTCCATATATTCTTGACATTTGGTAATTGCGCCAATTTTCTTTCGAAATAAGTTGAGAGTAAATGTTTTAAATAAATTAACAAGAGTAACAAACAATACAAATAATCTCTTGGAGACTCTGGGGACTCTTCCATTGATTCTTCGCATGTCAATTTTTCTTCATTATCATTTTGTGAGCAGATCTCGAAATGCAAAGACGCCTGTCCGTCCATGGCCTGTAAATTTATTATAACTAGACGCATATCTGCGTGAACTCGGGCTTCATTCTAGAAAATTGAAAGATTTCTCCGTGAACATCGTGTTTCTTGTAGATGTGCAAAGTGTGTTTGATATTGTAAATCAAAGCGCATAAACTCATTGCAACACGTTGTTGTCGAGAATTCTGTCCAAATACCAGCTCATTACCTTGGCTATATGGTGCTGTTATTGTTTTGCTAGGGTCAATGTGCATTGGAGCAGGGACAGGGTTCTTCTCTATGTCTGTCCTCAGTTTAAATTTACAATAATAATTCGATATATGGGTCTGATTTTTGTACAGGCACATCAAACTATTGCAGGCAAACAATGATAAATACCGATTTGCTCTATATTTCAGCTCCATTATCCCTTGATAAACCCTGCTAGAGCAATTAAACAAAAGCTTCTTTTCATGATTTTTATTTAAGCTCATTCTCTTAGTATTACATTCATTTTTTGTAAGTTTTCTTACCTTCACATAACAATAAAGCTTGGAAGAATTCGGAATACTTGGACTGATGCCTTTGAAGACAAACTCCGTCAGCTTTCTGTTTTTGTTTCTCAGACTTTTCAGAGTTCGTACTGGTAATCTGCTGGGTTCTCGATCACGTCTAACCACACGACGATTCCTACGTAGGCTAATATGAGATAGCTGATTTGATATAGCATGATTCTCGATAGATAGTTCATTTGATATAGCAGCTGTCATAGCATTGTTCAAGATAAAAGGTTCACTCGTTAATGGATCACTCGTAAATTGATCTCTTGTAAACTCGCGGACCGACCCGTTCCGAAAATGCTCAACATCTTTTAATGGGGGTCTACCGCGAGAAATGTATGCGCTTGTATGTGCTTTGAGCGTGTTAGACTCCATAGAATTCGTAGTCAGCGACGAGACCTTGAGAAAATCCGCCATTGCTCGACCATATGTTTCTATGGCGCATACTACGCATGCGCATAGAATTTACGCATGCGCTGTGAACGCGATGGCGATTTGTGACTGAACGCAATAAAAAAAACCAAGCCCAACTTTATACCTCGGGCAATTCTTCGGAAGCCCGAGTAATTATTCTTATCCTATATTTACCTAAGATCGATATACTAAATTCATTCCAATTTCGCCAGCTCCCAGCTCTGATATACCTTCAATAGACAGTATCCATCTAACGGGAGAAATGATCTTTGAGCCGTGTTTTAGCAACCTTTTCTCTGACAGGGCTCCTGTTCAGAAGGCCTCTTTTCTCTTTTTTTTTTTTTTTTTTTTCTTTTCATTTCTTAGTTAGGTCCAATTTGATAATTCCGTATTTTAATTTTAAGGCTCCTTTTAGTCATATTAAAAAATGATTTTAAAATCTGTGTTTGTTTATGTTTGTGATTATAGAGCGATCAACTTTGGAAGAATTGGTAATGTAATTGGACATGAAGTCACACATAGTTTTACCCCTACAGGTTAGCTTCTATTTTGATCTCTAACTTATTTACCAAACTAAATCTTATTTAACAAACTAAATTGGAGCGTGCATTGGGTTGTCCAATATGCTGGTATGCTGGAGCTTATTTAACACCTAATCTTACTTTGGAACATAGGTGTATTTTTCTTTCAGAACTTCCAAACACTTATTTTTTCTCACATCAAATTTATTCAAAAGTTTACATGTTTTAAATGTGTGGTTTTTTTTTTTTTTGTTTTTTTTTTTTTGTTTTTAAATAAAAATGTACCGCTTTTTTATATCTGCTCTGCTCTGCTCTGCTCTGCTCTGCTCTGCTCTGCTCTGCTCTGCTCTGCTCTGCTCTGCTCTGCTCTGCTCTGCTCTGCTCTGCTCTGCTCTGCTCTGCTCTGCTCTGCTCTGCTTTGTTTTGTTTTGTTTTGTTTTGTTTTGTTTTGTTTTGTTTTCTGTTTGTTTTCTTTTTCGCTAACCGTTCTGAAATTCTCGATCTCTCCATTATTGATTATATTCTTCAAATATTGTCTTTTTAAATATCCATACCAGTGAAGTGGAACTGTGAAACTCGGTTAGTAAAAGGATTCAAAACTTAGCGTAAAATTTAACAAACTAAATCTTATTTAACAAACTAAATTCGTTTAGTTATAAGCTATGAATTAATTTGAGGGATGTCTTTCCATTTCCAGAGACGTAGGAATACAATCCTTTCTTTAGATCACATACAAAAATATTAATAAATCTTCACAGTCCTAATTTATGAAAAATAAGTATTACTCGGGGAAATGACTATTGTCATTTTATTTTTATTTATTTATTTATTTTTAACCATTCATGAAATTTGCATGTTGCAAATTAAACGGTGGAGAACGCCCCTGTTACTGAGTATGAAAGAGTATACTAGAAAATAAAAGTGACATGCGGGAAAAAATCATGGTTCAATGTCGCGAGAAACCATTTTATAATTATTTTATCCCACGCTATCGACAATGTACCTAGACCGCAATGCCCAATGAGAAGGAACAGTGGCATACGACCAAATATACAACGGTCATTAATCTGGATTCTGATTGGTCGTTGTTTTTAATGGTGGTGAGATTTCTACATGGAAAGTAATTCCACAAAGACTCGCTCGCTCGTTTTTTCTTCTTCGATATTTCATTTTTCGTCTTTAACTGCTTGAAGAAAATTATGTACCAAACGGGTGCTTTTGTTTTCTTGGCATTAATTAAGCTATGGGCATTCCAACCATCATAGAGAGCAAACAAATAAAATAAAAACAAAAAGGCAACGAGTCGTCCATGTTTGACATCCTGTGTTTATACATGTATTGTAAAAATTCATAGTTCGCACTTTTGATTGGATGTACTACATTTTATCGTTCGCGCTTATGATTGGTTAATTTTAATTTTAATTTTTAATTTTAACCCTGAACTGTGGCCATCTTGTTTTAGGTAGGAAATTCAACAAGGATGGAGAAGTCAAAGGTCAGCTTTGGACAAACCAATCACTTGAAAGGTTCAATGCTCGACTTCAGTGTTTTGTTAAACAGTATTCACAGTATTATGAATCAGGAATTCAAGTAAGATGATAACTTCTAGAAGACTTTTTTACTACTATGAATAACACGAAGTAATCGTAGAAACCTGAATGAAAATTTCATACGCCCAGTTTCTGTTTGAAAACCCGTTGGTCTTCAAATGATAAAGCTGTCCAGAAAAGTCAGTCTTCCATTTCCAGGTATATTTGTTGTTAAGCCAATAGAGGGCTCGAAATTTTAATTTGTATTCAAATTCAAATTCTAATATATTTCCAACTGAATTAAATATAAAAGTAAACCCCAACTCTATTCTGATTCTCGGTTCCCTTTCTATTGATATTAATTAAGGTTTTTGCAAACAATCAGGTTAACGGTAGTAAGACTCTTGACGAAAATACTGCAGACAACAGTGGCTTAAAAGCGGCTGTCAAGGTAGGATAGAGTTAATAAAGCTTGAACAGAATTAAATGTGTATATTTTAATTGCAGTTGCAAGTCTTACTTTGTATTTTCGTTAGGCATACCACAATTGGGCAGAGCGAAATCCCAGTGAAACATGGCTGCTACCAGGACTGAATTTCACCAACGAACAACTGTTCTACATTGCAATGGGTCAGGTTAGCATCAAGTCTTTTTTTTTTTTTTAGTTTTTCTTTTCAATACCTTGGGTCTCCATGGGTGCTTGTGTGTTGTTCTTTCCACTCTCTCGTTATAGATGGTTGTTATTATTGTTAATGTTCCACTGAAAAGCAAGAAAGCAAGCCAGGAACCAAGCCAAAAAGATAGAAGAAAAGAAAAAGAAAGAATGGAAGAAAGGGAGTAGGGAACAAATTACCTTAGTTTATTCTTAAATCTACATTTGGGAATGTCTTGTTACTCTATCCTGAACCTCCGATCTACGCTTAAACGTTTGGAGAATCTTCTTATTCTTCTCTAATTTGGTTGAGATTTGTGGTCTAGCTTCTCGCTCCACGACATGTATCGGGGACGGGGAGAGGGTGGGGCAGCCACCGCCCTCTCCCCTCCCCTTCCCCCAACTTTTTTACCTTACTATTCCCATACTATTCTCATATTTTCCAATGTCAGCCCCCCTTTTTCCCACACTAGTCTCAATTTTATTCCCCCTACACTTTTTAGGGTACTCCGCGACCGCCCATGTAATGGAAACTAAATCGGTGTTATTTTACATCAACTTCAAAACACTGAAAAAGGCCTTAAACTGCAAATATCTCGATCTCTCAAGTTGAAACTTCGTCAATTGAGGTTTCAATAACTTCTGATTTTGATTATCCGCAAATGAATCAAAACCTAGGTTGTCTCGTTAGCCTCCAGTCTCCAGAGCCACCTTAATGTTTGATGGGCAGTTAATGCGGAACTATTGTACAGAAGAGTTGGCGCGCGATTTCGATCTTTTGACCTTCGTGTCCCGCCATATCGCATTGTAGCTAGTCGTTAGGGAATGTTTTCCCAAATCCAAACAGTAAGCCTCGTTACTTCAAAAGAAATTCGCTTCAGCAAGAGTCCCGTTATTATTATGTATCTTCTGGTGGTTTTTAAGGTCGTAATTGCGGGTGTGGAGGTAAAATATGCTCAAAAGTTCGAAAGCTATTAAAAACGTGGCTTTCTCTTTCGTATGCATAATTACACCAATTCACACGAGAAGAATCCTACAACCCTAGTTCTACCTGCACCAGTACTGATTGAAAATTCTACACCTCATCATCTTCTTCCGCTGACAGCTTTACCGCTGACATAGGAAAATAAAACATTCAGCTTCGCTTTAATCAAGTGCCTCACAGCCCCCTTTTCATTGTTTTCTCTGCGTGGTTACCGCTCCCTATTCACATTCATCATCATTCTTGAAGAATGCTATCGCCCACATAGCAGAAACGTCAAGTTATGTTTGCTATGACGCGTGTTTTCCTTACAATTTTTTTTTTTTTTTTTTTTTTTCAATCATTCCATTGGTATTTGCCGAATATATTTTGACACTGAAATGAGGCTAATCCTGAGTAAATGGGTCTATAGTCCAGGAACTCAGCGGTATTTCACAAATTCAATCAACGTATATTAGGAAAACAGTGAGTTATTTAATAGTGTGCTTGATTAAAGCCTATGATCATCAGTACTAATTTATTTTTTTGTTTTATTGACAGAACTGGTGTTTTCACGACAAACTTTATTACACCAAATGGAAGTTGAGATCTATTTATCCGACGGAAAATTGGAGGTAAGTTTATTATTGTTAGAAAAGACTGAAATATAGCTCGGGGATTAGCTCCCTGGAGTACCACTCTTTATTCGACCTCGAGAGGTTTAGCTACAAACTAAGGTGAACGAGCCAAGCCGACCAGAAAGACGTTCCCTAGTAGAATTGTATTTTAGAGAGAATTCCTTAATATTTTATTTTTGCGTACTTCACGAGGAAGATTTATTAGCCTTAAACAAAGGGATAAAAAATAGTACTTAATTTTCGTGATCGTACTTTATGAAATTTCAATTGTTTTCAGACCAAGTGGGTATATAATCGGTATCTGTAAGACAAGCATTGTAAACTAGAACTAATTTTACTTATATCTATGAGCCAAGTACAATTTTACTGAACAACTTAACTCTTACATGCATACCTAATCTTCATCATGTTCACAGGTTGATTGGTATATTAACTAACTCTTGCGAGTTTGCTAACGCATTCAAGTGCAAGATAAACAGTCCAATGAATCCTTTGAAGAAATGTGCTATTTGGAGTAAAGAGGGGCCGTTGTTCTAGTTACATGTCTTATGCTAGATCATTCTAACCGACTTCTAATATTGGTTGGTAATGAATGTTGCAAGAAAATGTACTTCAATGATTGCACCAGCTAAAGACTACCTCAACTGGATGTGCCCAAAACATAATAACGATTTATAAACACTCTGCCAGAAAACATGAAATATGTTACTGATTCTACTAAAAATAGATCAATTAATAAAACGTAACCTAAACGCAGTAAACACATAAACATGTAGTATTTAATGGTCAAAGAATTGTACTTTGTAAGAGTTCTGTCAAATGCCGTTGGAACAAGGTGAAAGTTACATTATCTTATTTATTTATCTATTTGGCAATTTGGCAATTTGAGAAATTTTGCCAGCAGGCTGGTGCCACATAATAGGACATAGGGTCCCCTCCGAGGTACATTGCACCAATTTCCAGCCAACCCCGTAAAATCCCATGCCCATCCCACAATCAACCCGTTAATAAAATCATTAGTAAATGCCAGTGAGACACAGGGTGGTCACACCAGGGTTTCTTGGCTTCCTCAGTGGTTCTTTTATGTACCTCCGATATTAGTTAGGAATAAAGAAGTGGATTTCTCAGGCCAAGAAATATGCAGTTTTAGTAGGAGTTTAAGCTTCAAAGGAAAACGAAATAGTTTGTATGTGGAAATATTTATTCCTTTATTGAGCTATTGCAAGTGTTTTATCTTACGTATGTACCGTGAGTAGAATTTTAGAATTGTAATCATTTTCAGAAACTGATACATATCAAGTTTGAATCGTAACGCGTGTTTCACGCCTATCAAATAAGCATTGTAGTACAAGTTCAGTGCTTTTTAAAATACTAGAAATATTTACGGGAAAACGAAATCTAATGTTAGGGGATCGAAATATTTATTCCTATCCCGACTATACAATTATTTGTGTCACAGGAACTTGAGGGATCCCAGAATCTTGACACCTGTCAAAGGTGTTGTAGTAGCTATGCAAATGTGGCTTATCAAAGATTTAGCAACATGGACCTAGATGGTTGCGTTTGTCAATCGTTGACACCTTCACTGGTTGCTTAGTCTCCCCCACAGCCGCTTTCAGTGTCAGTCACGCAACGCTTTCTCCCCTGAGTAGCGGCTGCTTACCCGAGCACAACATTTCTTTCCTATTGTTTGTGTTCAACCAATCAGATAAGTGTCATTGTGTTTCAAGAACCAATCAAAACGTTTCGAATTTGACAACTTGTAAACATTCACGAGAGAAATTAAAATTGAATTCGTTCTTGTTAAATGTTTAATACTAGAAAAAAATTATTGGAGACGGAACTAAGTGTTTTCTTTGTTCATAAAGAAATAAAAGATTTATAATTTTATAAGTTTAGCTATCGACATCGCTTAATCGGCCGATAGTGAATTCGAGTTTGTACTTGCTATCGAGCTCGTACCAAAATATTAGAAGCAAAAAGAAACTGGAAAACTTTTTTAAAAAGCGTAATTTAGACTCTTGGAAGTTAAACGAGACGACTCAAGATTTAAGAGATTGAATTCGAATATAAAGTCTGACAGTATTTTTAATAAACGAAGAAGATGAGCCGCGCAGATCACTTATTTTAAACAACGAATGCAGTGTAAAGCTAAAGAAAATCGCAAAAAGGCTAGATATCTTTCAAATCTGACACTGTCACACCGTTGACTTACACGAGTATTCATTGTAAACTTCTGAACGCTCACAGTTCTGGTATTTACTTCTCGTATACCGCGAGGATTAGCTCAATTTGATACTGTTAGAAAAGTTGTTTTGTTTTGTTTTGTTCACACTGTTAGAAAAGTCGTGAAAAGTAAACACGAATCCTTAGCTAAAGCGTTATCTTATGGCCAACCTTCTAACGTCGCGTTTTATAGCAGTTTGAACTTCGAACTCCTGTTATTCAAAAAGTCCTCGAGCTTGTCTCGAAAGAAATTACTGGGCTTTACTCTAGAGCGCCAATATTTTATTCCTTTGAGCGATTTCCCACATCCAGTAGGCAGATTTTCAAAGAAATCTTGTTTTTCTTGTAAAATCTTTCGTATAGCGTCTTTCTGATGATCATTAAACTGTTTGATGCGAAATTTCTTAGCTGCTATCTCGAAGCCTTCGACGCATCGTGCTTTCCATATGGCGCGAATGGTTCCTGGTTTTCGAGAACTGAGCCGTGATTGGTTAATTCATAGGAAAGGAATATTGTGCTCGGGTAAGCAGCCGCTACTCAGGGGAGAAAGCGTTGCGTGACGACACTGAAAGCGGCTGTGGGGGAGACTACTGGTTGCTATGATTACGGCAAACAGTCTGTTTACAACAGGATTAGAAAAAATATATTTTGCCATCATGTATTATCATACAACTTGATGGGAAATCTTGAACAATAATTAAGGAAAGCTAAGGATATACTGAATAATCGAACATTCGTCGATCGACTTACTTTTAATTAGTGTAAAGGCAAGTAATGAAGCCCCGTTATAAGCCTATAGATCGACCAGAATGCGAAGATACATGGTTCTGTTATTTTGTTCCTCCAAAAGGACAAGGTCAGCCGAGTGCTATAGCTAAACCTCTATCTCAAGTCCCTGACTTGAATCAGGGGCGAAAAAGTACCACCAGCGGGACAGAAAACCGTAGAACACAAGTCAGAGGAGCAGCAAATCCAAATGATTCCAATTATATTCGTCTAGCAAAGGCTGGTGGAAGGAAAAATTTGTTGACCTTCACCGATAATCCATCGAAAGCAAAAGAACCAGTGCCTTATCCTGTGCCAGAGTGGTACTATGATGACTATCCCGATCATGATAGCAACACTGTGAAAACAGATTATTCAACAACGAGGTATCCACAGAGACCAGACTGGATGACACATCTTGAGTATAACCCAACGACATATCAACACAAAACGCCTTACCACACCAGCCGTGTAATCATCGCTTGGGACAAGATGTCTGCTTAGAAACGAGAAGAATGCGATAAAAGGATGCAACAGAAAGCAAAGGCAATATACGAAAAGAAGCGCAGAGAAGAAAGACAAGAGCGCAAGAAGAAACCTTACGTTTATTCAAAAGCAAATAGTGGTGGATTAACTGAAGGAGCAAGAGTTAGGCTTCCTAAAATCGAACCAAAAAAGCTTCCAGGGATGAGAAAACTATCCGGTGCTGGTCTTAAGGTACATTGGTATGAAAAATGGTACATCACTAATCGTGCTTAAGAAGACACGGCTTTTCTGCCTGACTTGTAGTTCTCGGCCTCACATTGTCAATGGCTTAAGTATGGAAGAGAAAGAATTGTAATGTCTTTAGATGCAATGTAAATAATGGCTGAGAGCATTTGACTATACCGAAAGCACGCAAACAAACTATCCTAATCTACAACCCCTTACGCTTAATAATAACCGACCTCACCTACAATATCCTTTTTAAAAGAAAAGGCTGTGGCTTTATGGATTAGTTTTAACTGAATTCTACGTATATTCTAGTTTCTGAATCACCAGGAAGGTATTATGGCATTCTTGTGTACATTTCTCCAGATGATGTTTGAGCAACTAATATAAATTTTTTTAATGTTAATTCCTTCCCAAAGCGGCTCAATATAACTGAGTGGCAAACGAAATCTAACGGTTTATTACACTTTTATTGCTATCTTATAGGTTTGTGGAAGCGACTGATCAAGTGATGATCATAACCATGATATTAAAGCCTTGTTCACACTAGAGTCGTAATCGTAATCATAATCGTAATCGCAACCGTAAGCAGCGTTAAAACTCATTTTGAATGAAAAATCGTAGTCTGAGCGCCGTCGTAAGTTGCATGGTAACAGCGTCGTAATCGTAAGCTAAGATCAGAGGGTTTTGTTTCCTTACGACTGCGATTAGGATTACAGTCACTTTGCGATTAAGTGTGAACCAAGAAAACGTAATCGTTTATTACGCTCGTGACGATCATCATGATGATGAATATTTCAAAACTAGCGGGAAAATAACAAGGAAGCGAGGCTTACGATAAACTAGAGCGTAACCTTCTTAAGATTACGATTGCGACTACGATTACGATTGCGATGCTTACGACGCCAGTGTGAACGAGGCTTAAATAGTTATTTTAAACTGATAAAACTAGCGGTTACTAGTTGTCCGACCCTACTTATGTAAGGAAGAGCTAATAATCGTCTTCCCTTGACTGGTCATCTTATTTGCTATCACTAAGTTTCGCCCCATGTAAGGGAATCCGGAATCCGGAATCCACGAAATTTTAGGCTTTGGAATCCGAAATCCAGCACTCTGGAATCCGGAATCCAGGCCTTGGAATCCGGAATCCAGTTTATAATGGAATCCGGAATCCACCCTTTTGGAATCCGGAATCCTCTACTTTGAAATTCAAAGTATACACTCAAATGCTATCGCCTCGACCTTGACTGAACCGATGTAGCCCCTCCCCCACTGTGTAATATCTCCACCAAGAATATCTGTCATCGGATGCTGATTTAATTGATAGACGATTCTACTTATACTGGCAAGTATATCAAATATAATTTTCAGAGGAAGTATATGAAAATTAACGATATGGAATCCGGAATCCGCAATACAAAAGTCTTGGAATCCGGTATCCAGACCCTTGGAATCCGTAATCCAGAGTCTCGGAATCCGGAATCCAGCGCTTGGAATCCGGAATCCACCATAAGTCCGGATTCCCTTACATGGGGCGACTAAGTTCACTTAGCACTGTTTCAAGTTCATTTCAGCACTTTGCCCTTTCTGACTCGTTAGAGACAGGTCAGCTCCTTAAGTAATAGTCCTGGCGGCTACTCAGCGCTTTACCTAAGTATTGTTTATCGGGATCAGCTACGTTTAAAGTGCCTCTACGATCAAATTTCTGACTTGCTCTGTTTTTGCCTGGATTGAAAGACCTTTAATAGGGAAGTAAAATTTAACTTTCCTTTTTCAAATATCTTTTTTTTTTCCCCAAAAGATATAGAAGTTTTAAAAATGGCAGCCATTTTTCTTGATGACGTCATATTTCCTATGCTTTAGCAACCAAAGTTTATGATAAGCTTTATCTCAGCCCAATTTCAATCAAAATCAACCAACCTTATAGTACTCTAGCTGTTCCTTAAAATTTGCCATAGCAACAGCCAGGGTTCCAGGCCGCCACCCCTACCTAAAATTCAGGTTTTTGAAATGTCTACCTTTACGAGAGATGGTATCGAATAAGGCTAGGTTAAAATATATTTTATGGTAGTAGAAACAAATTTAGCCAAACAATTTTCGGCTCAAGTTAAAAAATAAAGAAGCAATCGCTGAAAGGCTAAAATCATTGTTAGTGGCCTGAAAGCCAGTGCTGTTGCCATAGCAACCACAGTTTGTGCACTTTCATGTTTTATATTTTGAATACAAGTATACAGCAAAGTTTGGATGACGTTCATCAAATACTCTAAAAGATATAGTGAAATCTACGTTGAAGGACTGTGAGTTGAGAATATGACGTCATCAACCTCCTGATTAGCATAAACTTGAAACTTGTAATCTCTTGAGCCAAAAGTGCTAATAAGAAATGAAACACGCTAATGTTCTTCTTTTGTAAAGTACTTTAACATGTGTTTAATTAGTAAAGATTGGAGACGTTGAAATTTCATCGTGGTGGCACTTTAAAGCAAGACGGTCTTCTATTTATAATAAAACCCCAGGACAAAGCTAATTGCTCTTTACAATTTATGATTATCTTTTGTCAAATAAAGCTAAGTGCAGATTATTCTATGCTCATGGTTACCAGGTGATCTGTCTAGGAGCGAAAAGCATGATTTCCGTGATCAAAAAAGGATCAATCCCATCAACCATCGCACGCTTAATTTACTTGAGTTTCGTAGCGACCATCTTGAAAATGTATATGCAACTTTCTCTCAAATAAACGATTTCTTGTTCAAAACGAGACACTCTGAATAACGGATTTTAGGCTTTACTAAGCACTAAAACATTCTGGAGATTACAAAGGACCCAAGAGCAGTCATATCAAAGTCTCTCCCAAAAAAAATTGTCGTTTGCACTCGCTGACTATCAACTCTATATCCCTATTTGGAAAGCTTACCTTATTTGGAAGTGAAAACAGATTTCGTTTTGGTGATTTTTCGGTCATTTAAAGCTTTTTAAATGTCGAGAATATGAATCAAACATCAGAAAAAATCTGTTAACATTTGGTCAGCTACGATTTCAAGCTCACGCCCCCTCATGTGAGCCCATACAAATTAGGTCTCAAAAACACGGTTTTTGGATCTTTTCTCAAAATAATGACTATCTAGACAAAAAACAGAAGTGGATTCAGTTAATTCAACTATTCACGGACTGTATTATATGGTTTAGATTGAATTCTATTGAAAAAAACCACCGTACTTTTTGAGTTGAATGTACGCTATTGGATGTATTTTACGAGAGAAAACGCATGACATAACCGGGGTCAAGCTAGAAAATTGTCTCTCCTTGAAATAAAACAGAACCTGTCAAAAAAACAGAAGTGGATTTGAAAACCCCGGGCTTTCCTGAACATTTTGGTATATAATTCACATAGGAATTTGTTAAAATTTAGAACCGTATTTGTGCTGATTTTATAAGCTCATACTATCTGTTGGCTATACATTCGCCTCTTATGGTTTCTTAGGTTTCGTAGCCTCGAAAACACGCTAACTACGGTAGTTAGCGAAATAACAGAAGATTTAGGGTCATTTAGGATGTTGTGTCACACAGTTTACTTGTGCTATATAACTTTACCATGTGTTTTTATTCATTAATTTACACCAGCCATGTCGAGAAGTTCAGCAATGACATTTTACGACGTGTGAATATATTCTATTTTATTCAATATTATTATTATTTATTTGAATTTACATAATATTGATTTTTGATTATTATTTTTAGAAAAAATGAATTTTGATTTTAGATACCAATTCATGTACTTTTGTGATGAATTAGAAAGCTGGTATTTAAATCATGCGAAAATTAAAAACAGTCGTTTTCGTTTTTTCAATAGGTTCATGTTCGCCTTTGGATCTGTGCAGGCCAAATGACCTGTGTATGCGGTGCAGCAATACGAGAGGGAAAAGACGTCATAGTTATATCTATGTGTAACACAATGAAAGATTCAGTGCCTACAATACTAAGGACTTTCAAACGAAGTCCTGGAAGTCTATCGAAAGGAATACAAATCACTAAGAAGATCAGTGGTTCATCATTGGAGCAGGAAGTACATTTATATCATTGAATTCCTAAAAAGACAATATAGATTAATAATTATTTGTTACCATAATTCTTCCTTTTCATATGTAATGTAATTCTGTCTTCGGGTATCAGAGTCTCAGTAAAACGTTCTGGAAGGTCACTGGACGTTCGTATCAATGCACCATCTACCGACAAGGGAAAAGTCTTGGGGCTTTGTGGTAACTTTAATGACGATCCGGAAGACGATTGGAACAATGGAGGTGATGGTAAACTTCATGATGATGAAAAACAGTTTTCAGCAAGCTGGCGGTAAGTCAATGACACAAATAGAACTGATAACACATGGGCAAGCACAAATACAACAATTTTGTTTATATTGCTTAAACAGTCTTAAAGAAGGGAAGAGCTTTTTTGAGGTTCTCCCTGAACAAGAACTTGAAGAGCAAGTTGAACAAGGAAGATCCTGCTATTGTGGCATCGAAGGTGAAACAACACAGGATGAAAGATGTGATGACAACGCAAACCTTTTCACAAGAATCGACGCTACTCAGGTAGAAGTACTTAACACTCAAATAAATGACCAATCACAGTTTGGCATGAAAAGATCTGTAGACAGTCACTGGTATAGTGATGACATCATTGATCACGTGGAACGTAGCTACTATGTGGATGATCCTCATATACAACTCGCTGTAAACCGGATACGAAACAAGAGATCACCAAGAGAAGTCATACCAGAAGATGAGGCAACCCAGTATTGTACAATGCATATCGAAGAAACAAAAGCAGGAAAGGCATGTAAGGAGTTCTCGGAAACCAACTTAAAAAATGCCATGATACAGTGTGTCAACGACCTAAAGGTAATGTTGGTAGGGATAATTAATGTGACATCTATTAAAACAGGAAAGGGTGCATTATTACGATATGCATATCAAACATAGAGTGTCGTATTTCCCTGTGTCTGTTGCTGCGAGGCAGACCCACGAGTTAGCATCGTCCCCGTATCCTTTCTCGATTTTCCCGTTTTCTCGTTTTTCTTTTTTACTTGTCTTTTCTTTTTTTTTTTTTTTTTTTTTTCTTTTCTTTTCTTCTTCAAAAGTGTTCATGTCGAATTCGTTATAAAACGACGGGCTTTTTGTTTGCCGCTTTTTCGCACAATCCAAATATAGAATTTATTATACCATATATGGAGTGAGCTTTCTCTTCTCCGACTTCGACACTAACATATAGAGTGAAGCTTGATACGTATAATTTGTCCCAAACCGATTTTTTTGTGTGCATTTCCCAGTAGTTTTGCTTCGAAATCAAGTGGGATTCCTTTGTTGTTGTGTACACGGACGGACTGAAGGAAGAGACGTCAGCCAAGTCATGAAAAATCAACTCGATGGTTTACCCTTTTTTCTTAAGTATAGTGCTCTGCCCGAAGGCCCGCGTGTTAGCTCCGCTATTAACTCTAGTATTTGCTTTCATCTCCACGCCCTTAGCTGTCAGGAGACAAGACATTTGCAGTGTTGGCATTTGAGACCATGAAGTACATATGTGAAGATACCACATTAAAGAACCTTTCACTCTACACTCATACTCCGAGGGGTGACTTAATGCCTCCCAGAGAGGTAGTAAAAGACTTGTGTCCTGCAGACTGTAGTGGACATGGCAAGTGTAAGAACAGAACCTGTATATGTGAGGAAGGCTATACTGCACTGGACTGCTCCATGAAGGTTAATTCAGTCCCTGAATTGTTGGGGTAAGTAGAATGCAAACCATACTTGCACAGTAACTGATGGTGGAAACATGGGGAAATAACTTTTTTCATTGAAAGTCTAGTATAGCATTTTTGGTAATTGTGTCAGCTTTTGACAGCTTTATGATGATTCGTTTTTCCTTAATTTCCTTGTTAAATAAAACGTTTTCTCAGTTCTTTTTATGAATACTAATTCATAGATATTTTTCCAATCTAGTAAATGCAATGATTAAATGGTTCCCAATTTGGTTGGAAAAAATGTACCTTAAATAAAATTCTTTTGAAAACAGAAAACCAAGAAGTCATATCTTTGTTTTCTCTTGACTTAATGTTTAGGATTTACGATAGTGGACTCTGTGATGTACGAGAACGACCATGTAAAAGAACAAATATCTTGGGTCAGAACTTTATCAAATCGGAGAACCTAACATGCCATGTACAGGAAGAAAAGGTATTTCTTGTGAATCATATATCTTGATAGATAAATATATCTTAATAAAGCTGACATTAGTAGGTTCCGATAGGCAACTCTGTACATGAGTTTTGTGTATTTAAAAATCTGAACTCTAGAGTCATCAAATGGTGACTAATATGATTTTTCTGTAAAGCCTGTGGTTGAATATGAAGGTAACACGTCTGTGTGATGGTTATCCTAGGTTTACCCAGGTACCTGGTCTCCTCGTGGAATTCCTGTCACATCACAAGGGAAAATGACGGATATGTTTGGTGTTCAGTGCAACCTGCCTGAGCCACCAACTAGACTTGGTGACTACCAGCACGAGGGTACCCCTGCTGGGGGACTTTTGATCACGGTTTCCAACGATGGATTCACTACTAGTGTTCAACGACTGCGTCATGTGACTTACGACTCAAAGTGCATGAACTGCAGTAAATCAGGAAAATGTGAATTTAAGGTACGTATTTAATTGTCGATGAGGTAAATCACCAATGCAAGTTTTGAAGCAAATGACCAGAGGAGAAACCCGGCCTGTTCATCATATATGCGTGCAAAGGTGTAGTAAGTATCTCGCCGGTAAGCATCTGATGTTGCTATTCTGCAGGGTCGAGGCCATGCATGATTTAGTAAAATCGATAACTGCCTTTCACCGATCTGAATTTATCAAGTTCTCGAGTGCAAGACGTATTTTGGTGCGCTCTAAGGCTTTGGTATACATCTCCTAACTAGTTCTATTTATTCTTTCGAAAATAACCACTTTTTGACCAGATGCCATATAGAGTGAAGGCATTTAAGGTATTAGGATACGTTTACGACCACTATGCGCGCAAACTTAAACAACGCGCTGGCTTTATAGTGTAACACAAACAAGCTATACATTTTCTGAAAGCTGAATAAATATAGTTTATGAAGAAATTTTCAAAATGCGATTTTTTTTAATTGTTGTTCATATTATTGTCCTCGAAGCGAAATTTGACCATGCCTCAGTGAAAACGTCAACGGACACGTACATTTTAAACTATGTTTTCGAAAAATGTCTTAACATACTCAGGAGATAATAAGCTCCAAAAGGATGTCCCAGATTTTTGATATCTGTTTTCTATCTCTCGTTATTTTTGATCAAAGTTCAGCGATCGCTTTTGGAGTGTTGTTTAGAGTAAAAAGCGTCATAACTTTGGAAAGAAATTAAATTTCAAAATTCGGAGATACAATTTTTTGGATCATGAGTTACTTTATAAACTCTCCGAATTTTAGAAAAATGGAATGAAATCCAAGGGACTTTTAGCTTTTTGAAGTTGAGGTTTTAGCGGCAAAAAAGATTCGAGAAAAATGCATTTCTTTGTTTGGAGCCGGAAGCTGCAGGGAGCCACGATGGTGTTGGCCAAAACACCTTGAGCTTTCCATTTTGTCATCACTTGTCAAATTATCTGATGTTCTGGACGATCGCAATGTAGGATCTTTTTACAATGACAAAGGAGCATGACAGATGTGCATGATTAAGCGAAGGAGCCTTTCCGGTCTTGATAAAGTCACGATTTCGATTTTTCTCAAAATTTTGGCTTTTCCAATCAAAAATTGCAAGAAGTTTCACAAACATATGAAAGATAAAAGTTTAAAATTACAAAATTAAAAAGAAAATTTTTTTTTCGAGCAATTCGTCAATTTTCGTATCCTAATACCTTAACCCGTGAAATAGAAATTATTAGTCAACGTGTAATAGCCAAATATACACAAAAGAAAACAATGGAATTAAGGTCTATTAAAGTGTGTTAGTCTAATATCTTTCACGGGTTTAATGACTTCACTCTAATTGAAATATATTCTTTATAGTACTTCTAAAACTTTTAAATATTCATAAGACTTCAAATATTATATGATATATATAAATTACTACAGATTTACTCTGTTAATCACATCCTTTTTGTAATCACTACCAAATCCTGCAATCTGATTGGTTCAAAGGAGTGCGATTAATTCCCAAATCGCATCCTTAGGAGCTCTTAATCGCATCCCAAAAAAAAAAATTTTAACAATAAAATAAAACAAAATAAAACAAAAAAATAATAAAAGTTTTTTTAGATGTTTTTTTTGTTCGCATTTAGTTCTTCTACTACATTAAACTGACTATTCTGCACTCTTTATTGTGCCTTTTTCTTGTTAATGATTACAAAAAGGACATGATTAAATGGTAATTGAACATCATTAATTAAAAATTATAAACTAAAATAAAATTAATTATAAATACAGTTAATAGATAGTGTTTGGTTGAGATGAACTATTTTATGAGAGAACTTTAAAGGTCCTTGTATTGTGTAATGTACTTGATATTACAGACTTTTGCATGTTAAATAAAGTCTTGTCAGCTTTTTTCTTGCCAAGGAGTAGTTTCACATTTTCTCTGGTTTCTGATGAGTACATCTATAATAATGTTATGTTGCTTGATAATATATCCCTCGTACTACTGTTTGAGTTCCAATTAATCTTAAGGGTGAGTACTTGGTGGTCTTTTCCTGGTCTTTCTACTTCCTGTTCTCTAACCAAGGACAACTCATCTCTATGATTATTTACTGTCTTCCTCTCGTTGTCAACTACTCGAGCATCTATTCGGTTGACTCTCACTTCAGTATTCTACGCAAATACTGGTACATCCCAATAGGCGCTTCCTTTGGTGTTGTGGTACTCAGGTTAAATTGTTGTGGATGAATACCATGTTGGGACAGAATCGATCAGATCAAGGTCATTAAGCAGCTAAAAAAATAAAAGTTTGAAGGCTGCGTTATGCCTTGTCACATACTTAGTTTGAAATTTATTTGTTATTATTATCATCATCATCATCATAATCATCATCATCATTATTATTATTATTATTATCATTATTATTATTATTATCATTATTATTATTATTATTATTATCATTATTATTATTATTAATTATTATCATTAAGACATGCATAGACTATTAAAGTTTATTTAAATAAAATTATTATTATTATTTTATAATTATAAAAATATTATTATTATTATTATTATTATTATTATTATTATTATTATTATTGTCATTTGCACTCGTTCGTTCTGCTCTGCTCTGCCTGAGAGGATCACGATCTATTAAAAGAACACTTGACACTCAAAACGTGGACTTCTCCCTCGATAACGCTACCGCCCGCATAAACTATTTTTTTTTATAAAATAAGCTTTATCGATTTGCTTTATATATATATGTGTGTATGTAAATATAAGACCGATATTTATCGGCGCTCATTTTAATCTTGAAATTTATTAAGCAAATTATTAATTAACCAATTACTATTATTAAATTTACTACTATTATTATTCATTATCAGTTATTAATTATTAATTATATTATTATTTTAGACTGATTCCTGTTTAATAAAGGGACATTGCTTTGCTGCCAATGAACCCAACCCACGTGACTGGTGCCAGCAGTGTTTACCAGATGTTGACCATAAAAAGTGGACAAGTAGAAAAAGTATGTTTGAATTATAGAAACCTCTACCTATTATTACATCACGGGCTCTGACATCAAACTTTTTCCTTTGTAACTGCACAGACAATCAAGTTCCCAGGTTTCCTTCCAAAACCACGTACCTTACAACCTTACAAGGAGAAAGACTCGTGATCCAACTGAAAGCAAAAGACCCTTACGACCGTCCCTTAACATAGTCTGTACTCAGCTCTACAGCGAATGGATTTACACTAAGTCAAACTGGTTTATTCACGTGGAAGGTGACATCCAATCAGAATAAAAAATTTACCTTTCAAGTGACTGACGAGTGTGGCGCGTTTGATATAATACATGTGAAAGTACATATAGTACAGTGTCCATGCCTCAATGGTGGCAAATGTGTACCCCACCCCTACCACCCACGGGGATCTGGATTATACCAATGTCAGTGTCCCAGAGGAACTAGTGGAGAACGATGCTTGAAAGTTTGTTCTGGAGCTGAATGTGAGTAATATACATTCCTTTTTTTCCTCTAGAGATTTTCTTTCAATTATTGTTTGTTTGTTTGTTGTATTCAGGTCCTCGCGATAAAGCAGCGAAACCTATAGGAACAACCAAACTTAAAGTGCAATGGCTCAAACCTAAAAGCATGAAGTCTGTAGATTATTATTTGCTGAAGGTGCGTAAAAGTGTTAAACAAATGAATAGTGTGAGAAAGAAAGATATAGAAGGAGAAAGAAAGAAAGAAAGAAAGAAAGAAAGAAAGGAAGGAAGGAAGGAAGGAAGGAAGGAAGGAAGAAACTGAGAAAGAAAGGAAGAAAAATCAATGACTTTTAAATGTCATGAGAAAATATCTTTCATGTTCAAGTATGGGCATACAGACAAACGAACATGGAAAATAAAAGTGCCAAAGGCGGTCACAACCAAGACTTTAACTGGTTTGAAGAAGTTCACAAACTACCGTGTTACTTTGACTGTGATGTTCTCAAATGGTGAAGAAACGATGGAAACTATGGCAAGGACAGGCGAAGATGGTAAGCGGGGTGCACATTTGTCATTCGTATTTTCATAATTGATTTTCTATTTAAGTATTCTTCTATATTAGATAGTGATGTGGGACAGATTTTTATTTTATTCGGCGAAGTTTATTTCACAAATTAATCCCGTCTTTTTTATACTTACCTCGTACATTGCGCAAGGAATAATTATTGAAGAAATTAAAAACTTGTTTGTTGTGCTGTGTGCAGTTATAAAGCAAGCGGGGATTGGCAGAACACAAGTGTTAGGAGAAGCACGACGCGTAGGAGAGTGCTTCTCGACACTTCTCGAGTGTTCTGTCAAGCTGCAAGTGCTTTAAAACTCCACACAACACATCAAGCAAGTTTTTTTAATACAAGTTATAATAACCTTTATTTTGGATAAGAATGATGCAACTGAAAGTGCGCGCGTGTGCTGTGTGCTCTCATAAAACATGCGCTCCCAATCAATCAGAAAGCGAGATTCACAATAAACATCACAAAGTTTAAAAAGCCGGCTTTTAAAGACTTACTTTTTTCAATCATTATTCAATTGATTAGTTTTCAAAGTTATATTTATTTATATGTATTTCATTTGATTAATAACTATTGATAATCATGGCAATATGTTTTATAGTTGTATTCTTAATACCATTTTAATATATGATTTATTAAAGCATTTTAAACTATTATTTGATATAAGATAGATTTTTAAAGCGCATTAGATCATATATGTATGGATTTTGCGCTATATAAACATCAAATTTATTATTATTGTTATTATTATTATTATTATTATTATTATTTTATAAAATCATTTTTTCAATAAATACAAATGAATATCAAGCAGATATTATAAGCAGGTAAAAGTAAAAATATTATTTTTCAAATTTATTTTCAATTATATTTAAACTTTTACTTGTACTTTTTGTCTTCAGTACCTGACGCAGCACCAATCGTCACGGACATCTCTCCAGGCAGATATGACACCATGAAGGTCACTTGGTCACCCATACCAGAAGATCATCGGAACGGTATCATCAGAGGCTATAAAATCTACTACAAAGAACTGCTGTACCCTAGAAACAAATGGGAAGTGCTTGCCGTTAACGGAAGTGATGCGACCAGTACGATGGTGACTGGACTAAAGTCATACACTGAGTACTGTGTTAAGATGTCTGCCTTTACCAGTAAAGGAGAGTATCCTGACTGGGGAAGGAAACAATGCAAGAACATCAAAAGTAAGAGAGAAAATGTTTAAAAGATTCATAAACCAAGGAAATCTTAAATCAATCTTCACCGATTGGCTCAGTTGGTTGAGCATCGGACTTTCGAGCGGGAGGTCGTGGTTCTAGTCCCGACCGGACCAACACTCAGGTTTTTAAAATAACTGAGGAGAAAGTGATGCCTTTGTAATAATACATCTGCAAATGGTTAAACTTTCAAGTGGATAGCTCGGATGACAAATTTAAATGGCGGTCCCGTCTCTCCAGTAACTAACCGATATCGGAGGGACGTAAGAGAACCTCTGAGTACGTGAAGAAACCCTGGAAGTGACCACCCTCAGTGCCTACACTTGAAACTCACCATCTCTCATGCTAGCTCTCATGCTAGTAAATTACATAAAAAGCAATCTGTCATTCACGACTCAGTGCCCTTGATTATATCCATTTCGAAAGGGCGCTATAGAAATCATAAATTGTTATCATAAATCCCACTCCCGCACTTGGTCAAACTTACTTGACTTAATTTTTTCTCGAAAGTGAGGTGAATAAAATATAGAGATAAACGATTGCATTTAAATTGGGCTCCTCGGAAACAATTGAATATATTTCCAGACTAAATTAATTATTTGACAAGCGAGAGGCAGTTCAAAGCAAGTAAAAACGACTGTTTCGTTGAACAGTGAGCTTACTGATGTAAAACTCCAAATACTTTTCAAATGTCTTCGTGATTGTTTTTGACAGCTCCTTCGCTTCCTATCAAAGTACAAGCAAGAGCCATGAGTATGACAGAAATACTTCTAAAGTTCGTGAAACCAGAGCTCTCTTTTCCATCCAATAAAGTGCAAGTGGATTATGGAAAACTGAAAGACGAGTTGAATATGAAGAAAGCCTGCTATGGTTCTTCTTGTGTGATCTCATAACTGTGTATAAACCTAAAAGAACTCTCCGCTCATCCAAGGAACTGCTTCTTGTTACTTGTCCGTATAATCTTAAATCTTATGGTTATCGTTGTTTTTCTGTGTCTGCTCCTGTTCTATGGAATTCACTACCGTCTCCTCTTAGAAACACTTCATGTCTAAAAACTTTTAAGAAAGACCTTAAGACTCATTTGTTTAAACTAGCTTTTGAATTATAATTTATATATATTTTACAGCGCTTAGAGCCGACTTGTATAGGCGCTATATAAATCATATTATATTATTATTATTATTATTAATAACCTTGAGCCAGACACCATGTACTACTTCAGGGTGATTGGATATGTGTACCAGAGAGGAGAAACGCCAACATTTACTAAGATAAAGACACCAAGAGATGAGGTACTGATGTACTGACTGCCTTTGTTACTGCAATTTTAATTAGACATTAAGAGGGAGAGAAAGGGAAATGATTTTTATCGCTTTGGACTTTGACACTGAAAAAACAAAAAAAAAAGTTATCTTATTCCCAAGAACACAGTTTTAAACTTTACAATATTCTACCGAAGACCCAGGCGAAATGGCAGTTTTGTAGGGGAAATTTGGGAATTAGTTCCATCGGTCTATGTATTCCTGCTACATGTTTTATGACCAAGCAGCAGTAAGGGGGACTCGCGAATCGCCGGCATTGCCAAAAATCACAAATCGAAAAACACCAGGGGGGGGTGGGGTTTTTGGAGCAGTGACGAGGCCCTACAGGGGGTCTTGCGCGATCGGGTGGCAGCGCGAAAAGTCCCTTACTGCTGCTCTGTTGGGTACTGCAAACGGAGGTTAAAATATTCCTTAGATATAGATGGACGCCATCAAGAGCATACGAAACAAAACTGTGCGTAAGCTAAGAACTCAGGTGTTGGATCGCCTGGACGCCGACTTTGCCTTCACAACATTTATGGAGGGAGATACAGATGAGACGATGAACGAAGAAAGAGCAGAAAGAATTATCGACATGATGCCCGAAGGTAACTACCGTTTGGAGTTGACGTTTATAAAGTATTTAGACGGCGAGTGGATAATAGAAAAGGGCCGTAATCCTATTCGGGCGTCAGGTAAGCAAAACCTGTTTGTCTTAAGTGAAAATACGCGCCCGGGAGCGTTAGTAGGCATTGACATGATGTTTTACGAGGTCGCTTACCCAGTTACTGTGGTCATTTACGGTGCGTACGAGATTAAGAAGCCCGACGTTAAGAAGCTCAAACCAATGCGACATCCAGGTAACTGTGTTGCGAAGTTAGTAAGAGAGTTCTTTGAGGACTCCACCCGTGGTAGTAAGTTAACTTTAAAGAGAAGGGAAGCCATCAGGAAATGGGAAAAAGACACACGTAAGGCCGGAGCCACCATAGACAACATCAAGAAGTTAGAGACTGCCTTAGAACGCCGCATACACGTAAAAGATATCACTGACGGGTTCATTTACCCAGGTACGCACAAATACGGAGGTAGAGGTGCCCCCATAATCATCTACCAACACAATGGACACGCTTGGCGAGAACTTAGGTTCCCCAAAAAGAAGGAAACTAAGGTCTATAAAGCTTCTCCGTTGATAGAATTAGTCCACGAAAACTCCGTTTGGTTGATGGATTCGGAAGGAAGTCAGTTTATGACGCAGGATGGTACTCTTTACCGCCCCGAAATTGAACACCAACGCATTCAAAGTGCCTGTGAAACCTTAGGGGAAGACTTCTCAGACGAGGTCCTTAGCTCTCGTAGTTTGGACTTCTTAGCCGCAAAGAAGAGGAACGGATGGAAGTCCACGCCTAAGGAATTCGCCGACATAGCCAAAGCCTGTGTAGAGCATGGTCATGGAGGTCTGTGGAACATGGAGTATGACGAAAACGAATACGTCTCCTTAGACATGAAACACTGTTACCCCGCAAGTTTTAAAGGATTGGGGGATTGTAAGGAGTATTATGACCGCTACGGACATCCAGACTCACAGTTCTTTCGTGTGTCCTTAGACGGCAGCTATGACGCCCCAGCTACGGGGTTTGTAAGATTAACCTCATGGAAGTTAGCAAAGGGCTTACATCCCATAATTTACGCGTGGTATGGGAAGCACCTGCAGGAGAAAGAATGGATACCGGTGCCGTTGTTAAAGTTCTTTGAAGAGCATAAACTTATGACATACACCGCCCACGAAGCCATATTGTGTCACTCCTCCTTCACAAAATGGTTACCTGAGCATAACCCCACCGCGCGGGTCGTCATAGGAAAGTTCACTCAGGGCGCAAAAGAAGGCGAAAAACATATGCAGCGACGCTTAATAACGGACGAAGGAGAGTTAAGCTTCCTCGTAAAGCGCGCACATGATGATGGATCGATGGTATCTGTGGAAAAGTGGAACTACTTCGTAGAAGGTCAAAAAGAACATAAGTGGAATGCACTGTGTTACTACCAAGATCACAGACCGCAATATTACCATTTACGCGCCAGTATGTTAGCATATGCGCACATTAACCTTCTTGCGATGCTGCTACGGTTCGACAAAGAGGACATACCACGTGTAGCCACGGATTCCCTGTACGTAAAGCCCGAAGTGTTAGAAAAGATGCAGGAGTTCTACACCGAAGACGAGTTAGCGGAAAGTGGTCAATGGCGCGTTAAAGACGAAGAGATAAAAGCCTGGAGAGAACGTGTGGAATATCATGGTGGACACACAAAAGGCGCCATTACCCCCACAGAAGAGCCATTACCGTTAGTTACGGACCCCATTTCCTACCAACGCTTCTCTTACCTTTACGGAACGGGTGGTAGTGGTAAGACCACCAGGGTTTTGGAACTCTTTCCAAAAATAAAGGTGTTAACTCCTACGCATCGTTTGGAAAGGGAATTAACGGAGATGGGTTACGACGCGCAAACCTACCACAGCTTCTTTCGCTGGAATGGCCAAAAGTGGGTACCGGAGGCAGTACACGACATACCTCCGGTGATACTTTGGGACGAGATTTGCACCGTTCCCTTGGAAATACTGCAGGAGTTCGTAGACTTCCTAAAAGGGAAATGCCAGGTGATATTTGCTGGGGATCCATGCCAACCTCCTCCAATAGCCGGAGAAATGCCCCACGAATGGTTAAAAGGAATGGTAGACCACTGTGAAGAAATCAACACCGACTACCGCAGTAAAGACCAAGTACGTAAATTAAAGGCGGAATTAAGGGGCCTTAGCGACGCGGAACAAAACAAGATACTACGTAAGCACATACGAGCGAAGAAATACGAGGACTTCCTTTACGCATGGCATCCAAAGGATTTGGTGCTAAGCAGCAAGCGCGCAGCACAGGCCCGCATACAGAAGGACCTGTTCGAAATACACCAGGAGCGCTTTCCTGGTCATTTGGTGCCTGTTTGCTACAAACCCCACGACACCCGCATGCAAAAAAGAGACGTCTGGGTACCTGGTACCGACATCCAACTGCAGAACGCGGTAACGCATGATAAAGCCTGGGTACCCATAGAAAAGGTGGAAAAAATAACCTCCCATCCAGACTGGCGCTTGGGCTATTGCATGACAGTCCACTGCGCGCAAGGGCTTACCATAAGAGAAACCTTATGGATCATAGACCAGCGGCTGTGTTGGAGCAACCTTATTTACACCGCCGTAAGCCGCGTAGAATATGCCAAACAGTTAAAGAGAGCCTGGGGTCCGCAATTGCGTTACGATAAGACGCCAGAGGACGTAGCCAAAGAGAACATTGCTAAGAAACTCCTTCGCTACAAGCGGCACGACGAAGAAAAAAATATGACGTTCGACCTATGCGTGGACGACGTCTATAAGAAAGGCGCCCGCTGCGCAAAGTGTAACATACCTCTACTATGGAGGTTTGACCCAAATGACGATCAGCAGTTCTCCGTGGATCGTACCAACAACAAACGCGGGCATTGCAGAGGCAACGTAAGACTGACATGCCTAGAGTGTAATCGGGCGCGTGGAGCTGCGCTACTCTGATTCTTTGGGGACTATGAGCAGCTCTTCCTTGACGAATCCACGACTTGGGCCATTTAGGTAATACAACACGGGTTGCCCTTCCTTGGTGACGGACTTTGAAATCTCATAGGTTTCCAAAGACCAGTTAGGATCCGTGGCTCTCTTGCTGCCACCTTCGAGTTCCCCCGGCTGATAGAGGTATCTGACCACTATGTCGCGGGGGAGCTTTTTTTCCTTCAGTCCGACCGCCCTTGAACTTCTGACGTAGGACTCGTGTTCCACGTGTTTCTTTTTTATGGCATCCTTGGGTTTTATTCCCGTAGCCCTGGCCGTCTCGTTGTTCAAAGCCGCGACGACCTGGGGGAGCCTCTGAGTCCATTCCCTGTTGCGTTTGGAGGGATCTTCCAGCTCTTTCCGATACTGGTATCCAAAGAGGCGCTCAGCCAGGGTCTTATTAAATCTTTCAACAATGCTCTGACCCCTGTGGTACTCAGCTTCGGCTCTCCTAATCTTAGTGCTGTGGTCTTTCAGGGTTTTGGTAACCACGCCCATGAACTCTGTCCCCGCATCCACTTGCAGCAGCTTAGGCCATTTCAAGACGCGCTTATAAATCCTACCTAGGGCTTCTGCGACTTCCCCAGAATCCTTGCTGGTTATGGGTTCGGCGTCCTTGTATCTGCTTGCGATATCAACTACGGTCAAAGCGTACCTATAGGTCTTTCTTTTCACCTTATCGTGCGGTAAGAAAAGCAAATCTGCCTGATGAACCTCGTTGGGGGCATTTACGGTAAAGCTGGGCCTGGGAATGTACTTAGGCACGGGAAGATAAACCTGCCAGAGGGTTTGTTTTCTTAGCCAGTTCTTAGCCGTTTCTTCTGATACCCTGGCCGCGGTCGCGAGTTTCTTAATAGCTGACGCTCCTTCCCAATAGCCTTCAGGCCCGTAGTAAATCCTTTTAAGTTTGTCCTCTACGCGGCCCATTATATGAATTCCAGGACGAGATTGATCTTGCGTCCGTTAAAATCCACCGTCTTTCCGTCCACTTTAATGGTGATGTTTATGCTTTCTACCAAATGAGACAAGTCATAGCTTAAAGAAATGGGAGTGTATTCTACCAGGTCAAATGGATTACCCTTAGGTAGGAATTTGGACATAAGAGAAGACTTTTCTCCATTGTTGTAACTATGGACCAAGTCGCAATAGACTTCGTAAGAGGATGCAACTTTCCATTTCACAGGTATGGCTGTGTTGGTAATCGTCTTGCCTGAGGCACATAATAAAGATCCCAATGGGTCAGACTTTCCAAAAGTCATTGAATAATTTGACATATTGTGTTTGAGGGTCATTTCGTGCGGCAATCCTGTGGTGAGAGTATAACCGTGTTTTGCTAATTCCTTGGCCAGTGTGATTGGTGTATAATGTCCATCGGGCAGCAATACGGCTTGATAGTTAGATCCTCCTGTATGCTCAGTGACTATGCCCCTAATCAGGTTATACCAAGAATTGTACAAAGAGCAACTTATGAGCCGAACCTTATGGGCTTTAATGGGGGGATTCAAGTAAGTGGTAAAGTCATTCTTGTCGCTTTCCAAAAAGACGATCATTATATTAGATACGCCAAAGCCACGCCTCCCGCCAGCCCTGCGACTCCTACAAAGACCAATTCATTGTCTTTTTGTTTCTTAGAAGGCTGGTAGTAATTCTTGAACTGAGGCTTTCTCATTCTAAAGTCGGGGTGCGCCTGCGCATAGAGCTTAAAGGCGTAGTCTGTGTTTTCGAAGTTCTTATCCGCCTGCATTTTGTCTTGGTAGTTCTTGTCCAACCAATCCCTGTAAGCTCGTCTTTTTTCATTCCAAGCTGCCACGCCTCGCTGATATTTCTCCAGCGCTAAGTCGTGCCTCTTCCTCTCAGCGTTAGATTCTGCGTTTCTATCACCGCTAACTAATTTATCCAGATATCTACCACCATAATTAGCCCCTGTAAATGCTAAAGCTGCAATAACTCCACCGGCGACTAAGCTAACCATTTATATATTACGCCGTAGGCAGGTACTTTTCCTTTCGTAGGTAATCCTTTAGCATGATAGCCCCGCCTACGGCAGCGGTCATCTTAGCAAAATTAGCGAAGCTCTTGCTTGGGTCTTCAGTAAAGCCTTCTTTTAGCACTTTCTTACCTACCCAACCAATACCCGCAACGATGGAAGTAATAATAGCTGCTTCTTCAACAGTTTTCAATAACGCGGTCGACATTATATTACAAAGCGAGAAGGTTATTCCATTACGGGTATTTTGCTTCTAGGCGGCTCCTGCACAGGTGCGTGATATGTTGGTGGTTTTACCTTTTTTGCTGCCCGCCATTGTAAGTAAAGGCTGCCTGCTGCTATAGCGACTCCTAACGCGCCAATGACGTAGCCGGGATTCCAAAAGGATTCCTCTTCTTCTACCTTTTCCTCCTTTTTTGCCTTGTTCTTTTTATTCATCTCTGCGAGCTTCTTTCCAGCGGCAACTCTGCCTGGAGATTTAGCCTTGGTAATCTTGGTATCTTCTACGGGTGGTTGTTCTTCGGTGCCACTCATCTTATATCTAAGGACTTGAAGGACTTGACAATGACTTAAGGACGACTTGACTAAGTACTTGACAACGACTTAAGGACGACTTGACTAAGTACTTGACAACGACTTAAGTAAGTACTTGAGGCGACTTGACTAAGTACTTAAGGACGACTTGACTAAGTACTTGAGGCGACTTGATCAGGTACCTCAGTAAGTGCTGCCTGGAAGACCTTTTCGACTTCTCTGTCCTTCTTGAAGTCCTTCCAAGATGTTCCGAAGGAACCTAGTACCTCCTTCAAGTCGACATGCTGAGCTACGTGCAAAGCCACAGAGGCGACTGCCATTAACTTACCGCACTTCAAAGACAACCACCCGCAGGTTATCTTAAGTTCTTGGGATATGACATAGTCCTCGCTTATGTCCTTCCGCAGTTGCTCCACGTCGTCTATAGGCAGCGCAAGTCCAAGCAATTTAGTTGCAAGTCGGATAGCGGAGTCTGCGACGGCGTCCGTGGTCTTACTTGCAAGGGCGGCCTCATACCTCTTATGGAACTTCTTGACTTCATCTTCTGACAACTTGTTAACTTGCTCATGGGTAAGTTCCTTACCTATCATTTCTTTACACTTCCCAGAAGACACAAGGATGTTGAGTTGTTCCTTGAGGTTACTTTCATCTAACTGCGTGGGGACTTCATCTAAGAGCTGCTCAATGTCCATATATGTTAATGGAATACGGAAACCTCAAAGAGAAGATCATCTTGGAATGTTGGTGCGTCTTTAAATGCCGCATGTATTCGTGTAACTGTTCCTTGGATATCTCACCGCCGTAGTCGCTTAAGATGGTTTCCAGGTCACTCCGGCTCGGAGTATAAAATACGACAAGTGAACCTATGTTTTCCCTAAAAGGCTTAGAGACGCTGGTAAGCTGCTGGGAAAGCAACCAAACGCTGATATTGTCATGCCTACCGCTGAAGGCGAGTTTAACGAGCTCGGAAGTGCGTCTTTTTACGTCGTCCCCGCAGGCAATGTCATCCAATATGAGGAGTGTCTGTGTATCTTTAGGGAATTGCTTGTGCCAAAACTTCAAATGGCTGGATAACTCATTAGGGTCTAAGATATCCACAAAGAAGTCGTCGTCTTTCACTCCTATGCCCGTCCAGGTGCGGTTATTCACGTATGTGGGGCATAATAACACTATGTAGTCGAAACGGTATCTAAAGGGTCCTAATAGCTGCTCCACGATGAATTGGGTCTTTCCGCAGCCGGTGGGTCCTACTATCAGAGCATTGCAGGGAATATGGTTCGGATCCATTATATATACGATGGACCCAGTGGAAGCAGTAAGAAGGATTGCCGCCGACGCAAAAGATAAAAGAGACACCATAGAAATGCAAAGGGAGGAGATCGATCGGCTGCGGGAGCGTGTGCAGGAATTGTACGATGAAATGTGCGGTCTGAAGCGCGCAGAACGGTTTGGTGCGCTTTTGACGATGGTCGGTTGGGCAAAAGAAAGCGTTAAGGACTTTATGCGATATCCGCTGTAGAGCTGTTTAAAAGACACTTCAGAATGTTAAGTGTATGGTTGTTAAATTGTTAAAGATATACTGCATGAGTCATTTAAAAGACACTTCAGAATGTTGAGTATAAGGTTGTTAAAGATATACTGCATGAGTCATTTAAAAGATGTCTTAGGATGTTGAGTATAAGGTTATCATATTGTTAAGGATATCTTATATGAGTCATTTAAAAGACACCTAAGAATGTTAAAGATAAGGTTATCATATTGTTAAGTATGTCTTGCATGTTACTTCTAAAAGACACCTAAGAATGTTGAGTGTATGGTTGTTAAATTGTTAAAGATGTCTGCGTGTGTCGTTTAAAAGATGTCTTAGAATGTTAAAGATATATACGCGTGCTGTTTAAAAGACACTTCAGAATGTTAAGTATGAGGTTGTTAAATTGTTAAAGATACTACTTTCCTTAAAGAAAGAAATATCCTTACTCTTGGGTATATTTTCTTAAAAAAAGATAATAGTCCTTAACAATTTAACAACCTTATCTTTAACATTCTGAAGTGTCTTTTAAATGACTCATGCAAGACATCCTTAACAATTTAACAACCTTATCTTTAACATTCTGAAGTGTCTTTTAAATGACTCATGCAAGACATCCTTAACAATTTAACAACCTTATCTTTAACATTCTGAAGTGTCTTTTAAACGCAGTAGACCTGTTTTAAAAGATGTCTTAGAATGTTAACAATAAAGTTAAAAATACGTTATATTGTGGTTAAGGTACACTTAAGTATAAATGAACTGTTCAATGTGTAAAAAGGTGTTCAGCACCAAGCAAAGACTACAATACCACGTTCGTCGTGGCGTTTGCACAAAGAAACCAATTAGTAAAGTTTGTAAGGATTGTGGTAAAGAATTCAGCACCGTTCAAAAGATGCGACAACATCAAGACAAACGCATTTGTGGGCTTTGTAAGGGCTGTAATAAGGAATTCCCTAACACCTCCGAGCACCTGAAAAGGGGCGTCTGTGAACAAAGCAGACAGTGTAGTTTCTGTAATAAGATACTTAGTAGTCGTCAACGTTTACAGACGCATCGGAAAACACATGAAGTCAACTATCGATTTCTCTTTGGGAGCTACGACTTAGAAGGCGTGGATTGCTACCAATGTGCGGATTTGATGTGTCGCTGCCCGCATAAAGAGGATTACTTAAGGAATCGCATAGATTACCATAAGAAGATAGTCCGTACTTTCCCCTCTTTTGAACGCGCCGAAGGCGTTCCGTGGACTAAAAGGGAGTATTGGAGGCAAGAGTGCGACCGCTGTGGTTGCATCAGAGAAGAGGAACATATCTTCAACTGCCTTAACAAATAAACGTCCTTAACAATATAACAACCTTATACTCAACATTCTGAGACCCTTTTAGAATGGGGTTTGCGCAAAGAGTCTCAAACCCCATTCTTATTTTTATTTATTATTATTAAGAAAAATAAGGACCCCTTTAAAGGTATATGCTAGCCTACTTTGTGGCAGGATTCCTAATCGCCCTTTCAATATATGGACTGTATTACGTGCGAACTACCAGCCGATTGCATTACGCCCACTCCTGCACCGCGTAAAAAATACACCTGCCTTCATTGCGGCAAGGTATTTCTTGAAGGATCCTTTGTGGGGCATTGGTGCTCCGCGGAGCAGCGGACTTTAGCAGACGTCCTTATGAATGCAGAGGACTCTCAGGCTCCCAATTAACCACGTCAAATACCCACCTGCCATCCTTTTTACCATGACTCATAACATGGGTAACATCCTGCCCTTCGATGGCGTACCTTATCCTATCGGGCGCCCAAAGGGTGTATGTTCTTTTTTTATTCTTTAAGACCAAACGCAGGCGGTCCAAGTCTTCAAAGACCACATAATTCTTTATCTCGTAAATCTCCCCCACCACCAAATCCCTCCAGTGCGTTTGTATGAACTTTAACTCGTTAAATTTATCCTTGTCCATATATTCTATGAAATATCTTTAAGTGTGTTGCCAAAGTCTCCGAGGTTTTAAAGACCTTACAACACCACCTGCAGGGAATTCGTAGGTGTTCAGCATACGCAGTGATCTCCCTGCAAATGACATCGTAGTCGCTGCTTATGAGCACCTTATAGCCGTTTTCTTCATACCTCTGTAAGAGCAGTTGCTGATCCTCAGATAACCTGCCATTGCCTTTTGGGGTCTTCAGCTCTATGCAGAATCCACAGTAATGCGTATGCGCGTTTAAAATCATCAAGTCGGGTTGACCGCGTTGATATCCTTTCTGCCAGCACTTTATACGTTTGCCGTCCGAATCCTGCAGTTCACCTAGACCAGGGGCTATGAGCATTTGGGGGTAAAACCTGCGGATGTAGTCCACTACCTTTTTATGCAGGTCAAACTCATTTTCTATTTTGAATACCAACTTGTTTGGACCGTCAAACCGCCTTTCATACTTACCTGTTTTCCTTAGCGCGGGTAGGACTTCTTCGAAGACCCAATCGCGAAACTTAACGGCTTGGGGTAACTTAGAGCTAAATATCAGTTCATACAAACCTGGCTCAGATATGAACACAGAATGTGGGTGCATAGAAGCGCCCTGTTTTAGGGCCCTTCCTAACTCACTCGACCTTTTCTGGTACTTTTCAGAAACGTGCTCCCTGATTGCGTTTCTCGTTTTTTCATATCCTAATGCAGCTGCCACCTCTTTTCCCTTAAAGTACAAAGTTTCGCCTTGCACTATGCATTGCAGTTTGGTGTCGTTGTTTTCGAATACGCGAAGCATTGTATATCTAAGGAATATTTTAACCTTAATTGTGCAACACTTTTAAGTTGGTTCATTTCCACGCTCAGTTGCGCGTCTGAGACGACGAAGATGTAGCAGTTTATCTTGTCGCTGTCGCCGGCACTGGTGTTCTTGGTGCGTTTGATCTCCAATGTTATGCCATCCTGCGTATTTACCAACCGCAGACCCTGGCCATGTAGGTCTTCGTCGTTAATGGTGCGCATGTCAATCCATAACGCATATTTGTCCTTAAAGAATTCCTCAGGGCTAATTTGGTCGCCAAACTTACGCTTTGCCTCTCTGTAGACGTCTGCGGGCTTTATCCCCTGCGAGTAGACCTTGTTTGGGACTCCGTTTATGTTTACCCCCACGTTAGTAATGTTGGGGTTGTGAAAGGCCTCGGAGTCGCGCTTACCGGCTTCGTAGGGTTTGGCAAACACCAACATCAGCCCCGTGAGACTTCTTCGGGGGAGGTTAATGCTTTGGTTGATAACCTCATCCGTCTTATCCAGGAAGCTAAATGTCTTATACATCACTACGTGGTCGTAAAGGAATGCCTTCCCGGCGCTGTATTCCATGCCAGCGCTACGTGCCAGATCTTCGCTGTACACGGTCTCGTACTGCAGTTCTAAGTTGGTGATAGAATAAGGATCAACAGCCCCGCTAATTGCGCTGTGCATTCCTCCTATGACGTTCGTAGTGTCCGCCAAGGTTACTTCAAACTGTAACTCGGATAACTGTCTGGGGTAATACACGCCATGGTTCGTAATTACTTCAAAGTCCAAAGGGATAACGTACTTGCTACCATAGGCGGTCTTTACCCTCGTTGCGTCTTCTACTGCGGTTGCTCCGCTGGAGTCCGTAGGCGCGGGGTTAGTATCGCTGCGAAGCTTACGAAGAATAACGCTTCCAATTCCCTGCTCTATCTTTTGTGCACGTTCAAAGGCTGTTAGCCACAGATCCTTATACGTGGTGTACAGGTCGTACCTATTTAAGTCTAAGAGGGATTCCCCGGCGAACTTGATTCTCATCTTAGAGACGAGGTTCCTACCCACGTTATTGACGGTATAGCGCTTGTCCTTGGTGCTTGGTTGTATTGCTAGGTCAAACCTTAACGCCAGGGTGCCAGGAACCAATACTAGGTTATCCGTTAGGCGGGGAACGCCCACATACAGCGTTTCTCCAGGCTTTGCGCTGGATGGCGTGAATGTGACCCGATGAAAGGTGCGTTCTGCTTTCAGTCCGCCAACCTGCTTAGGTAATACGTTGGGATTTAACTTTGAGCTTATCATATATAATGGAAGTAGAAGGAACGGATTTTGATCCCCTTACCGAAGAAGGTCAAGTTGATATTAATGACGAAGAATATGAAACCCTGCTTCCTGATGACAATGTAGACCCCCGAGGCCTTTTTGATAAATTGCTGAGCAAGTATGGCAGCAGGGCCCGCGATGCTATGCGTTCCTTAAGAGATAAATTCAAGTCTAAGAACCCCCACACGCCCATTCCAGAATACTTACAAATGGAATCCCTTGGCGTGCGGTCGGACTTAATAGCGGACCTCATCAAGGACCTAAGGGAGCGATACCCAAGCCTAAACCTGGCTCTTTTGGACTTCCAAATAGGAGACAAAGGGCAGGTTCAAGTTAGAGAATCGGGTAGGGAAAAATGGTATAACCTGTATCAAAGGAAGAATTCCCACCTGCTTAACAACCAGCTTCCAAAAGGAGTCACAAATGCGCTGGGAACGCCCAACTTGACGATGCTAAGCACTTTGACTCAAGAGGAAACAAAAGTTGCTCAAAGGGCCTTTATTAGAGGTATTTCGAACCCTGGCTACAAAGATGCCCTCAGATCCGCAATCAGACTGCAAGAGGAGCGCCAGGAAAAACTCAACCAATTAGAGACCGTCAAAGAGGAAAAAAGCAAACAACTTGAAGAACTTCCAAAAGATAGCGACGCGACTGGAGGCTTAATGAGATACTTAGAGAAAATAAGGGCTGAAAGGGAAGCACTTAAGAATGAAATACAGGAAAATAACATAACCATCGATGACCTTACGCGACAACTTGATGACGTAACCAAGGAAGAAGGCGGTCTTACTAGTCGCTTCGAAGCCGTCCAAGAGGAAAACCAAGCATTGCAGGAACGTATAAGAGAATTGGAAGACGAATTCATTAAACAAAATAAACTAACTACTAAGAGCCATGCCGACGAAATCGTAGACTTTAGGAATAGACTTTCTAAGGCGTTGGACGAAAAAAGCGACGCAAGGAATCAGCTAAGGGCTGCTTTGAATGAAGCGGCGGGAAAAGACACGGAACTACAGCGCTTAGGACAAGAATTAATGGAGTCTGTTGACAGAGAAAGGCAATTGATGGTGGACAAGGCAGTGGCGGAGGAACAAATACGGCAACTTCGACAGGCCGTCGAAGACTTGGAGTACGAAATAGATCGACAGCGAGTAATAATCGAAGATCAAACTCGCCCTGAAGAAGAAAGGGAGGCAGCCCAAAAGGAAGTAGAAACCCTTCAGGAAAGACTGGCGGAATTACAAACGCAAATAGAAGGTAAGGAAAAGGAGCTGGGGCTTACCACCAAGGAAAAGATAAAAAGAGCCCTTTTGAAATATGGCGTTCCGCTGGCGTTTGCGGTCGCTATTTCGAGCGTAGTAGGAGTCATCCTATCCACGCTTAAGGCTACGGGCGCGGGCGTAAAGAAATTAGGCAATGGGCTGACGGACTTGGGAAAAAAGATGGCAGCCGGTCTTCCTGGGCTGCTGGGTTCAGTTGTTTCCTTGGCGCTTAGGGCCGGCGGAGAACTGTTGAAGTTCGTGGGGAATAACATTTGGATCCTCGTAGTAGCTATTGGAGTGGTACTCCTGAAGAAGATGAAGGGTTAATCTTATCCTCGTGTATTACTGGTGGCTTATCGTCGTCGGGCGCCCGAGGCATCCTCGACTGGGGATAAGTAAAGATAGTATTCGCACCGCCTTGATAATGCGGAACTAGCGGCAGCACACTCATGGTGCTAATGGGCTTATGATTCCAAGTAGCATCCGTCGAAGGGTTAACAGTCGGGGCGGCATTTATTCGTATGCGGCCGGCATCGCTGGGGCGAACTTGAAGCTTTGCATATTGACAATTAGCTATCATATGGAAAGTTACCGGAGTCATGTCTTCCGTTTGCGGAGGAACGGGCTCCGACGAAAAATGAACTGGATGTCTGGTATTACTTTTTACCCTGTATGGCGGTAATGGGTGGTTATTCTCATCAACGATCCTAAAACCGGCATTGCATGAGTACCCCGCCGAAATACAAATAGTGCACATGATCAATCCCAGGCCTCCAACCTCCACCCACAATCCGGCGTCTTGCCACTTGTCGCCCACGTACTCCTTTTCCTCCAGGTAATGGAGAAACCAATCTTCCTTCGCGTGTGGATTCATATATTTCAGCAAATAAATTTGCTTCTAAAGGCTAAGCACCGTAAGAGTGCTAATGGTAGCGTGATTATAAGGTCGATCTCTTTGGTCATGTATGCTATTTATCGTTACTACGCCCGTGTCGTCTACTCTCATTTGCAGCTTTACCTTCCCATGGCAATCAGCAACCATGTGGAAAGTCCAAACCGATAGATTTTCGGCGCTGCCGGGGTTGGGCTCTACGGAGAAATGCGTAGGCTCCCTGTTGTTTGTCTTATTTCTCATAGGCTGCAGTACGCCATTCTCATCCAGGAACCTAAAGCCCACGTTGGCGTGGCTACTCGTGCCAATGCAAATACTACAAAGGATTAACTTCTTTCCCGAGTAGTTCAAATTCACGGACATCCCCGTGACATCAACCCAAGACGCCTGGGTGTATTTTTTCTCGCCTGTATAAGTCGTATAGACACAATCTACTCCAGCTACGTAGGGGTTGTTCATCGCCATATATAATAGCTCAGACCAATGCTTGCAGCTGCTAAGCCGGCCTTTAGTAGGTTATGGTCATATTCCTCGGTAACCTTCTTTACTGGTTTCTTTGGTGGCTTTTCTACATGCGCCTTCTTTGATGGTTTTTCTACGTGCTCCTTCTTTGGCTTCTCCACGAAATGGGGAATGTTCCTAAGAGTGTCAGAGTTCACGTCATTCACCCCAAACTTCATATCCTTAGTAGCTCGTTGAAGTTTGTTGTTGTAACCCACGACGGAATCGGCGTTGATGACCAAATTACTTGGCATTAACCAACAACCAGGACTCAAGGCATAATCCAGTCTAACCTTTGATTGCTGCACCGCAAGTTGATATCTTTGAACTGACTTAGAAATCTCATTCTCGATAACAGCACTTTCGAAGGGGACAAGGAATACTTGTTGCGTTTCCTGTGACGCACCACTGGCATCTACGATGGGGCTGCGAGTGCTAACCTGTGCTCCTAGAATGCAGTAAACAAAGGCTTCGATGCTTCGATTAATCCTTGCTAGGTTTTTCAGTCCAATGCCCTTTGCGGCAAAGAAAGGCGCCCAAGGATACTTTTCTTTGCTTTCTATGAAGTAAATCAAGTCACCTTTTGACGCTTTACCCCCTAAGTCGGAGAATTCCCATCTGCTAGGATACCCCATACCCGGAGTTTCTATGCTGGCGCCAACATACGAAGCATAGGTGTAAGTCTCTCCTAAACCATGGGCGGCACCCTCTTTGTTGCGAAAATCAGGGTTGGTAAGCTTAAACTCATTCCTTAATCGCTCCCATGCGACTTTGTCATATTTGTTATCCTTCGGCTTAAAGATAGTGTCACTAGGAAGCGGCGCTCCTAACTCAAACAATATCCTACGAATAGTAAAAGCAACATGAAATCGCAGGAAAGGAATATGGAACATGTCCGCGGCTATACCGCATCCTTTAGTAGCAGCCCAGACAGCAAAGTTTAACTGCTGCGGCCAATACCGCATGTTGGGACCTGATAACCATTCTCTGGATTCTTTCCCTGAGGTATGTTTCATGGCAGTTTCTCTAAAGATGTCTCTGACTTTTATTTTGAAAGTCGTAGGGCCCACGGGGATTTCTAAGGAGGTAACCATCTTAGCAAAGTCATTTGCGCCGCCTTTGTTATCGTAAAATGGGTAATCCTCCGTTGCCGGTAATAAATTCTCTGGAAAATTAGGCTGCCTTTCTTTATGCTCGGGTTTTGGGTTCTTTGGCTCCAAGTCCGCATTGCTGTACATCCTGGAGCCTTCATAGTAAATCCCATCGGGTCTTCTTTCAAACTTACTAGGGTCTGCATGCGGAAACATCTTCCTAAATGCTCTCCAGTTGGCATAATCCCGGTTGTCGTGATGTGGCTGCTCCTCTATGTTATTCCCAAAAGCGTCGTACATTAGTATATAATGGATGTTATACCTTCAGCACCGCAGTTGTACCCAGATGTTCCCAACGAATTAAACGCCGAGAACTTTCGTCTGAATAAAGCGAACTTAATACTGGCTTACTTGGAAGGGCAAGCGAAACACTACGAAGAGGTCAGGAAAAAGTACGCCAGAGCCCGAAGCATACTACATAAAATCGCGATAACTTCCGGCTCCATGTCCGTGGCGTTAACAGGCACTGGCGTTGCTACTTCGCTTACCGGGCCTGGAATAGTCGTTGGCGTTCCTTTGGCCAGCGTTGGAGCCGTCTGCGGCATTGTTTCCGCTGTTACGACAGGCATTATGAAGCAATTGTCCGGTAAGATATCCAAGCACGACACTCATATAGCCCTAGCAAGAGCAAAGGCTAACACCATCGCCGACTTGGTGTCTCAGGCTCTGCGGGACCGCCGCATAGACGACACGGAGTTTTCTTTGATCCTCGCGGAGGAAAAGAAATACGGGGAGCTAAAGTCGGGTAATAAAAAAACCATCGTGAAAGATCTTTCCGAGGAATCTCGCAAAAAGATCTACCAGGAGGCAAAAGAGGAGCTCCAAAGAAAACTCGCTCAGTAGACATCTGCTTTGAAAAGAACGTAGGGGGATTTCGACTGCACATTTCATCTTCTCGGAATCCATTCTAATAGGGGGTGGTTGGGGTCTATTTTGTAAAATATTTTGTAAATTACGTCGGGGTAATAAGGAATATCCTTATCCAGCCGACAGAATAACCACTCGGCCCTTTGCATATCTGGGACATGAGGAATACGCCTACCGGTAATTTCAGACAAAAGATAGGGAATAGCTTTGTAATATTTCCCTAGTTTTAATTTTTTCAATGTCTTTCGTAGACTTTGTGGGGTTGGCTCTTCTAAGTGGTCTATGATTTTCTGCCTTATTTCATCGTCTAAATATACCGGATGTAAACCTTGGATATGACTCATCCAGTCTCGGAAGTATCTTATTCTCTTATATGGGGTCTTCTTACGACCTCCATTGGCGTAATACTGCTCTCTGGTAGCATTTGGTACGGCATTACGAATATTCTTACCACACTCGTAACACTGTGCTGACGTGTCGTCTTCTATTTGCATTTTTTTACCACAACACCAAAAGGGTTCTGGCTTAGGTACGATAACTTTAGGTCTTAGACAAATCACACAGAAGTCATTGGTGAACTTCTTACATTCATGCATCGTATATCCGACAAATATTTTAACCTCCGTTTGCAGTACCCAACAGAGCAGCAGTAAGGGACTTTTCGCGCTGCCACCCGATCGCGCAAGACCCCCTGTAGGGCCTCGTCACTGCTCCAAAAACCCCACCCCCCCCCCTGGTGTTTTTCGATTTGTGATTTTTGGCAATGCCGGCGATTCGCGAGTCCCCCTTACTGCTGCTGACCATCATAATATAATGATACATAGTCACTTTATTCTTTGCGTGAGCTTTTTTCAAAAAGGGGCAATGAATCTATCAGGTCAAAGGTAGATTTTGAAAGCTGCGATGGCTATCAGTTGGAAGACTGAGAAATTTGGGAACTGAGCTTCGAAGACCGTTTAAGAACGATAAAAGGCAACGAGGCAAACAATAGTATGGGCACGCAGAGCATTGTGGTTGAATAGAATTCCTTAATCGTGTGGGAGAACAAATACATCGATAAAGTATTTGGGTTTTCTGTGTTGAGATTTGAAACAAGGCGCCGTTGAATTTCTGGTAAACCAGTAACTCGAAAGCAGATTAACTTAAACATATAACGCAAAGCAATTTGAATCTAACGTACTAGAGTCTTTTTTAATATATCAACACAGGAAACCCAGAGTTCATTATCGATTTATTTGTTCATGTACAGGCGGGCTTCCTGTGCTGTAACTAGATGTTACGAACCAATAAATTAATGATAATTCAGCTGACCAAAATTCATTAAAACTCTCAATGTATTCTTTTTATTCTTTTTCAGGTCCCCAAATTCAAGCGTCAAATGAAGTAAAGGAAGAAAAGACTTCGATTTATGCTTTTCTGTGTGTGCATGTGTGTAATCTTGCATGCTAGCGTCATCTTATTGGGAATTGAATAGAATTGTGCATGATAGAGTAGCTGTTTCGACGTTAGATGCGATATACATTATATACTTTGTAACTTCAGTATTTCGTTCGTCACAGGGTTCGAATTAAAACTTATATTCACCATTGCATGTATAAGAAATATAAAATAAAAGTATAAATGTCAAGGACTACAGCGAATGAATAAAACTAAATGAACCACAGGCAGCCCAATCTCTTGTTCTGTTGTGTGTAGTATTTGAATGTTAACAGTAATATTTCGTAGCGTGTAAAATTAGTACTTTTAATAACAAAAACGACTTTCCTCGATAGCTTGTTGTATGTTTTGATGTTTTGCTGATTTTGAAGCCAGTTTGGTGCGTTTTTACGAAGTTATAGTTTTTAACTAACTAGAACGATTTTACGTAACGGGGTTAAAAATGCTAATGAGACCATCTTTATTGAAATATACCTCATAACGAACGAGGTCAGAATTTCAACGAACAACAAACGACACAGCTTTTTCGTCCATGCCTTAATTTATTTCGATTTTGTTGATTTCTTTTTTTACCATTCTTATCGCTTTTTGAGCGTGAATGAACAAAAAAAATTAATTAAGCGGCACACACTGGATGAGATATAAGGATTTTTCTTCAGATGTTTTTGAACTTTTGCTCGGAGAGTATTCACCACATCCATCGTATCCATTGCCTTTTCGCACATCTTTTGGTGCACTTCTTGTGCGTCTGACGCTTTCCTCGTCTTACTCGTCTTGGTTGGTTGAGTGAGCTCTTGTTCAGATTGATCAGATTCTCGAGAGTCTGATGAGGACATAACTAAAAATTAACACTCAATCTTGTTTTTGACAGCATCTCTTCTTCTCTCTTTAGGCGTCTTCTAACTGGCGTACTAGTTCATCTATACCTTTGCTAAATATTCTCCTTTTCTATTGCCTTAGATTGAGGCTTTGTGTCAGGATCAGCTGTGGCCTGTCTGAACCGTTTTCTTGACTGTGCCCTTCATTCTTGTCATGAGCTGCTTCTCTCCGCTTTCCAAATATATATAGAGCTGACCAACTCGCTCGATAAGTCCTGTGTCCGCTATTCTGGATTTACACATTGAACCAACGCCTCTGTCCCAGTCCTTTCCCATACACTGCTGATAGCATTCAACTACAAATTCGCTCTGGTATTAACTCTTTGCAAAAAAAAAATGATGCGAATAGGATGAATTGCTTTATGTTCGTAACGCAAGAGTAATCGTTTTGTTTTTTTTAGTGAAAAAAATTCATAAAGCAGCATTTTTAACCCCGTTATGGGAAATCGTTCTAATAACATAATATTCAAATACTACAACACAACAGAACAAGAGATTGGGCTGCCTGTGAGTAGACGATCCTATTCGTGCAGCAGTTTTATAAATTCTGCGTCTTGATTAAACATAATCGGTAACATTCTGCCGAGGGGAAGCTACGTTAGTGCAATTAACCCCCAAATTGACCTAAATTGATATTTCCTGGCATTCGACAATGATATCTGTGATATGATCGTGAGTCATCAAACTTGAGAGAGCAGAATAATCTAAATTTATGAAACATAGGATATCAAACTCTTACTTATATTTGGCACACTTCACCTTTTCGGCGCTAGATTGGATTGTGTTACGGTCACCAAAAAGTTCGGACATCGTTCTCGGATTTCCATACAAATTGACTGACTTTAAAGAGAAAATTTAGGTTCTTTATTTTTCTATAGTAACAGCAGTAAGAACAGCTTCAATCAAACTAGAAAAATGATTATTTACTTGTATTTAGAGAACTAATTAAACACTACCAAGTAAATAGTTCATTTAGAATCAGTAAATTTGTACGGAAATTCGAGAACAATGTCCGAACTTTTTGGTGACCGTAACACAATCTAAAGCTATTTATACCCCGCGGGCTAGCGCCGAAAAGGTGAATTAGAAAAACTAAGTGAAATTCTTGTTTTATGGCTCAAGAAAGGGAAATAGAATGATCACCGAGTGTGTTCTTTAAATATTTGAAGTTTAAGAATTCTTCGATTTACAGAAATTACCAATGCATGCACTTAAGCATATTTTGTCATGTGAGATATTTTGATTGAGATAAGGGCCGTTATAAACAACATTGATCATTGACCATTTGCCAATTCTTCTCAGATGACCATTACCACATTTCATATTTCGAATATATGCTAAGCACGGAGCATTTGCTTCTTTGATCATTGATCATTTGCCAATTCTGCTCAGATGACCATTACCGCATTTCATACTTCAAATAATTTCTAAACGCGACTTACTAAGCACTGCTCAGATGACCATTACCACATTTCATATACTTCGAATATATGCTAAGCACGGAGCATTTGCTTCTTTGATCATTGATCATTTGCCAATTCTGCTCAGATGACCATAACCGCATTTCATACTTCAAATAATTTCTAAACGCGACTTACTAAGCACTGCTCAGATGACCATTACCACATTTCATATACTTCGAATATATGCTAAGCACGGAGCATTTGCTTCTTTGATCATTGATCATTTGCCAATTCTGCTCAGATGACCATAACCGCATTTCATACTTCAAATAATTTTTAAACGCGACTTACTAAGCACAGAGCATTTGCCTCTTCATACTACATTTAGAGCTGTTCTCTCCATTCGATCCGTATAGGTAAGTCCCCTTCGCCCCTTTTTACCTCTTCTATAATAGTGATAATTTCATAAGCATGATTAACTTATTCCTTTATTTTTCCTGATTTCTCGTCATATAGCTTTTTGGATATTCCTTCTCCGCTTAAAAAAAACTTCGTTTAATTCATTTATTGTGGTACTATTAGTTGCCGGCAGTTTTTAGACAATTTTCACATATGATTGTAAGAAGTGCATGTCAAGTTCGATATGAACTTCTACTTCACTCTACGTTTTCAGGATGAGTTCGGCTTGTTGAGACTTTCTTCTCACTAGCCATGGGCATTCTATCCTGCGAGCAGAGTCTCCTTATGGGCATTATAAGGGAAAAATGAAATTGCATCCACATATCGATGAAATATTCCTCATCACCAAGGGAAAGATAAATTATGACTACATGCCCTGAGCGTTCAAGAATAAGATTTCTCCAATTCGCCCGAGAGGAATTCAATTGGGAAAGGTTTTTTTGCCCAGAGGGTTCATAAGTCAGTATAAGATTTGGCCAATTCGTCTACCGCAGTTTGGGTAAGTTTAATTGTTTTGTCAAACTTCTATTATGTTCACAGCGGCTTAATTTCAATGGGTTGTGTGAGATAAAATTTCATGTCCAGAGGGTGCCATTTTGGTGTACGTTGCTCACTTATTTTTAGCTGGGCATGAGAATTGATTGCCTTTCCACCCCTGATTTACGGATTGATCAAAGCATTAAGAATGCACTAAATGACATGACGGCATTTTTCAATAAATTCGAATTTACAATCTAACTCTGCTCTCCTAAATTTAGTTACTCAAAGCAGGATATCCTTGAAAGCATTCAGCTATTTTTTGTATTTTTATAAGGTCATGAGCCTAGAAAGAAGATGACTAAATCTTCTGGTATTTCGTTCTTCTTATTGGTTTAGTCTTTCTACTTTTAACTGAATAAATTGGTTGTTGATATAATTATCCTGAAATTCGCACATGCCGTTAAAAGTATTTTAACAAGTGGCCCATTGCCCCAGGACCACGTTCAAATATTTCAATTCAAAAGAGCATTGCAAAAGGAAAAAAAAAGAAAAGAAGAAGAAGAAGAAAAAAGAAAAAAGAAAGAACAAAAAGAAAAAGAAATACAAGAAAGAAAGAAGGAAAAGTTGCTTTTCATGACCTGTTAAGCTTCAAAAGACTTATTTCACAGGGGAATTTCCTCTTTCTAGGGACTAGAAGATCTTCATGTCCAATCAATAGACATGAATCACAAGTGCATCGTTCGGACATTGGCTACAGTTGCTATTTTACTCTTGGTTGTGAAAGAGAGCAGAGAAAGTGACCTAGACCCCTCTGGGTAAGTTTCTTCATAGTATCTTTTGTACTGAAAGTGAAATGAAGAGAAACATAACGAAAAATATTTATATTAGCATTTAAAGAAGAAATGTCAGCAAAAATGTGCGAACAAACAAACCGGGACCAGTTAAACAAAATATAAGATAATAAAATTAAAAAGACTTACGCCAGTCGTCGGAAGAGAGCAATTTAAATCAGTTATTAAATTACTAAATACTATTGACCTCAGCTCAGCTCAGCCCATCACAATCACTCATTCCATGATTGTTTGTAACATATAAGCTTATCTTTTTTTCAATATATGCTTTATCTAGGCTTCATTTAGTGATGCTCCTGATTGGTTCCAGTATGACTTAAATTTGATTTCTTTGTATCCCCACAGTAAACATTCCTTATTAAAATGTCGTGGCAACGAATGTAAATAAATTTCGCTCATGAATATTTTCAGTTTGGGTAGGCCCTAACCTTAAAACTAGAACCACTGCTTGTATTTCGTTTGGAAAAATATATTCAAGGCAAATATATTTTCCAAGGAAAGGCCAAAAAATATGTTTAATTTGGAATTTGGGATCTTTGACGGGCAAAAGAAAAATCGATAACTTCAGTCTCTTACACATTAAAACGTTTAGATGAAACTTGGGTTACGGCGTTGGAAGCAAAGTTTCAATAGATCGTTGCACGGAGCCTGAAACTTGTCGTGAAACTTGGCTCGTAACAAAGTTGTACACAAGTTCTAGAAAATCCTAGATTTTCTCCTGAAACTATTATAAATATGACCAAAGCATATTTAGGCTGTAATGCTGATTAAATGAAACAAGTCTTGTCAGTAAGATGTAGCAGGCGACATTTCAAACCAGAAAAGAGGGACAGAAATTTCAAAAATATTATATTATCAATCTCATGTAATCTTACTTCCTAAAATTTATTATCTTATGATCAATTCACGAATAGAATATTTAAAAACATGATTCGGCCACTTTGCCATACTCCCGAGACATCGGCAGAGCTGAGGCGTCGTATGGATTTCGGACCTGACGGCAATTAATCCTTCTGCCCTTGGGTGTATAAATCAAGCAAGAAAAAGTTCTAGACCGAAGGCATCAGGGGAGAGACTAGCCGGGAACAACGAAACAAGCACCACGAAAAATATAAATTTAGTGACTTTTGAAAATTCGATAGCAATGTTGAATATTTTTGGAAGTTTATCTAACCTTTTGAAAATAACGATTTTAGGAAATAAAACCATATCACCTTTTTTCCTTTCACTTCTTATAGAGATAATGTGTGTTATGGAACTACAACAAGCTTTCAAGCAGACTGTGACTTCGGCTTGTGTGACGAAAACAGGTAAAATAGTGACGGACCTGTTTCTCTGTCAAATCATCAAGTTAATTTTGGCATTTACTTAAATAATAACCTTATGATACCTTAAGCTTCAATTTTTCATTATTTTATTATCGATACACATATACATAATTAACATTATTTTTTAACATTCCTCCCCCGCTTAACGCTAGCGGCAGCGGTGACAGTGATTCTGAATCATGGAGGGACGACACTGATACTTACTCCTGTTGTCCAGGATGGCTACAAAGTGGACGTCACTGCTCAATACGTAATGTGTTATTATGATGTTGAATAGGGGAGTAGGCAGGGGGATGAAATGGGGGGAAAGGGGGTCAATGGGGGCGGGGGGTCAAGGCAACAACATAGGGTGCCACATATCTAAAAGCTAAAATTAAGCCGGCACCTCTTAGAGTTTTTGAACGGAAATAAGACACCTGAAATAATACGATGGAACAGAATGGCAGTTGCTATTCAGGAAATTTATTTTCGGTTCGTTTCATCCCTGATGTATTACGTTATTGCTGGTGATCATGAATGGAGAGCATAAGAACAATAAGAAAAGCCCGTGGAAAAATTCGATTTGCTTGCTTTGACTTTGATAAATGACGGACAGAACTAGAGAAGAGGCCAAGATGATACATAACATTAATAATAATAATAATAATAATAATAATAATAATAATAATATTAATATTAATAATAATACAAAGCAAGAAGGATTCAAGACCAATTCAATAAACCAAGAAGAATTGAACACTTACGATATATCGGTTTTTGTGACAAGAGCAACGGCTTATTCTACCTATGACAAGGCAAAGATAACTGAGCTGGAGGGACTAAATGCAGCCAAATTTGTACCGCATCAATGAAGTCTATAGGAATATAGCATCAGTTGAAGAAAAATGTAAAGCAAGTAGAGAGTAATGGCAATAATTCATCATAATTGTATTGATTAATTAAGTGCAATAAAATAAACCTTAAATATTCTGTAAGACCAAATGAAAATTTATTATTTATGGATTTATTAACACGATTAAATTCAACTTAAAGACCAAGAAACCAGCAAAACATTGGTGTTTAATCCTGTATAAGTGCGCAGATTAAAGGTCGTTAAACCTAGATTTACATTGATTTAAGTGAATTTAAGAAACCTCACCAAACACTTAACTAAAGAGATTTAAATAGGACATTAAATCTCAGGAAAGTTAAATTTATTAAATTTAATTAAAAAATTAAAGTTAACTTTAATACCTCATTAAGTTTATTTTCATGTAGCTTTTTAAAGCTACCGATTGTACATTAAGAGCTGACTTCTGTCGCTTAGATCATAGCCAATCGGTACCTTTTGGGTAAATATTATTACTGAGTTTCCACGCTCAACTGCACAGGCCTCGGGTACCTTTAAGGGATCATTTTCAAAATTTCCGACGAGCATCCCTGCCCTTCCATTCTATATAGGAGTGGCCGGCACTGACACATCAAAATATAAAATATATTTGCAAACATATGCAAATAATTATGCATTATATACTTTAAACTGTAAATGTATCTTTCTTTTTGCCATTTATATATGTATATGTATGTATTTATAGGTGACCCTTGTCCAAGAGGAAGAAAAAATTGCACCGGTAACCGCAAATAATATAGCAACTATTTTGAAGCTTTACAAACAAACAAACAAGCAAACACTACTTAACCCAACCCAACCCAACCCAACCCAACCCAATCCAACCCCACCCCACCACACCCCACCCCACCCTACCCAACCCCATCCCACCCCACCCCACCCAACCCCACTCCACCCCACCCCACCCCACCCAACCCAACCCAATCCAACCCAATCCAATCCAATCCAACCCTACCCCACCCCACCCAACCCCACCCAACCCAACCCAACCCAATCCAATCCAATCCAACCCCACCCCACCCAACCCCACCCAACCCCACCCAACCCAACCCAACCCAACCCAACCCAATCCAATTCAATCCAACCTCACCCCACCCCACCCCACCCCACCCAACCCCACCCCACCCCACCCCACCCCACCCCACCCAACCCAACCCAACCCAACCCAACCCAATCCAATCCAATCCAACCCCACCCCACCCAACCCAACCCCACCCCACACAACCCCACCCCACACAACCCAACCCAACCCAACCCAACCCAACAAATAATATTCCTTAAAATATTCATTCATATTTCGAAAATGTCAATAAAATGCTAAAAATTCTAGTAACGATTTTGAACGATACGATTTTGAACGATACGACAATGCAAAAGGCTGACTTATTTGATTTTTATTGTTTCTAAAAATATCGCATGACTTTAGATTTTCCAAACATCTACGTTCCTAAGCCATCTGTGTCATACCGTAATGACTCTGCTGTGCCCAAGATGGAGATGGTTTGCAGTTTTGACTTTCCTGTGTGGAGGAACGTCTCATACCTGGTTGAATGGTATGGGAGATCAACTAAACCTGTCATGAAGGACATGTGGTGTGTTCCAGACCAGCCAGCAGATGCTCAGAATGATTGTACACGAAGGCAAAGTTCCATTGTACTTCCAGATCACTTTGCATTAGGCGACACGGTAAGTTGCAAGATATATGCCAAATCATATACAGTCACTGTATGTTGATAGACTCATTCAGCTTGGGTATAATGGTCTTCCCATTTCAGAGAACGCGCAATTCCCTAGAGTTTTTTTTACGTTGTGAGATGATACATTTTAATATGGATGTACATTTGATACGAAGAATCTTGTTCTCAAGAGATTGACACGTAGGCTGGAATAGAAAACCTCAAATTGTCTATTGGTGATGATATTAGAGGAATTCTGAAAGGAAGGAAGATAAGTAAGATCGAAAACGAATAAGCCTTGCGCGAAGAAAACGATGTAGTGCATTTTGGATTTTTTTTACTTAACGATTCTTTTAAAAAGGATAACATCTTGATCTCGAATAAAAATTAAACGATTGGAATTCTTTTACCGATTTTATTTCCATCTTTCAATTTTGTGTAGTCTTGGTTCCCTTTGCCTATTGGGAGCTCCGCTTTTACGCAATGTCTAAATTTATGTTAATAAAATTAAATAAACAGGTGTGGTGCAAAATTTTCATGAAGTTCTCTACAAAAAAGACAAATAAATGGACAGCAAAAGGAAAAGACAGTAATCATTATTACGTAGGAATCGAGGTAGGTTCCAGCCTGTAGTTTCTTTTGCTGTTGCTACTAGCGCTTTTGTTGTTGTTGTTTACTTGCGTCCTAATTTGTCTCCTTTTTAGATTAGATTTTCTGATTTTTTACTAAATTCATTTGGCCTAGAACTGTCTGTCTCTTTGATATTCGGACTTTTTGACTTGATAAGTAACATTAAGTGACAAAAATGTGCATTCATGATTTGATAGAATCTGTAAATGTTTCCAGGTTTCTCCACGTCACGTGATTGTCAAAGAATGCAACGTAGCAGAGAACATAACAGTTACCTTAAGACCAACTGTTCCTATTTTACCCACCATGAATGTCCCTGGATCTGACAGTGTAGTAGTGTCTGTGTTGATACCCCAAAAGTACAAAGCACAAAGAAGACAAGCGGCAGTTGACAAATGCCAAGTTGAACTGAAAACACAAGACATAACTCGTGGTAAAACAATCACAATTAGAGGAATCTGTGACAACCAACAAGACCAAAGACAAAGCTTTTCCTTTCGTTTCAAACCGCAAACCATTAGCAGCAATTGGAAAGATGTGGATAACTATCAACCGCCAGCCGTCAAGGTACAAAATAAAAGAGCTATTCCACACAAGAGCTTTAAAAATGCAACGTACACTTTTAGAACTTAGGTTTGCAAATGATCAAGAACACCAGGCACTGCGTTGATCTGTATTGTATAGCAATTCATCACTGATCCGATAATTTTACCATTTTCTATTAACGCCTTTACAAAACACTTAACACGCCTTTTGAAAGCGAACATCTCCGATTGTAAAATGTTAAAGTTTCTTCTCAATACAGATTGATCGGGTGCTTGAGGCCGAAAAACCGGGACATACACACTCGATGACTTACCGCTATTTAAAAAGCATTTTTAGAAGCTATTTCATTCCTTCCTTCCTTCCTTCCTTCCTTCCTTCCTTCCTTCCTTTCTTCCTTCATTCCTTCCTTCCTTCATTCCTTCATTCCTTCATTCCTTCATTCCTTCATTCCTTCATTCCTTCCTTCCTTCCTTCCTTCCTTCCTTCCTTCGTCCTTCCTTCATTCCTTCATTCCTTCATTCCTCATTCCTTCATTCCTTCATTCCTTCATTCCTTCATTCCTTCATTCCTTCATTCCTTCATTCCTTCATTCCTCGAAAAAGAGAGAGGAACTGCAGTCCTTACATTCTTCATTCCTTCATTCCTTCAATTCCTTCAATCCTTCATATCCTTCATTCCGTCATATCCTTCATTCCCTTCATTCTTCATTCCTTCAATTCACTTCATTCCTTCATTCCTTCATTCCTACATTCTTATCCGATCATTGTCCTTCATTCCTTCATGTCGTCTCTTCATTCCTTCATATTCCTTACATTCTTCATTCCTTCATATATTTCATTCTTCATTCCTATCATTCCTTCATTCCTTCATTCCTTCAATTCCTTCATTCCTTCATTCCTTCAATGTCCTTCATCTTCATTCCTTCATTTCCTTCATTCCTTCATTCCGCATTCCTTCATTCCTTCATTCCTTCATTCCTTCAGTCCTTCATTCCTTCATTCATTCACTCACTCACTCACTCACTCATTCACTCACTCACTCACTCACTCCCTCACTCACTCACTCACTCACTCACTCATCCACTTAAAAAAAGGGATTCATTTTTATGACACCTGAAACGACATTTATGTAGTATTAGAATTTTCAATTAATCTTCAAATTAACTCTTTGTGTTAGTGGACTTATTTTGATATCTTTTCTTGGATGTAACAAGTCTTTACTAATTTTATTACATTAAGTTTTTCTTCGCTTGCAGTATATAGTCTGGACTTCGCAGTGCAAGGATCTTCCTTCATCAGTTACTTGACACAATTTCTCAGGGTCTGGAAGGAGGGGTCCGGATCCCTAAATCCCGCGTCCCGCGAAAATAAAAAAATCAAAAACAATACTAGGCAAAATACCACATCCAGGACATTGAATTTGGCAATACCCGGGTCACGGCCGATGCCAATGTCTCGAATCCCGTAGATTGTTTTCTAGTTTCGCGGATCGCGGTATAGTATAATTACAGAAGGACAGATCTTTGTTTTCTCTATTGGTTTTGGTTGCTGATAATACCACTCAAGGCATTGAAAGCAGGTAGCTTCTTTGGAAACAAGGTAGCTTCTCTGGAAAAGGAACTCCCATGACACACCCCTTGATCAACCTCTGGTCCTTATTTAAAAAGAAACAAGTTATGATGATAACTTGGCAAAAGAAACCTTTCAAAAAATCGTTTTTGAAAGCTAGTTAAAATGAATTATGAAATTTGCCTTTACTTCATGGGAAAATCAAACTTTTTCCGATCAAGTTCAAAAATTTAAAATGCAAATGCAATGAACATTAATTACTAATATGAGTTTAAATAATAGAAAGAAACAAGAGATTTTTTGGTCATTTTTATTAAGAGCCTCGTTTCCATGCTAGAAGTCACGTGATCAAACTCTCCTCCTTAAAGTGCATGGAAAGTTTATAAATAGCTATTCATGCATTTTGACTTCATTTTATGGCAATACGTTGAAATACAATCGGAATAAAGGTGATTTTATGATGTAGCCTCGTTTCCATGCTGGGATACTACGGGACGTTTTTCAGCCCTCCCTAAAACAAATTTTCCACAAATTTTGTTCACGTTCCTTAAGGTCCCCTTTACACTTCTAGATTAGTGGCTTGCTTTCAGCACAAAATTCTGACAGGAGTACACATGCTCCTTGGCTAGCTAGCGTGAATACCATTCCAGACAATGAATACTCCATTTTACAGTTCCTTTCAGTGACCACGAATAATTAATAGTTCCAAGTCGAAGTTGGAGTTTCCGCGTATGATAAAAAGTACAGTTTTGCTATGCGCGAAAACCCCAGCCTTGACTTGGAACTATTATTTGTGGTCACTGAATGGAAACTGTAAAATGGAGTATTCCAGGACAAGCTCAATATGCGTTTCAGCAACGGTCCATTTTAAGGTGACTGCCTACTTTTGGAAATTGATTTAAGCTTTTTTTAAAACTTCGATTTTCCGAATTGAAATTTAATGCTGATTCCAAATCTGGAAAGAAAAATAGGGTGTCCCGAGCTCGTTTTCGAGATAATCAGCATTTAATGGAAGCCTACGCACGAGCTTTTGGAGTAAAAATTGCGCCACCGGAAGTGATTAGAAAAAAATTAAGATGAATAAGATAATAGTTATTTGCAGACTATATAATTGCATGAATGAAGGCTAGTCAATCATTCTACAATAATACATGGATATTTTCGACAAAAAAACAGAGAGATACATTGATTTGTCATATTTTGTAGTTTCGGTGCTTTTAAAAAATCTCATAAAGTCGAACAAAAATCCCTACAAAAATCTATTTTTTCACGTGTTCCTGATTTAAACTTTTCCTAAAATGTTGATATAACCTAGATTTTTAGGAGTTTTTTCGAATGAGCTATCAAAAAATATAGAGTCCCGTGCAAAATTTGAGGGTTTTGCCTTGTTGAAGCTCAAAACGCGTATGGTTCTTCAATAAAGTCTTGGAGATTTTTCAGCGGTTTTTGAGCGCGCGCTCATCGTGGGCTCAATTCGAACGTTCAAAAGTAGGCAGCCACCTTAATCTTCTATATTACTATATTGTATAAAACGCCCAGTATCAAAGATCTAAAACTACAAAGGGATAAGCTGCGGGATGAAGCACGTTTAACAAATTCAGCAGAATCATGGTGTTCCTACAGATCCGTCAGAAATAAGCTAAAATTAGAAATACGATCTGCTCGTAAGGCATTTATGGAAAAAGCATTATCCTCAAATAAACCACGTGACATTTGGAAAATCATTCATCGTATTCTAAAACAAAACCCCAAGCCTTTACAACTAAACTTGGAAAGCCTTAATGAATACTTCGTAACAACAGCTCGCAGAACTACTGGTTCCCGTGCCACGCCCACAGACGAACTTATGGACATGATAGATAGCCTGCCTGAAAGGGATAATAACCCTAAGCTCTTTAAACTTAGGCAGGTAACAATAAAGAAAGTTACTTGCATTATAAAAACACTCCGTGACGATTGTTCTACTGGAGATGACCAAATACCCATCAAGTATGCGAATATGGTAAGCGACTACATAGCTGTTCCCCTCACGAGCATTATAAATAAATGTATCCAGAATTCCTATTTTCCTAAAGAATGGAAAATTGCACGGCTATCACCAATTCCTAAAGGGGAAAATCCAGTATCCAATTACCAGCTGAGGCCTATTTCAATCCTACCAGCCCTATCAAAAGTCTTCGAAGAAGTGGTTGCCCTCCAGATGGTAGAGTACATCGAACAACATGATATACTAAACTACAAAGTAACCGTAAAGGTCAATCTACCGCCACGACGTTATCAAGAATAAAGAATGACATTATTAATGCAATGAAGAAACGTGAAATGAACTTAATGGTGTTGGCAGACTTTTCCAAGGCTTTCGATACAGTTTGCTTTAAATCAGTTATCCAAAAAATGCATAACTTAGATTTCTCCAAGAACTTCCTGAAGTGGGTTCTCAATTATTTGACAAATCGAACACAGTTTGTTCAAGTCGATGATGGAACGTCAACAAAAGTTACCATGGAATTTGGCATTCCGCAAGGTTCTATACTTGGCCCATGATATTCAATTTTTAGCGGAACTTCAGGATAACTTTGATCACCGAACAACTTGTTATCAATATGCAGATGATACCACTGTCTATAAACACTGTAAGTATAATGATCTACAACAATGTGAAGCAGAAATGAACGCTACCTTAAATCAACTTACAGAGTGGTCTAGTGATTCGAACCTAGCTCTTAATGCGGACAAGACGAAGTGCATGATCTTTTCAATCCAACAGTTGTCGAAAAGATACTCCATGGCTTCATACAAGACCAACCTTATGGTGAATAATAAACAGTTGGAACGTATACAAACAACAAAATTGCTTGGCTTGTACATTAATGAAAATCTAACTTGGAACGATGACATAAAATCTTTCAGTTAAAAGGGCAGCTGTTTATTTACTTGCTCGATATTTGTTTAAAGAAATGCAGCTGTTAGTCTTTTTAAATCAATATTAATTTTATTGAATATAGTTATACAACTGATCTGGCTATCAGTGAAGTGACCCCGTTGGTTCTCAACTCACAAATTTCTTTTTTTCATGTAGGTAAAGTCGAAAAGAGGACCTAGTCATTCAGCTTCAAGCTCTTTTAAGTATAATTTTACTTTCCTCCCGCAGAGAATTGTTATTAAAAAAGTTAACAAGTAAGTAAATTATAATATCATATCAATCATTTTCTATCTAACAATAAAAGAGAAATACAGATTTCATTAAAAGATTTGCATATGATCCATAGCACTGAATAAAGCTGTCAAAGTATACGTAAAGAGAAAAGGTATTTTTAACGACAAATTCAAGATTCATAGACTTTTGAGCCAATTGCATTTTAGAATAAAGCTTGGATGACCTTGTGCCTCGTACAAGTGAAAGAATTATCTCATGGAGAACGGTGTTGTTGGGGAAGTTGAGTTGGACTCGGCAAAACAACAAATTACCGATGGCTTCTTTTTTCAAGGTAATATTTTACATTTTTATTTATTATATTGTGAAGTTAACGTACTTTATTATGCACCATATAAAAGAATCATTTCAGTACTACGAAAAAAGTCCACAATAGTGTTCCTCATAATGATATTGTTCAATAACATTTACAAACTGAATTTGGATTTTGCTATATTCCTTCATTCCTTCGTTTCTTCGTTTGCTTGTTCGTTCGTTCGTTCGTTCTTTCGTTCGTTCCTCCCTTAGTTTTATTAATGAGATGGTTTAAAGATTGAAATCTTTCCTTAGGGTTAATGCATCCAAAGGGGTTTTTTTTCGATGTTATATCATGGTAGAAAGTTCATAGCGACCATGAAAAATAATTATGATTATGATATTCATAAAGATTTTATTATTTTGAAACTATGTCCAGGTTTTGATTGCTGCAGCAACAGTTCTTTTAGTTTTTTCTTCAAAAGTTGGAGGTTTTAATTGGACTGCCTGCGAAGCATGTGACTCCATGGCTTGTACCTGTGCAAGTGCATCCTTGATCAACGTCGTCGCAAGATGTCAGTTTCGTCGCGTGACAGACCTGAAGTTTATCATCATTTCTCCCAAAGATGTTGCTCGATTGTAAGGAGTTTCTTTTATGCTTCAATGCTTCGCTGTAGCGTTACCGAATACGTTTCTTATTATTGTGAAATATTATATTCATTATTCATTATTCTTATAATTCAGTGCAATAATGAATATTGTTGATTTTTCTTCATTTAAGAAATGTTTCTAGGAACAATATTCAGTTTATCCCCCAACACTCGTTCAAAAACTATTCAAATCTAATTTACCTGTGAGTATTGATAAGCCTTGTTTCTATTTCTTAATTCTCTCTTTATGGAGCTTCCATTTTGAGCTTACCTTATGAATATGCATCCATGTCTAAATGTTTTGATTTGAGATTTGCGTGAATGAGCACATATGCTATTGATTTTACCTATAGTCAGCACCTTAGGTGCTGCAGTGGCACGTGTGTTTATGTATGTGTTTTTCTTGTCACGAGCCTTTTTGAAGGCAATAGTATATTTTATCTTAGTAGATTTAAACTTGTATTTGCATTTATATTTAACTTTTATATCATATTGTAATTTGTATTTGTCAATGCTTCTGAAAAGCCCTGTAAAGGGATAAAGTAATAAAGTATGTATGTATGTATATCTGTACAGATCATTATCTTCTAACAACATTAACGCCATTAGTGAAAGGAGCATTTGCAGGACTTGCAAAACTACGGGAATTGTAAGTGACACTAATAATGCGTTGTTGATGGGGTACCTGATTGTCGGTTAACTAATTTCTTTAGTGGTGTCACAACCTTTTATAAATACTGCTTTTGTTTTGATCCACTGAATAATAACTTTCATTGTAACATTTTTTGAAACAGGAATCTCCAAGACAACATTATCAAACAGTGGGAAACAACGTTGATTCACCAAGAGCTACCAAATCTCGTCATGTTGAACATTGCACAAAATGTTTATTGGAAGCCAGATCAACAAATTCTGTCTCTACCAAACTTAACGATTATCGATTTATTATTAATGCACAAGCCAAAGGGTTATTACTGGCGGCTATTCAAATGCTATTTAGTTAGAAGAAATATCATAAAAACATTAGAAAATACATCTATCTTTGTGGAAACAATTTCACCGTCTATTAAAGAAAACATTCATCCAAATGTCCTATTATTAAGACCGAATGACTGTTGGCAGAATAAGCTCTTTTTCCGTGATGTCAGCTACTGGAATATCATCGATGAAAGTGGCTTTTATTTTCATTGCAGGAGGCTTGAACCTTATCGTGTAGCTATAGAATCAATCCCTAAACGTCATTTTTCTCATATAAAGGAACAAAACTCATGGTATTTCGTTAGAAATTTGGAAACATCGTATTGCTGGAACGCGATCGGACGAATTCATATCATGACTTTGGTAGAAGGGATTTTTGCTTTGGTTTTAAATCTGTTTGTTATTATGACAACTTTAAGAAGCAGAGTTCTGTGAGAGTCTGTACCGCATGTTCTTGTGGCTAATATTGCTGTAGGAGACCTTTTCATCAGCATTTATATGATCATTATTGCCTGGACAAGACAAATCATGGATGCTACTCAATACTCTGCTTTCACACAGTACTGCAAAGTCGTTGGTCTTTTCTTCCTTGTTGGACAAATTTCAAGCCCTTTAATGTCGTTCATAATGACATTAGAAAGGTACTTAGCTGTTGTATACTGCATGAGACCACACATCAGAATCACTAAGGGAATGTGTTGTATTGCCATGGTAATTGTCTGGGGTTTGTCAATTTCACTGGCGGTCAGTTTCATGATTTCCCCGAAATTCTCGAATAAAACAGACAGCATGTGCATCCCGTTACAAAACACTAACAATATAGATGTACTTAAATATGTTGGAGGTATTGGAGTCGTGCTGTATATCCTTGCAATGTCCTCATATGCTTATTTGTATTTGGATTTCCGAAAGACTAACCAGAAGACCGTACAACTACAAAGAGAAAACCGCGTAGCACGTAGGATTGCACTCATTATGTTCACTAATGTTCTATTTTTTATTCTTCCTTTAGTCTTAATTGTAATTGTCACAAGTCTTAGGGACAACATACCGTACGTCAATCGATATATCTTTTCCAAAACTTTCGGAATCATTTTTCTCGGGTTTAATTCTTGTTTAAATCCCATTTTATTCTCTTTTAGAAATGAATCATTTCGTACTGAGTTGAGAAGGAATTGTTTTGTCTGTCGAAAATCTAGATCTGTTGGTCCTCAACCTTAGCTCAATAGCACAAGACTGATCACATCCCGCATGTTACAGCCAAACTAAAAAGAACCATGAACCAAATTTGTCTGGAATATGCTAAACATCGTATTCCGACCAATCACATGCGACAGTTAATTAGGAATGATTTCATTCTCGCATGCGATTGGTCAAAACACGATACTTACCATGCATTCCAGACATCTTTTAGGTGTTCACGGTTTTCCTAGTATGACTGTAAAATAAAGGAAGTATTAGGATTTGGGTGATTTAAGTGAGAAGTCGTAGCTCAAGGCATAGAATACTTTTTTTGCTGATCCTGAGGTTATTGATTTAAGTAAATGCAATCATAAAGAAATTACCAGCAGTAAACTTATAGATATTTTTAGAAACGAGACATGTATTGCTTCAAAGTTGAAAATAATAATAAATAATAAAGAACCAAAACACAGCATGAGAAATATCATGACATGATTTCCTCATCAAGGTTCTTATTGTAAAGAAGGAATCAACGATAATTAATTCATAAATAGAGGAAAAAACCTTTTTGTGGCTCAGTGAACGCCAGAGAGTCTTGCAAAAGGACATCTGGATTGGATGGCCGAAAAGAGAGCATAGGAACAAGATGGGAATCGGAAAACAACAAGAAGATGTTTTTAATTAAATCAAGTTTGGGAAACCGAAATGTCAATGATAATGTAAAATCGCGGTAGATGCTGATTGACATTTCGGTAGATAGAAAGAAGCAGCGAAAGGATTTGCGACTATATTTCTAAGATTAGAATTAGTTATTTTTAAGTAGCGATTGGGAGGTGATTGTCCCAATCCTACTGAATATTAAATTACTGGGAACCCCACTTTGTAGCAGACAAATATCTGTTTATTTCGAATAACCTCCAAATCTTATTTCAATAGCTGCTAGAAAATTATGTAGTCTAGCGACTGTTAAGTTGCGAGACGTTTTCTTATAAGATAAATATTGTAAATTTATACTAGTTCAAATTTCTCCTAGGGGATTGGGAACTAGATTATTATTATGCTTACATTTAGCAACACCGCGGTCAAACGTCTGCGTATGCGTGAAGGTCTAGAATCAAAATGGCGGATAATCTTACATGTTTTTCTGGATGAGTAAACTGTTTTCTTCGATCTTTTCGGATTGCAGCCCTGTTGCATACGTTGTTTTGTGATTTTCTTCCCTTTTATGTCGTGGAAGATAAGTGAATTACACAAAATGTCCGCAGCAGAGGATATTCCTATTGATTTTTTGAAGGAAACCAGAAAATCCGAAGGAAAATGATCTTATATAAGATTGCCGAAGGTGAGTTGATGCTTTATTTTATAGGATTGATCGATCGTACTACAGTGCAGATATGTACCGCTGGGACATGATATACTATCTTAAGCCTTTATGTGCTAAGAAGCGTCAGTCAATGAAAATACTTGTCAAAAATTTTTAAATTGAAGTCAAATACATATGATTGTTTACTTGACTTTTTAAAGGCTGCAGAGCCAGCACTGAATCCATAGAAAGTATTCTTAATTAAGCACTCCACGAAGCAATAAATTTACAATTACAAACAAGAACTTTACTAAAACTGTAAAGATATCAAAACTTTATCAAACCTTTTCCATGGCAATGAGTGTAGGTATAACCTTAGAAATTCAGATGACTTCTCAATACCAAGATTTAACACTATAACACATGGGAAGCACAGTATAAGGCATATATAGGTCGTTTCATTTGGTCAAAGCTTGATAAATCGCTCAAAATGGCTGAATCAATTAATATATTAGAAATCAAGAAAGGAAGTTGGACTTGGCCATGACTATATCTCTGCTCAGGAGTGTAAAGACTGCTTTTTGTGTCTAAATTAATTCATGTCTCTACTTGTTCTATTGAATAATTCAATTTTTATGGGTAATGCAGTGTGCTGCAGTTTTCCATTCCAGTGAACTCAAATGTCCTGATAGTAGTTTCAGTGTCTGGATAGACGTGGGGCATCTGATTTGGCTGGGGTGCAAACCTGTGGTACACAGCTATTATTTTATTATCTACACATATAATTCATGTATAACATACCAGTTGTACTAGGGATATTGGAGGGGAGAGGGTAGAGTGGGGGGGGAGGGGGGTGGAATAGATGGTGTTGGGGTGGGAATGTAAATAGGAAATAACTAACAATTAACTATGGATTTTAAGGGTTTTTATTAGGGTTAGATAGGTGTCTCCAATGAGTTTCTTAATTGTAAGCTAGAAAGAAAGACACGTTAATAAAGTTATTATTATTATTATTATGTAATATCAATGTCGATGGATTTTGTATGGATATGATTATTTCTTAAAAAAAAGTTTATGTACACATGTAATATATCGTTTATATATTGCTTATAAATTGTTTTGCATTTATCAAAAATCCATCTAAATCTTGCAGGGTGGTCTTACCAACCAATGCTCCATAAATTAGTTGCCATGAAGATGACTGTCCATGAGAAGAATGTTATTTGCCTTGCCAATTAAACACACAGACACTTAGCCATTGATGATAATGATGGCTGCTATATTGGGTTCTTGACAAGTCTTTGCAAAAAGAATGACAGTGAAGACTGTGGGACAGCTGGATTTGTATTAATAAAATCCACATCAAAAGAATCATCAACAGTAATTCCTTGAAATGAATGATTAGACAGATGTATATCACTGCCTCAGATACAGAAAAGTGAATTGGGCGCCCACCAGTAACTTGATCATGTATGTTGTTGCCCTGTCCGATACAGGATGTGATTACCATTTGCCACAATATTGACATTGTTTGGTCAGGGATTGGTAAAACCATTCTGTTTGCTATATAACACTTTGAAAGAATGATATTGATGAAAGTGCATGCTGTTAAGCCATTCCTTCCATTAAGTGTGGACTGTGATATCTGCTTTTCAAATAACCAGAACTTTCCATATTGAGTTGAAATAGATAATACATGGGCATGATGAGTTCCTTGGCCAGATAGAGAGCCAGAAGAGTTTGCACTTGAATTTGAGCTTCTTGAAGGTTGAGGGACAGAAAATGTATTTAAAATTGTTTCAACATGGTTCTTCCAATCTGTGGATTCATAATAGTCAGGGCCATGACTGTTTATATCTGGAACTTTATCTGGACTGTTTCATTTTCCTCATTATTACTTATATTATTGATACTGTTAGATGTACTTGTAGGCAATGGAAGAGATGTGTTAAAAGAATTTGTCAGTTTATCCAATTTGTTCATGAGTGGCTGAGAGCAGTGAGGACAATGTTTCTTTAAAGTTTGCTCAAAACAGTCCCTATGATACATGTGCAAACACATTTTCTAGATATACCATTTATGACTATATTAGGTGTAGACATAGGCAAATAGCTGGAATAGTAGGTTGGATTTCTAAAAGAGAGGAGACCATGTGGGTGGCAAGAGACAGTTTGAGGCTGGTGTCTGGTAATCTAATGGTATAGATATTGTGAAAATCATCAAGTAAGAGCATCATAAAGGAATGTTTCTGTAAACAGACAAATAGAAAAAAAACTAGGACTGATAAAATTAATATAAGATTAATATATTTAAAAAAAAAAAAAAAAAAGAAAAAAAAAATTAAAATAAAATCTATTAAAATAATAGTAAAATTGAAATTGAACACTTCATTGTAAAAGGAATATTTTAGACATGAAAAAAATGTAAAGTAATATTTACTACCTGAAGTAAGCAATGATATGGAGAAAAACAACAGTTCTGTGTTCTTGAAGGTACCATCTTTCTTTGCTGGTTTCAGGTTTTATTATAGAATTTGGGATCATGTCAAATAGTCCAGGAGAATGTTCATCGACAAAGTCTTTCATCAAAGTAGGGTTGTACAGTGTGTAATCTTCTTCATCATTGTGGTGGTACAATGGAAGTTGAAATGCTTCCACAAGATTCTCAAAAGAATTTTCTTTTTAAAGAAAATTGAACACCAGTAAAAACCATAGTTAATAAAAAACAGTAGTGAAATCAGATCATTTCTGATGGCCATGCTTGTCATTTTTGAATGAGAGTACCCTGCTATGATGCATCATTTATAAGACATTGTAACAATTACCACCAGGGTACTCTGCTTCAAAAATGACAAGCATGGCCATCAGACTGCCTCCTTCATATAACAGCATTGGAATATTCTAAACAAAAAGAACACTTCACTACAAGGTCCTTACAAATATAGAATTTACTAATTTTTTGTTCCATCCACGTTTTTTAGTTTTATATTCCTGCTCCGAGCTTTCGGGTTACAAATCCATCGTCAGGGAAAACTGAATCAGTTAACTATTAACTACGACTTTTCTACACTTCGTACACCACATAGTTCCTGGTTTATTTTTTCCTTTCCCATGCTCATCAATTGCAGAAAAATTCTTTAAGGTATCGGGACTAAAGTTGTAGAATGCTGGTCGCAAGGAAAAGAGCAGCGATTGTCTTCCTTTTCTATCTCATTTTTGTGCCTTCGTCAGACTAGAATTTTCTGGAATTTGTCCAGCCCTTGCTAACTTCGAGTTTACCTTATTAAGGCTTTCTGTAGAACAGTTATCTTTATGGGACCGACTTTTTGGTGCTTTTTCACAACCGTAGCTACACACAAAGCTGACACTCGTAGTGATTACTACTATAACCACGAAAGAGGAAACTTTCATTGCGTTTTTCTCAAAATGTAAAACGAATAAAAAAGTGTAAACCGAGAATAGTTTGAGGATATGACAGAGAGTATATACGGAAAATATTGAGCTTAAATATCCAGGGAATTTCTTATAAATCGACTTTGAACTCATCCGTCCTACAATATACTAATGTTTACAAATAAAAATATGGCGCGCCTTAGCATGGTGCTACGCATGCGCAGACATTTGACCGCGGTGTTACATTTAGCTAGCCAATGGAAACGACTGTGGGAGATGCCAATCGAGCTTCTGCTTGACGTCATCTCCTCAATCTGACCAACACTTATTTAAGTGCATGAAGCACAGTGTTTAGTTAGTCTTAGTCTTAGTTCAGAGCTATAAGCAGAAGAAGCAGAAGAAGCCTAAACAAACATTGTACAAAAAAGCCGAATAAAACCTTAACAGAAGACAGACCGACTCGGGAGGAAATCTATGTGTCCGTAGGGAAGTATCACTCCCCACTTCTCTCTCGTGACATTATGTTTCCCCTCCCCCTTTTCCATGAGCGCTAGCTCTCATAAGTACTTTCTATACTGCGTATCTATAGTGATTAGCTCTCAGGAATATGTTCTATGAAGACAGTTAAGCTAAGAGGAAATTTATTCATGTGGTTTGACTTTTTATTTTGGAATTGAAATATTTGAATAAAAATGCAGATTATATACTCTAATGTGATGTAAACACACATCTACTCCTTCTGCCTATATAGATTTCCTTCTGGAGTTCTTGCTCACCATTAACTAGATATATAAAAATACATTAGACTTACATTAGGATTATAGTTTAAATAACTGGAGCACTCATATTGTAATGGAATTCACAATTAGCTGTTTGCCTCTCTGGCTGCAGGGTCTTTCATTGGTTGATCTTGTTATCACGATCGGGTCTCCGATATCAAGCTTTGGGGATTTGATTAATAAAGAAAGCGTTTGGAGGCCGGCTTATAGCCTAGATATGATTAAATGACTAGTACTTTTTTCTGTATGGAAAGGCGTCCCACTGCATAACTATGAAGACGGTAGTACCTAGATGGCTAATTAATCACTCATTTCTTCATTGACGGTAGGAACGTTGACGTAGAGTCGTTGGTCGTATTCCTTTAGATTTAGGTATTTCTGTTAAACAAGATAAATAAAACAGTTCCATAGAAATTTTATAATTACTGAAATTAATCCTATAAAACAATTTTTGTCAGAGTTCCAAGAGACAAACCATACGTACCTGATGATCTTTGGCTAATGCTCCTAAAAGCTCACATAACGTTGGAAAATCCGGACGATTGCAAGGATCTTTTGCCCAACACTGTAGCATCAGGGAATATCTGATAATAATCGATTTAAAACAGCCCAAGATTATCAAAAAGAATTTTCCAAGGGCAACTCGCTCTTAGGCCTCTTACATGTGATCCAAATATTTGAGCAGCATGTTATTAAATACGAAAGAGAAAATAAAAATATTTAAATATTTTTGATTGTACTTTTGCTGTTATATTACGTTATAATTACCACGCCAATCTCAGTCGCGTTTAGGCAGGAATACGTATTACGTTTTCTTGTGCTTAGTTTTACAATAAAAAAAGCAGATATGATTAATATTATTGCTAATTGACGTTATGCAACATATGCGTACATATCCTTTTACAGGAATGATAACCAAGGGAAACGATCTGAAGTGCACGGGAAAGCAGTACAGCCCAGAACAGACCCCTTGAATATGACATTATTTGAAGGACAACCCAAACTAATTTTAATCTTCTGAGAATTGAAAACCTATTGTTATGTCTTCCGATTTGAGCTACATTCCGACGTACTGCAAGGGGTCTAGAAGATTCTATAAACAAAACCGTGAACCCATTTTTGCACCTGTATGGTTCCAGTATAGACCCTTTTCGGGTTCCAAATTACCGCTGTGTTTCTTGATTACAGACTCATTTGCTCAGGCTAAGCCTCGAATCAGTGTCTAATTACTCGCAAATACCAACAGTAAAGTAAAGAATGCACAACTTAAACAATACGAACACTTTGAAACTCGACGGACCTTGCCTGGAACACCGGAATATTCTTTACAAAATCCAGGCTTAGCCTGATCAAATGAGTCTGTAATCAAGAAACACAGCGGTAATTTGGAACTCGAAAAGGGTCTATTGAACGTAGCAGCCAAGAAAGGTACTCACAGTTTGGTATAAACGTGTGGAGGCTTTGGTAGTCGTTTTCCACCTTTGACCATTTCTATGACTTCTATTCCAGCCATTCCAGAGTATGGCTGACCACCTGCAATGATCAAGGTCACATACATGCATGTCATTAATAGTCTTCTTTGTCAAAATTAAATCAAATCATTAGAGTTTTAATAATGAAATTAAAACCGTTTACCTAATGTAAATATTTCGTACAAAACTATTCCATAGCTCCAGCTAAAAAAGAAGAAAAATACTAAAAGTATCATTACGCTTCATTTTAACTTTAAATCAACAAAGACCAAAAAGACTGGTGTCTTTAGTATGCATAAGGTGCTGTTAGTTGACATTGAACTTATTGATCCTTATCCGCATTATAGATTATGTATTACATTGCTATGTGTTTTGTTGGAAAACGCTTTGGCACCCCACTCTTTTTCGGCCAATTTAGGCGTGCGAAACCAGTAACCTTCGCCATATGTTAGCGCATTCTAAATTATGCATTATATACAGTATACTGATATGTGTTTTGTGGGGAAATGTGTTTTGTGGAGAATGCTGTCGTCACCGTAGTCACTCTCAGTGTATCCTAAAGTACGGCATCTGATATAAATGATATATTTTAATAATCAATCGTTTTACTCACACATCGCTGTATGTTGTGTACTTTTGGTACAATAGAGATTCAAGAGCCATCCATTTTACAGGAAACAAGCCCTAAAAGTACAAGTAAAAAGACCAATATATATAGCACATACTTTTAATGTAATCTCCCACGATGTAAATGTTTCTTTTTTGTTTTCGTTTTCCTTTACACAATTCAATGTACATCGAAAGAAAACGTGGTCGTACGATTTTGTACCTATATATCGCTAAACGTTCCCTGGTGTACTACAGGACCTTGAACCTTTTTGAAATAGGTACCATAAACGAATGAAAATAAATAAACAAACAAACAAACGAACGAACGAACAGACGAACGAACGAACGAAAGAATGAATAAATGAATAAATTTCTCTTAATAAATAATAAAAATCTCTTTTCTTGCGGAAACATTGCGTGCGAAAATAGATGCCGTAAGGCAAACCATAACTGTAGCATTTTATCAGTACTCACGTTCGATCTTTTTGTATATATGTCGTCATCACTAAGTGCTCTTGCCATGCCAAAATCAGTAATTTTGCACCTCAGTCTGTCACCAATTAAAACGTTCCTTGCAGCAAGATCCCGATGGACAATCTACGAAACAATCAATAGCTAGACGTATCTCTCAAAGCATACAAAGGGGCTAAATGTATGAGGTTCATTGGACTAGCCACGCCAGGTTACCTTGTTCTCTGCTAGAAAAGCCATCCCTTTTGCTACGTCGAGGGCAAAACTAAAAAGATGCTGAGGATCTACTTTCTTAGGGTTCTTCAAGCCTTTATTTACGTAATAGGTGTCGTCTTCACCTCGACTTTTTCGCAGGTAACCCAGAAGGTCTCCATACGTAACCAGCTCGAGGAACACGAGGGGAGGTTCTGTGGTTTTTGAAAAAACAATTAGACAATAATCACCCTCAAACTAGAAGCTCAAACTAGTTTTGCCGGTCTAGTTTTCTTCTAAATCTATATTATCAACTATTTGTTCGGGTTGGATACTTACTGAACGTTTTGCCATTACAGGTGACTGTTCCCTTACTTAAGCAACCTTTGAGTCTTACGACATTTGGGTGTGGTTTTAAAGTCTTCATCACCTCAAGTTCGGATAATAAGTCTTGCTTGTCTGAGGGAGATGCCTTTTCTGTAGATGAGGAAAATGTATATTTTAATAGATCTTGTAGCTACGTTCTCTTCTCATTTTCGAATTGCAAAAATGAATTCGATTCCTAGTGAAGGATAGTTATGACCCCGTTGAGTTGTTGGAAAGACTAGCAGTCTCTTACTTAATTACCATGGGTGTCATTGCATTGATATTGATCATGCTTGACTTATTCATTTGCTCTCTTGTTCTTTCATTTATCCTTTCACTTTTTTCACTCCCGTTTCCTTGCTTAATTATGTGTTTGTATGCCTGCCTGCTGTCTGTCCGTGTGTTGATTAGTTGATAGATAGGTTGGTCGTTTGATGGTTCAATTGGTTGCGTATTTAGCTCGTTATTCTTTTATTGCATATATATCAGTAGAAAAAATTCAGAATAGTTTCTTTACCATTCAGTAATTTCACAGCAACTGCTTTTCCCTTAAGCGATCCCTTCCAAACCTGACCAAACGATCCAGCCCCAATTCTACGGAATAACTTTATATCCTTTGGGCACACTTCCCAATCGGTTTTCGGATTTTCCAAGTTTGAATACATGCATGTATATTCTCCTTCTCTATTGTCTTCGTTATTGTCATAGACAGGGCAGTCATGCCTTTGACTTTCTAATTGCCTTGTGAATAAATATTCTTTCTTGATCTTGCTGGGCTTGCGGTATGGATAACTAGATTCCAAAACGCCTTTGTTGTCACCTGACATTTTGTTTTCTGATGATACGATTCGCTTTAAGTTGTTCGGTGCCGTAAAGTCTGTGCACTCGGAACTGCTTTTTGACCATGACAAAACACTTTCTCTATTATAAGAATCCTTTCTGCGTTTTCCATTGCACGGGCCTTTGGCTCTTATTTTCTCTTCTAAGACGTCCGTCTTGCTGCTACCTACGAGACACAGGCTTTGTTTTCTTTTATTCATTTTACAAGAACTCCTAGTTCTCTTTGTCATTGGAAGACTTCGTGGTGGAAGTTCCGGAGCCTCTTCCCCATCGATGTGTTGGTATTGATGTACATTGCCTTCATCACCAAAAGAAATAACATCAACGTCTTTAGAAACCGTTGACTGTTTATTAGAACTATTCGACTGACAATGAGTCGACACAGAATGAGCTCCAGCATTATGCAATTGATGTCCAAATGTCTGCATGGGAAATACCCGAGTGCTTTTATGAAGAGTACAGGGAAACATTTTGAAGTGTTCTCTTTCGTTATCGATTTCCTCATTTAAAACAATGAAGTTGTTCGAGTCTTGGTCTTCCTAAACATAAAAGTTGAAAATTATATAAGAATCGATCTCTCCGTCTAAAACGTGCGCCGTGCTTTCCCATTTTGAAATTCTCTCTTGGAACAGTTTATTCACAAGAACGTTTCAACTCCCGGTTGCTACATCCATGAGGTACTGCTGTTTTACCTTAACTGAATCAATGACGACATCGTCTACTGACTCGTCATCTTTCCTGCAAAGGAAAAGGTCAACTTTCAGCTATTTTATATAAAATAACAAATCCCAAAGCCATGAATGCAAAGCCAGGCTATAGCGCTACAACAGACTTTACCTGGCCTTTCTTTCATAATATTTTCCTATAAAAAACAAAAGATATATTGAGAACAAGTACAAATTAACTTCTAAATATATAATAATTGGTAATATGATTAAATATTCTCAATAACATAATGCAGGGTACATTTGTTTAGGAAATGGGCGTAACAAAGTTAAGAACAAAAAATATATACAAACAATGCAAGCAGATCTTAAGATTTTACTTAAAAGATGTATAAAAGTTCCTCAGCATTAGCCCCGTACATCTTCTTGAAATGAATAAATATTCTATAATCTTCTTGAAATAAATAAATAAATATGATATTTGGCACAAACCTTTTGTTTTGGATTTGTTATAGACTAGCACGATGGCAAGACAAATTAAAAAGGCGAAGACAAAAGCAACAGCAGTTGAAATTATAATGTATATCATAAACTTTGGCAATATATAGTTCCTTGGGGGACTCCTACTGGGATCACGAGCACCACCTTGTACTGTGACTACTGTGGAATCTGCTGATGAAGCTGGTTGCACTTTAAGAAAAACGTAATAAGAAATGATGTCATTGTTGGTCAGAAAAGCCCTAGGATATAACAAAATTCTAACTAGGTAGATGACTTCCTAGTTCGAAATAATCATTGCAACTGGTCTTAATAATTTACAGTTGATTGTATGATGAAATCAGTTAAGAAGCTGGGCCAACTTTGAAACAACAGGAATCTTTTATCCAAAAATTGACGATTTAGCAACATCGACAACAACAAAGTTGACCGATATTTATTGTAACCATAATTAATATATCTGAGAAGCAGCAGGTGAATGAAGTTTGAGTGCACGAAACTTTAAAGTGAAGATTGTTCCTTTTTACTAAAGATGAACTATTTTTGAACCTTCTCAAGTCTGTGATATTGACGGGGATATTGACATGTTCTAATGGATCCATGCTCCTCTTGCAACACTTAACTCACCTGTGATAATATTTCGTACTTTCTCTGTGCGCGTGGATGTATCTACAACAGCAGTGGTTGGAGTGACGTCTGCTAAAACAGTTGCAGTATGATTTACTTTAAGCATACTCTGACCCCAGCGATTCCAAGCAGTGACTCCGAAATCATATGCCCCCACTCCCCACAGTTGTACAATGTGCTTTGTCGAAGAGGTATTTAGTGTTCTCCACAGTGAATGGTTTTTCCTGATCCATATTGTGTACTGTGTGATTGGATAACGCAGCACTTGCTGTTTTGGGGGTTGCCATAATAAATACAAAGAACCATTGGTAATGTTGTTTTGCAAAATAACTGGATTTAGAGGAAGTGCTGTTGATGGATTAAATTTCGTAATTTGCATTAGCTAACAAAGATAAATCGGTAAATAAATTAAATACATTTGTTAAAGTTAGTTTTTTAACTAAAGCAGGCTCCACGATGAGATGTGAAAGCATCTACAGCATAGTTAGTAGACTCAGGGCTGGTTAGGATACCCAGCAAACTTGAAACCGTACCATCACGTGATCTTGACCCAGCGCCTTGTCTCCCTCTACTATTTATAGTACACACTAATCTCAGGTAGCACGATTCAATTCGTTGGATCCTTCGAATTCCCTAGGAATTATACTTTTAGGGTTAATGCTTCTAAAATATGTAAAAAATAACTTACTGTAAACTACTAATGAGAAATAGTCCTTTAATGGAGAGCAACAAAGTCCAATAAAAATCTCAAACCCAAATTCTTTGTTATCTTGTAGTGTAACGTTATGCATAGTTATGATTGCTGCTCCATTGCTTGACAAGTTGCCTTCAAACTTAATTCTTCCTTTGGTAATCTAATTTATGCCATAAAGGAATAAATAGTAAAAATAGATACAAATTCATGAGTGAATTGTAGTTTACCCTCAAATAATGAAACAAGCAAAGTATTGAAGACTAAATTCTGAAATATCCTACAGAAACACTGATCAGACGACACAACACAACAGATAAACAAGAACAATATGGCGGACTCACTTGGACATAATGTTGAGATTCAGAAGGCATAGCTATAAGTAATTTGGTCTTTATATAACCAGGATCCTCCCACGTGCCAAAGAGAATCTCCATTGGTTTCCTGTTTAGTGACAGCTTATATCGCCACGTTAGACTTATGTCTGACCCCTCTCTTGCAAACATACGCTGATTTGGACTATCTATCCAAAGATTACCTACAATGGGAATAGTAATAAATGAAAGAAGAATTAAAAGAAGCTTAAATCCCTCAACTCATATCCATATCTTCCCATCCAATGATATCATAACATCCCGTCTGCGGAGCAAGAAGCGATCTACAAAGATCAACGGCGATATGATACCTTTTTAAAAAATTCCTTAAAATTCTTCTATCTGTACAGGGTGGTACGGCTATAGGCCCGCCAGTCCCCCCCCCCCCCCCCCCCCCATCCCCCTCCACCTTGCCGCGGTCCTGGTCTCTTTTCATTTTAACCAATCAAAAAGTGAAATACAAAGGTGAAAACAATCATCAAGTTGACTTTCTTTTTGACTGACAGGATTTCTCGATTTCTCTTTCGGCTGATTTAAAATACATTCAAAAGTTTTTAACCTTAAATAACAATATTGGTTCTTTCTTGATGTTGCAAGACACGATGAATACGATAAAGCAATAACCGAGAACAATGACTTTGGAGCTAAACAATACCCTGCAATACAAAAATCCCTAGCCCAGAACACAATACATCTTACAACACCAAGAAAAACCCACAATATTATGTACTGTGTTATTTATTCTGTCACGTGAACATTATAGTTAAATATATAACCTAATTGTTTAAATATATAGTTGAGAGGCGATTGGGAACAAGGAAATAAAGGAAAGTCCATGTCACTAATTCAGGTTCTAATTTAGTATACTGTTAGTACTATTAGTTAATACTATTGGAATGGGAAGATAGCAATATAGTTAATTAAAGAACACATTTAACATTTTATACGATCGCTGATACAAAAACAGATTTGAATAACACTAATTTGCCAGAAAACAATTTAAAGACAAAAGCAAAGTCATCCGCAGTATTTAATCAGCATCCCCTACAACGGTATTCGATCACATGAAAAACTTAAAATTTAGAGTAAATATAAAAGAATTCAGAATATCTAAACCTTACCTGCATAGTGGGTTTGAAACTGTAAAGATAAAAATATGATGAATTGAAAGATTGATGGCCAGCAAGGCGTTTTGGAATTCATGATTGCATCAGTAAATAGCTCAGTCTTACATAGTTCTAGGTAAAACTATTTCGATGATCCTGTGCTGTAATTTGTGATAAATGCAGAGTAACGATCCAATTATTACAGGATGAAATTGCTACATTAAATAACTAATATATGTTACTTATTTTATCCCCGGCACTCAAGATAGCATTGATTTCGAGTTCCTGAAACTGAAAAACATAGGCGTGGAAAAGTTCGAGTTCTTGGAAGCGTTGCCTTTCTTTGGAAATGCGAACGAAGTTCCTAGTACAATATTGTATATATATGGCTTACTCATCAACTAGGGAATGGGGTGGGGATGGGGGAGGCGTGGGAGGGGGGAGGGGGGAGGGGGGTTGGAGTTCAAGATAAGATGGTATCTTACTGCAAAGTAACTTACTAATCTACTTACCCCCCCCCCCCCCCACCCCCAGTGTTATGTTACGCTGATCATCAATGAAAAAGACTACTTTTATTTCATTCCCTATAATATCCATCCATCCATCCATCCATCATTCCACCCATCCATCCATCCATCCATCCATCCATCCTTCCATCCATCCATCCATCCATCCATCCATCTATCCATCTATCCATCCATCCATCCACCCACCCATCTATCCATCCATCCATTCATCCAAACACACACATTGAACGTCCTCCAGTCAAAGTTTATGATGCCTTGGCCTTGAAGTTCGTCTCTTGAAAATGATAAATAAATTGCGTTTGTCTGTTTATGATTCAGCGCTGAAACAAACGCACGAGACAAAATATCTTGCTCACTGGTAAAAACCAAACCTGTTGCCAAAATCAAAATCAGGAACTCATGCACACAGAATTAAGGATTTATGCCATAAACTCATAACTGTCCTGTTTCATTTTTCATTTTTTGATTTCTCATTTTTGATTTTCCAATTCCAATTTATTTCGTTTTTGCTTGATTTTTAAAAAAATTTACCTGGATTTTTCATTTTTTGTCGATCCAAAAACTAGGCCTCGTTTCAAGAATTTCGTGACACTGAGGTAACGCAATGCTATGCGGTTACGTTTGAATGTAAACATATCAGCAGGAATTCTAAGATAATAAGTAGGAGATTATAACTAGTAGGAGGTTTTTCATGATTCACAAGTTGTTCATGTTCATGAGATTTAAAACATTTCACAAACTAGTATCTTTTGCATTAATAATAATATGATCCCTTAGAGTTAAAGTCTGCCTGAATGCTTGCGATCGCACTGAAACATAACTTCTTTCGATCGAAATTTCTTGGAACTGTTTAGTGTCAGCAACACTTCGCTTGGCTGCATGGAGCACTTGATAATATTGAGCTACTATAAAAATCGTACACGATCTTATCATTTATCAAATTTAACAACAACGAACAAATATAAAAATAAATAGAGATTATCACGTGTATCTTTGTATCGTCTTTATTCACGAATTTCCATATGACGCAAACAAGCGAGAACGCAAGTCGGTTTATCCAAGAAAATGCTATTTACATGAGTTCTAGGAAAAGATTATTTACATGAGTTCTAGGAAAAGATGATTCTTCACGAGTTCTAGGAAAAGATTATTTACATGAGTTCTAGGAAAATATTATTTACATGAGTTCTAGGAAAAGATGATTCTTCACGAGTTCTAGGAAAATATTATTTACATGAGTTCTAGGAAAAGATTATTTACATGAGTTCTAGGAAAAGATGATTTACATGAGTTCTAGGAAAAGATGATTCTTCACGAGTTCTAGGAAAAGATTATTTACATGAGTTCTAGGAAAAGATTATTTACATGAGTTCTAGGAAAATATCATTAACATGAGTTCTAGGAAAATATTATTAACATGAGTTCTAGGAAAAGATTATTTACATGAGTTCTAGGAAAAGATGATTCTTCACGAGTTCTAGGAAAAGATGATTATTCATGAGTTCTAGGAACTGAAAAAGACACGTATCAGTTTACATCAAGTTCTAGGAAAAGTTATTTACATATCCATATCTAAGAACTTTCATAGAACTGAGTTTCTTCGAAATATCCTTTTAATCCTGTACTCATGTAGTGATAGTTATAGGTCGAAATTACTTTTCGATGAAAAAGGGATGTCGTCAGTGGTTCTGATTCTTCTCATTTTGGTCGGCAGTTCTTCAGGTATTGTATGGAATGCCGTTAAGCCTGGTTCACACGGTGTCATAATCATAATCATAATCGTAGTCGCAATCATAACGAACAGCGCGTGTGAACCGTAGCGTCATAATCATAAGCATAGTCATAAGCACGATCATAAGGAATGGAAACGTTCCGATTCTCTTACGATTACGATTATGATTATGACCTTATTTCATACGTGTGAACCGTACAAACTGAGTCATAATTATAAGCCGAGTGAGACATGAACGTATATACGGACAATTTGATCAGCGGATATACTGTGGAAAACCAACATTTTGAAAATTATTAAGCAATTCCGCTGTCCGGAGCACTCGCAGGCTGTTCGAAACTCACTACTCCGCATGTTTATTTTTCGTTCCTTATGATTACGATTATGATTATGACGCCGTGTGAACCAAGCCTTACTGCCAAAACGGATCGAAATTTTTTTAGGAGGGTTGAAATTTTTTTTGTTGGTTCAGATTAATTTTTACAGGGTGGAAATATAAAAATTAGGTGTTCAAATTTGTATATTTTAGGCTCAGTAATCGCTAGCGAGTTCCTTGTACCGTCTCACTAGCGAGATTTCTTTACGACAAAAATCTCGCTAGCGAGTTTTTTCACACTTTTAAAATTCTCGCTAGCGAGTTTTTTTTTTCACGCTTACTCTCCCTAGCAGCATGTATATGGTATAGGGTAGGTACTTTAGCCACCCCTAACCATTATTTACCATTTCAAGCCATCCTTTACCATAACTAGCCATCCTTTACCATCCTTTGCCATCATTTACCATCTCTAACCATCCCTTACCATCCCTTACCATCTCTAGCCATCCTAGGCCTAGCCATCATTTACTATCTCTAGTCATTCATTACCATCTTTTGCTATCCATTACCATCTTTTGTCATCCCTTGCCATCCCTTGCCACCCCTTGCCACCCCTTGCCACCTCTTGCCACCCCTTGCCACCCCTAGTAATTTATTTATATATTAACAATACTTATACAGAGGGCCCAGTTCTGCAAAGCTGGTTTGAATCGCTAGCCATCTTTATCCATCCCTAGCCATCCTTTACTATCCTTAGCCATTCTTTACCATCCTTTACCATGGCTAGGGATGGTTAGGGATGGTAAAGTATGGCTAGGGATGGCTAGGGATGGTAAAGGATGGCTAGGGATATATGGTAAGGGATGGTAAGGGATGGTAAAAGATGGCTAGAGATGGCGAAGGATGCCTAGGGATGGTAAAGGATTGCTAGAGGTGGTAAAGGATGGTAAAGGTTGGCTTGAGATAGTAAAGGATGGCTAGAGGTGGAAAAGGATGGTAACGGTTGGCTTGAGATGGTAAAGAATGGCTAGGGGTGGTTACAACACCTATCATATACCATGGACATGCCGGTGCATCCATGGTATTCAGCCATGGAGTATATACCGAAAACTCGCTAGCGAGAATTTTAAAAGTGTGAAAAAACTCGCTGGCGAGAATTTAAAATGTAAAAACTAGAGGTGGTAAAGGATTGTTGTCGTAAAGAAAACTCGCTAGCGAGAATATACAAAGAACTCGCTAGTACTATACTGAGCCTAAAATATTTAAAAAATTTCTAATTTATATATTTCCGCCCTGTAAAAATTAATCTGAACCAACAAAAAATTTCAAATCCTCTAAAAAAAATCGATCCCTTTTGGCAGCAACGGCATTCCATAGTATTGTATATTAATAACACTTTTTGTGCTGGGCCTGGGGCCCCCCAATTATTTCACAATTTTTTTTCTTAAGTAAACGTCGAGCTAAATTTCAAACACTATTATCTTAAAATTGATAGAGGCGACTCATGTTTCCGAAAAAAGTTCACATAGTTGGCATTTGTAAATGATGAAAACTCAAAACAAGACATGCGGAAAAGCACATACTTGAAAGAAACCATTCAAATGCTTCATATAATTTGCCTTTAGGCCCTGGCTAAATGAGGAAACAAGTTTCCAGAAACATGATTCCCGCGCGCATGTTCCCCGATGATTCCAAGTTTAGTCATATGCGAAACATTGCTGCGTCCAACAAATTTTGCTTAGAAGACGCAAAAAATATTTTTGCTGTGCGGCAGGAACATTCATGTTTCCAAGACGCATGGAAACATTGTTTCCCGATGTTTCCTGACAGTTTTGCCACCTTAAGAAACATTTAGGGAAACATGTTTCCTCGCTTAGCTAGGGCCTTAGAAATTCATATTTGAACCTTGTCAATTTCATTCTCGGCTTCTTTTATTAAATCAACTCAGACTTATTAAAGGTAACTGGTTCTTTTTATTTAATGTCAGCTGTGTGCTTCATATACATATGTTGAATTTCTATTTTTTGCTTGTACATACACTGACGTGATATTATTGAATAGCTGTATTCACATGCTCGATGCTGAAGGTCTTTTGCCCATAAATTAAAGAATTTTATTTATTAATTATGCTGTTTTGTAAATTTGATAAAAATTGATACGGTCATGTGGGGCGTGGCAAAACCAGCCCCCCCCCCCCCCCCCAATAATTTTACCCCTGCTACGGGCCTGATGACTGTAAAAAGTGGCTCGCTAAATGGCACGTCTCATCAGTCAAAATACGTAGAGAGAACACTGAGTTACCAAAAAGTCTTACATTTGTAGTTGGCATTTCGAACATGAATGCTTTATTAAGCCACTGGGATGACAGATAATTGATTTGAATCCGAAATCTTTGCAGTCCAAGATTTTTTTTATACTGTCTACACTATGCGAGGAAGCTCTTAGTTGAACACTGCATACGAGGGCTCTAATAGTCTATTCGTACGGCAGTCAATTTCGTTCTGTAGTTCTCAAGTATGTTAAAAAGAGTTGTTCGAATCTTAACTATCCTATCTTCGTTCAGAAATAGAAAGCGAATAGCTTTTATACACTTTAAACTTACGGCTATGAAATATGCTCGATGATCTAAATATAAACTCGATGATCACGATCGACTAGCAAGCTAAAACTGACAAATGATTTTATAAATACAAACCACATACGGTCTTGTATTTCGCTACCAAAAAGCGAGAAGAGTAACAACAGCATTTATATCGGCGTTTTGTCTGTATTTCTTCTCTAGAAAGACTGGGAAATCTCTGTTTTTTTCTTCGAGCTCCATTTGTACTGAAAATTTCAGCAAAATAATGCTCCCGTTTTGTTGTTTGTGATTGGTGCAAAATATCACGGCACCAGCGTTTTTCACAATCTGATCACGTGCATGTGTTTATTTTCACCATTCTTGTCACGTGCAACTTATTTCCCGACCGGGAAATAAGTTACTCACTTCCTGGTCGAGACACATTTAGATTTAACTAGTGTGACGTGGTCGTCTTTCAACCAATGAGAGTGTTCGTTATATTGGGAAAATTCGTAGCTATACTGAACAAGACTTTTTGTCCCCCAAGACTCAGTCGAGTCGGGTTTCCACCCATCTTGGACGCGCTGAGAGCGGCGGAGAAAGAACAAGCTGTACTTTTCCTGCTTCAAACACGCCCCCACTCTCAGCGCGTCCAAGAAGGGGGAAAAACCCCACTCGACTGAGGTTTGGGACAAAGAGGATCTGTTAACAGTTTATTGAACAATGGAACCGTCAGAACGTAAGATAGAAACAACAGGATTGAATCCATAAGTTTTTTTAAAGTCTTTTATAATGCGAAAGTGGTAATCTTAATAAGGTAATTCCCTTGTTTTGCACTGCGCATTTTTCTGCGCATGCAACTAAAAGCATGGAACTAACAAAGTTTTAGGCATTTTTCTTTCGGAAACTAAATTAGAAACATGTTTAAAACCAGTTTTCATTTTTTTCCTCTATTTTTTGAGTAGAGGAACTGCGATTTTTATCTGACTCGCCCCAGTCTCCACTCATAAAATTTCAGTTTTTGACTATTTTGAGATGTTTTTTCAAGATAAATCAAAAAACGAAAATGGTGACCCCCATTTTTTATTTCAGATTTTTGATAAATGCAATGCTCGTCATTATATATCAAAATATGAAGGAAAGATTATTGGATAGATTTTGAAATATTTTGATGGGAATAGAAGACGTTCGTAGAGGCGTACATACCTGCATTTTTCACTAATAGTCCAAGAATCATAGTTATCCAATAATTTTGATGGATTTGATAGTATAGATAATATAGTAAGCTTCGAGTTATAAGTACGTTTTGTTATATGAAAGTACTTTTAACGGTGAACAACGGTTCTTGATTACACTCCTTCCGGTTGCTACCGCATTTCACTATAAAACCCATAAATTGACATATTTGGAGAGCATCTAGCGAAAAAACAAGAATGGTGACCCCATCTTTTTATTGCAGTTTTTAAACGTCCATAACATAATTAATGTCCATGGAAAGTTTCAGGACAAAGTTATTGGCAAAATTTCTTTCAAGGGAATTACCTTTTAAGTCATTAAAAAAAAAGTCTAAAAAAAAAAAAGTCTAGAAAAAAAAAAGTCTAAAAAAAAAAGTTTAAAAAGTTTAAAAAGTCTAAAATTCATCGGATTGGATCGCGAACAATGATACAGCTTGAAAGGTATACTCAGCGCGGTCACGGCACGGCATTTCAGTTTTCAAATTATACGCTTTATAACGTATGCATTTTTGCCTTAGCAAACTCAATTCTAGCTTCATTTAAACTCGACGGATGCAAATCTACCAAATTTGCATTCATTAGATAAGTTATGCCTTTTGTCTGTACGTGATTACTTTGATTTGTATAAAGTTACGATTTAATTGGTTTTATTTCTTTTTTTATTTATTTTAACGTTCACTTTATTTTCATTTATTTATTTTTTATTCTATATTTTTGGCATGAGCATAAAAAAATAACAATTTAGTCATACAAGCACTAAACTAAGGCTCCGTCTACACTTATGCGTTTTGGTTTTTTTTGGCCTTTCGTCCACAATTTAAAACGATTGAAGACAAACACATTTGAAAACGTTATCAAAATTGGAGACATTTGCAAACAGTCACCTATCGTGTTAGTGTGGACAGCAAAAAAGGAGAATTTTGAACACGCTGACTTCATTTCCATTTCCACTTATTTCGTTTCCAGCCATTCAGGAGACCCGTTTCCTCCGCGTTCCGGAATCAATACTCTATGAGGACGAAGGAAAGAACATCACAATGGTTTGGGATTATCATGTGAAGGCCAGACCGCCATCAGGAACCAAAATCAAAGATTTCCTATTTGGCGAGTGGGCCTCTCCTGGATACGTCAAACTTAAGATCCTGTATTTGGATTCACACCACAAAATAAAAACAAGGCCAGGATATGACGAGAAAGTGTACTATAAGGGTAACATCTCTGAGTGTGCAAACTGTTCAGCTATTGTTACCATACGTCATCTCAAACCATGGGACTTCAAGAAATATGGAATGGATATTTTGGTTGGGTTGTACCGAAGTCCACTTATAAACGTCTTTGAACTGCGAGGTAAGAAAATTAGTTAACAAAATCAGTGTCCACAATGATAGGAAGGAATAGAAGCAAGAGGTTTTACAAAAAAAAAAAAAAAAAAAAAAGAGAAAACAACAACAACAACAACAACAAAAAAAACTGAATAAAATGGCATATCCCTAAACCTAGGTAGGCAGGTAGGCAGGTAGGCAGGTAGGCAGGTAGGCAGGTAGGCAGGTAGGCAGGTAGGTAGGTAAAAAAAAAAAAAAAAAAAAAAAAAAGGAAATGCTATTATACCACTCGATTGCAGAAACGTTGTAGTATACATTTATACATATATATATCTAATTTATTAAGTATATTTAATGATATGCAAAACAGAAAAATCGCTTTATTTATTGTTTGTTTCATTCATTGACTGTCAAAATATTTTTTTCTTGTCTATTAGATCGTACAGAACATAAATCAGTTGGTTTTAAGCGTTGAAAATGGTTATTTTGCATTATGCATCTCATTAGATATTTGTATAAATGTATAAATGTATACTACAATGCATTGTGAGCATTAATACTAGATATTTGGCTAACTTTTTGGTGCGAAATCTAACAGTTCAATTACTGCGTAAAAGGGCTTTGTTTCTATGGCGGCAAGCTCATTAAGTTTGTTAAGGGTAGAAAGTTCGGCAAATGATTAAAAAGTTTTCTTTAAGGCATAGGTTGCATCTTTTGTTGGAACTGTTGTATTGCGAGTGTGAAGATAGAATGCGCCAGGAAATAAAGTGTTCGATGTTATTGTCCTTAAGAGTCCAGATGTATTTACTAAGCTCCGTAGAGTTCCTATGTCTAGCGTGGCGAAGTGATGATATAATGAATCTTCGTAGGGTTATTAAAGAAAAGGTGCTCTTTCCAGTGCTGGTCTTGAATTTTTAATCTAACAAATTTCGATTTTCGGCCGCCATTTTGGCAAGGGGTGTATTAAATACATGTCCACATCGATCAGCCTTTGGATATACAATATAGCCATATTATATGTTCAGTTCAGTGATCGCAGTATACTGTTAATCAGACTGCAGCATAGAAAACTTATATAGTCTTGGAAACCCCTCGTATTTGTCTAGGCCATCATGGAACTTCTACTATATAATGTAATGTCTCGGTTTTGGTTATATTTCTACTGGTTCGGCATTGAGCAAAATCAGGGGGAACGCTGTCACTCAGTAACAAACTTTAGTAATGGGTCTGGGATTATGAAAAATATTGTGCTCTTTGGAGGGATCAGAGGATGATCATTCGACCTTACTAGGAGTCGATAAATAAATAATAACCGGTCCATTGTGTCCTTTTTTTTCAATTTTTCTAGCTCCGCCAAGAATAATTATGTTCACCCCGAACCTCGATGTGCAACAAGGCAATAAAACAGCCATTGGATGCAAGGCAAAGGGTATCCCTGCACCAATTGTAAAAATACGGAGAAACAATCAAACCCTCTGTAATGATACACTTTATTGTCATTACTTCATCGAAAACGTTGACACTGAAGACGCGGGAGAGTATGAGTGTATTGCTAAGCAAGGCGAAAGGTCAGACAACAGCTCCATGAAACTCATCGTTCTTCGCAAAGGTAATGAGAACATACAGGTGGAAATTACTAATTATATATAGAGAACTCCGAAAAGGAAGATAAGAAGTTAATAATAAATAAACGAAAGTAATACATAATTATATATCAGTATTAAGACTAAGAATGAATTATGAAAAAGGATAAAAATTACGCGTTTGCGCTCCTTCCTAAGGTCAAAGCAATCAGCATTTGAAAAGACATGCTAACGTTAGTAATGAAGCAAATGAAGAAAGCAGCAATAAAATGTGGCAGCGTTACGTTTTAAGATTAAAACGAAGAATAAAACGAGGATGTATTGGAAACGGAGCCAAAACCCGACCACCAACACTTATGTTAATCGAAGTATTATGATCATCCGGGTGGATGTAACAATTAATTTATCACAAGTTTTAGGATAAAGACATTCCAAAAATGTTTAAATCTTTCATTGTTAAGAATTTATGTACATTTACTAATTCATTCGTGGTAGTTTCAATAGTTCTTTTTACTTATACGGCGGCCATCTAGAATTCTATTGTTTAAAGTTTCAGATCATGGGATGCCGAGGCCGAGTAAATATTCGAAAAATTAAAGATAGCACAGCTGTCAATGTGTCTTTTTTATATAAATAAAAAAATAAATTAACTTTGTTTATAGAGGATAACACTTGACAGTAATTCAACTGATAAACTCGTGGTCCTCTTTTAACGTCTCTAGTTAATTAGGGACGGGACCGCCATTAACGTGATCATCCGAGCCACGTGAAGGTCTAACATTTGTAGATGTAATTACAAAGGCAGCACCTTCTCCTCAGTTATTTTAAGACCCTGAGTGTTGGTCCGGCCGAGGCTTGAACCACGACCTCCCGCACAGCAGACCGACGCTCTTACCAACTGAGCTAACCGGGTGGCGGTTACACCAAAGCGTAAAATCATTTGAAAAAGTATTGAACTTCGCCACTCTCTACGTTTGCTCCCTGGGCATCCCATAATCTAAGATTGCTGCTGTATCAGTAAAAAGGACTATTGGTCACAAACGTGACTTCACGGTTCACGCAAATTAGGAGATTGAGATGTTTTAGATTATTTTGAATTATATATACATTTTTTACTGTTTTCAGATGACTTGCAGTCTACGACAGAGATACCGATCACGTTAATGATGATCATTTTTGCAATAGCTTTTGTTGCTGCAGTATTGGCTGCTGTCTGTTATTGGAAGAGGAAAAATACATACAAGATTGTAAAAGTTGACGCATAACCTATCAAAATTTAGTGTTGAAGGATCGCAAGATCAGTTAGCTTATACCGGGACTGCACGATTAACCGTGCCCGTTAGTATAGGAAACGATAATCACAGTCCAATGAAGCAGCATTCCATTTCGGTTCACATAATCAATTTAGCTGTAAAAGATTCTTGATTTCAAATAGCTCTACAGTTGAGTCGGTAATGCATGCACATGCCTATCTTAATTGCAACCAGGAAAGTCTATCTTACCAAGTAATCTGAGAAAAAAATGAGTAGCCAATCAAATCGCGAATCTTGTTTTGGGAAAAGAATCAATCCTATGCATCTTTGCGCGTTCAATCCTTGATGTGCATGACCAAAATGGCGTACAAGGAAGTAGTATAGGGGATGGGGGTTCCAGCGCAACGACCACCAGAGGATTACCCGTCTAAAGTGTATTCCTCGATTCGTACCGCGATTACCCGCATCCCGTGTTTATGTAGTTAAATATGTTAGTCTATATATGGAGTGCGAAGATTGCAAGAGAATTTTTAAGAAAGAAGTGGACTTGAAGAAGCATTTAAAGATGAAGACGAAATGTATGAGCAGCTATGATTGTGGATGTGGTAAGAAGTTTGAGACTAAGGTTAAATTGTTTTGGCATTGTCAGGATTGTGAGTATGACTACGACGATCTGAAAAGGGTCTGGAATTAGGTATAAGATATCTCCTATTATATAGATGGAATCCCAAAGCAATTTCGAAACGGTGTCAATACCCGGTAACGGTGAGATTGATGTTAGACAGTTTTGGCGTCAGTCAGAAAGGAAGGTCAAGAGAACGCTTCGAAAAGGTATAGAAGAATTAGGAGCCCTGAAAGCGAGTATAATGGTAGAAGTAAGTTTATCAAAAGATGAGGCAACGACGACAGCAATGCTGCGATCAAAGTCGTTAGTGATATTAGAGTCCACGAATCTGGATAGGTCACTCAGCGAAGCCTTAGAAGCAATAATGGAATCGCTGTCTAACTACACGAAAGAAGGATCAGGTTGGACAGTGGAGGAGGTAGAAGGTATGGAGGTTAGCATGGCAAGGTACGTGCCAATACGAGGAGGAAGTTACGTGCCCCTGCCGGTGTGGGTAGAAAGGAAGAAGGCAATCGTTAACGTAAAGAATGACGACAACCGCTGCTTTATGTGGGCAATACGATCCGCACTGTATCAAGTAGATAAGGATCCATGTAGACCAAGCAAGTACCCAACAGATGATTTGGAGTGGGATGGCGTAGAGTTCCCAATGCAGCTGACAGACATACCGATATTCGAGCAGGAAAATGACCTAGCCATTAACGTTTACGGAGTCAGAGACCAAACGATAGTACCACTAGTGTTGTCAAAGAGTAAAAGAGAACGAATACACCTTTTCTATCACGGCGGACATTATTCGTGGGTTAAACATGTTAGCAGACTGTTTTACAGACACACCAAGCACAAAGGTAAGAAATACTTCTGCGACTGTTGTTTGTTATCCTTTACCAGCGTTAAAGCTCTAAAGGATCACGACGAAATATGTCGCGGAGTCGAAGAAGTGGCGCAACGGATCCAGATGCCCACAGATAAGAACCTAGCGTACTCAGACCATCAAAAGCAGATGCAGGTGCCTTACGTGATATATGCAGACTTTGAAGCGTTGATAACTAAGGAAGAGCAGAAAAGTGGTGCTACGAATAAGGTGGGATTACACGAGATCTGCTCCTTTGGTTACATAGTAGTCAGATCAGACGGTAAGGCCGACCCTCCTGTAATTTGCCGAGGTAAGAACGCAGCTAATGAGTTTCTAGAAGCATTGCGAGAAGAGGAGGAAGAGATAAGAGAACAATTAAGACGCCCAAAGAAGATGGTATTTACCAAAGAGAACCAGGAGGCTTTTACCAAGGCAAAGAAATGCCACATTTGCCAACATACGCTTCTCCAGTTTGGAAGACGAGCCAAGAAAGCGTGGGATGAAGATGGAAAGTATTTAGGAGAAGCTCATTTTAAATGCGGGAAGTATGCTAAGAAAGGTGAGAAGCCGGGAAAGCCCTCCACGCATTGCATTCACTGCCACAAAGCATTTGTTGAGGATTTCTATGTGGATAAGGTTAGAGATCACTGCCACATCACGGGTAAATACAGAGGAGCGGCTCATTGGAAATGCAACATAAACTTCAAAGTAGACCCAGAAATGGAAATACCCGTATTCTTTCACAATTTAAGGGGTTACGACTCCCATTTGCTACTACAAGGAACGGACGGCTCCGAAGTAAAGTGCATACCCAACAACAAAGAAAGGTACATGTCCGTAACCGTAGGCAAGCTGAAGTTCTTAGACTCGCAGCAGTTCATGGCGGACTCCTTAGCAAACTTGGTTAAATACAACACGGAGTTCCCCATTTCCAGTCAATACGGCGCGGAAAGGAAAGGAGTCTACCCATACGAATACATGGACTCCTGGGAGCGATTCGAAGAGCCCCTACCACCCAAAGAGAGATTCTACAGCACCCTAAACGAGTCTGGTATAAAGGACGAGGAGTACCAGCATGCGTTAGATGTGTGGGAAAAGTACTCCTGTGAGAATATGGGAGAATACCACGACATCTACCTACGTTCAGACGTAGTGCTGCTCGCAGATGTTTTCCAAAGCTTTCGAAAGATGGCAATGGAATACTACGGGTTGGATCCAGCGAACTTCTACACGGCTCCTGGGCTTAGTTGGAGTGCGCTTCTAAAGAAGACAAACGCGCAACTGGATATCCTAACGGAATACGACATGTACCGCTTTATGGAAGACGGTATCCGCGGCGGTGTTTGCGGACCCAGCAGACGATACGCAAAAGCGAACAATCCCACGGTGGAGTACGACCCGGAGAAGCCAACCACATACATCTTCTACTTAGACGCAAACAACCTCTACGGTTGGGCAATGTCACAGTACTTACCTGTACGCGACTTCGAATGGGACAACATAAAGCCCATAGAGTTTTACCTAAATGTAGGTAAAGAAGACGACAAAGGTTACGTGCTGGAGGTGGACCTGGAATACCCAGAGCACTTGCACGACGCACACAATGAGTTCCCATTAGCACCAGAAGCAATAGAAATACCATTTAAGCAGCTGAGTCCGCTGCAGAGGGAAATGTGTCCTGGCTACAAACCCTACAGGAAGCTAACGATGAACCTGATGGACAAGCGAAAGTACGTGGTGCATTACCGCAACCTGCAGTTCTATGTGCGCCACGGCTTACGCGTGAAGAAGATTCACCGCGTTTTGAAGTTCACGCAGGAACCATGGATGCGCTCCTACATTGACTTTAACACACAAAAGCGTACGCAGGCAAAGAATGACTTCGAAAAGAACCTGTTTAAACTAATGAACAATAGCGTATTTGGTAAGACAATGGAGAACATCCGCAAGCGCGTAAGCATAAAGATAGCCAGCACCAGAGAGGAAGCAGAAGCATACGTGTCACAGCCTGGATTCGTTAGATACGTAGAAATGTTAAACTTCTACGTGATTCACATGAAGAAAGCGAATCTATTCCTGAATAAACCCGTATACACGGGGTTTACAGTGTTAGACCTATCAAAGCTGCTCATGTATGAGTTTTACTACGACAAGCTAAAACCGAAATACGGTGATAAGTGCCGCCTCTTATGCACCGACACCGATTCCTTGATACTAGAGGTGCAGACGGAAGACATTTACGAAGACTGTGTTCCCGATATCGATGAATACGACACCAGCGATTACCCACGCGACCACTTTCTTTACTCCCCTAAAAACAAGAAAGTAATCGGGAAAATGAAGGATGAGATGAAAGGAAAACCCATCGTGGAATACGTGGGCCTGAAACCCAAGATGTACAGCGTGCTAAAGCTGGACGGTGTAGAAAAGAAAGCTAAAGGCATAAAAAAATACGTGGTTAAGAAGGACATAACTCACGATTCCTACTTAAAGGTCCTGCGTACGCGTAAGGAACAGCGACATAAAATGAACAGCCTGCGCAGCTACGGACATCAAATACACAACGTTACACAGGAGAAGGTGTCACTGTCTGCATTTGACGGTAAGAGGTGGATGTGTGATGATGGTATCCATACGATAGCATTCGGACATCACACGATAAGCAGTTCTTCTTTGACGAACCCACGCGTGGGACCATCATGAAGATAATACAAGATGGGCTGACCCTTCTTAGCTATCGCACTTCGGATCTGGTAAGTTTCCAAAGACCAATTGGGATCCGTAGCTCTTTTGGATCCTCCTTCTAATTCACCCGGCTCATAGAGATATCGAACCGTGACATTACCTAATTTCTTTTCATGGGGGAAGACCGCCCTCGAACTTCTGACGAAGGACTTGTGTTCCACGTGTTTCTTTTTTATGGCATCCCTGGGTTTTATTCCCGTAGCCCTGGCCGCCTCGTTGTTCAAAGCCGCGACGACCTGGGGAAGCGTCTGAGTCCATTCCCTGTTACGTTTGGAGGGATCTTCCAGCTCTTTCCAATACTGGTATCCAAAGAGACGCTCGGCCAGGGTCTTATTGAATCTTTCGACGATGCTCTGACCCCTGTGGTACTCTGCTTCGGCTCTTCTAATCTTAGTGTCGTGGTCTTTCAGGGTCTTAGTAACGACGCCCATGAACTCCGTCCCCGCATCCACTTGCAGCAGCTTAGGCCATTTCAAGACGCGCTTATAAATCCTACCTAGGGCTTCTGCGACTTCTCCAGAATCCTTGCTGGTTATGGGTTCGGCGTCCTTGTATCTGCTTGCGATATCAACTACGGTCAAAGCGTACCTATAGGTCTTTTTTCTCACCTTATCGTGCGGCAAGAAAAGCAAGTCCGCCTGATGAACCTCGTTGGGGGCATTTACGGTAAAGCTGGGCCTGGGAATGTACTTGGGCACGGGAAGATAAACCTGCCAGAGGGTTTGTTTTTTCAACCAGTTCTTAGCCGTTTCTTCTGATACCCTGGCCGCGGTCGCGAGTTTCTTGATAGCTGACGCTCCTTTCCAATAGCCTTCCGGCCCATAGTAAATCCTTTTGAGTTTGTCCTCTACGCGGCCCATTATATGAATTCCAAAACAAGATTGATCTTGCGTCCGTTAAAATCCACCGTCTTTCCGTCCACTTTAATGGTGATGTTTATGCTTTCTACCAAATTAGACAAGTCATAACTCAAAGAAATGGGAGTGTATTCTTCTGAGTCAAATGGATTACCTTTGGGTAGAAACTTAGACATAAGAGAAGACTTTTCTCCATTGTTGTAACTATTGACCAAGTCACAATAGATTTCGTAAGAGGATGCGACTTTCCATTTCACGGGTATGGCTGTGTCGGTAATTGTTTTGCCCGAGGCACATAATAATGACCCCAATGGGTCAGACTCTCCAAAAGTCATTGAATAATTTGACATATTATGTTTGAGGGTCATTTCGTGCGGCAATCCTGTGGTGAGAGTATAACCGTGTTTTGCTAATTCCTTGGCCAGTGTGATTGGTGTATAATGTCCATCGGGCAGCAATACGGCTTGATAGTTAGATCCTCCTGTATGCTCAGTGACTATGCCCCTAATCAGGTTATACCAAGAATTGTACAAAGAGCAACTTATGAGCCTAACCTTATGGGCTTTGATGGGAGGATTCAAATAAGTGGTAAAGTTATTCTTGTCGCTTTCCAAAAAGACGATCATTATATTCTAGGCGCCAAAGGCGCCACTAGAGGCTAAGCGCAGCTCAGAGCAGATACGCCAAAGCTACGCCCCCTGCCAGTCCTGCGACTCCTACAAAGACCAATTCGCTATCTTTTTGTTTCTTAGAAGGCTGATAGTAATTCTTAAACTGAGGCTTTCTCAACCCCGTTAATGCCGCGGGGTGTGCTTGCGCATAAAGTTTAAAGGCGTAGTCTGTATTTTCGAAGTTCTTATCCGCCTGCATTTTGTCTTGGTAGTTCTTGTCCAACCAATCCCTGTAAGCTTGTCTTTTTTCATTCCAAGCCGCCACGTCTCGCTGATATTTCTCCAGCGCTAAGTCGTGTCTCTTCCTCTCAGCGGTTAAATCTCCGCTTTTGTCGCCTCTGACTAATCTATCCAAATACTGACCACCATAATTAGCTCCAGTGAATGCTAAAGCTGCAATGACTCCACCTGCGATTAAACTAGCCATATATATTACACCGTAGGCAGGTACTTTTCCTTCCGTAGGTAATCCTTTACCATGATAGCCCCGCCTACGGCAGCGGTCATCTTAGCAAAATTAGCGAAGCTCTTGCTTGGGTCTTCAGTAAAGTCTTCTTTGAGCACTTTCTTACCTACCCAACCAATACCCGCAACGATGGAAGTAATAATAGCTGCTTCTTCAACAGTTTTCAACAACGCGGTTGACATTATATTACAAAGCGAGAAGGTTATTACTCCATTTCAGGGATCTTACTTTTTCTAACAGCTGGTTCCACAGGGTGATATGTTGGTGGTTCTACCTTTTTCGTAGCCCGCCATTGTAAGTAAAGGCTGCCTGCTGCCATAGCAACTCCTAACGCGCCAATGACGTACCCAGGATTAATAAAGGATTCCTCTTCCTCCACCTTTTCTTCTTTTTTGGCTTTGTTCTTCCTATTCATCTCCGCGAACTTCTTTCCCGCGGCAACTCTGCCTGGGGATTTAGCCTTGGTAATCTTGGTATCTTCTACGGGTGGTTGTTCTTCGGTGCCACTCATGTTATATTAAGGGACTTGAAGGACTTGACAAGTAACTTGATGACGACTTGCCGACGACTTACGGACGACTTAATAATGACTTGGTAATGACTTAACGGCGACTTGATAGGTACTTGAGAATGACTTAGGACGACTTGACTAAGTACTTGAGGACGACTTGACTAAGTACTTGAGGCGACTTGATCAGGTACCTCAGCAAGTGCTGCCTGAAAGACCTTTTCGACTTCTCTGTCCTTCTTGAAGTCCTTCCAAGACGTCGTAAGTTCCTTCAAGTCGACGTGCTGAGCTACGTGAAGTGCCGCGGAGGCGACTGCCATTAACTTACCGCACTTCAAAGACAACCACCCACAGGTTATCTTAAGTTCTTGGGCGATGACATAGTCGTCGCTAATGTCCTTCCGCAGTTGCTCCACGTCGTCTATGGGCAGCACAAGTCCAAGCAATTTAGTTGCAAGTCGGATAGCGGAGTCTGCTACGGCGTCCGTGGTCTTACTTGCAAGGGCAGCCTCGTACCTCTTATGGAACTTTTTAACTTCCTCCTCTGACAACTTATTTACCTGCTCATGGGTAAGTTCCTTACCTATCATTTCCTTGCACTTACCAGAAGACACAAGGATGTTAAGTTGTTCCTTGAGGTTACTTTCATCTAACTGCGTGGGGACTTCATCTAAGAGTTGCTCAATGTCCATATACATTAACGTCATAAGGAAACCTCAAAGAGAAGATCATCTTGGAATGTTGGTGCGTTTTTAAATGCCGCATGTATTCAAGCAACTGTTCCTTGCTTATCTCACCACCGTAGTCGCTTAAAATGGTTTCCAAATCAGACTTACTGGGCGTATAAAATACTACGAGAGAGCCTATGTTTTCCCTAAAAGGCTTAGAGACGCTGGTAAGCTGCTGCGAGAGCAACCAAACGCTGATATTGTCGTGTCTACCGCTGAAGGCGAGCTCAACGAGCTCGGAGGTGCGCTTTTTTACGTCGTCCCCGCAGGCAATGTCATCCAGTATGAGCAAGGTTTGCGTATCTTTAGGGAATTGTTTGTGCCAAAACTTAAGATGTCCAGATAACTCGTTAGGGTCTAAGATATCTACAAAGAAGTCGTCATCTTTCACTCCTATGCCTTCCCAGGTGCGGTTATTCACATAGGTGGGGCATAATAGCACGATATAGTCAAAGCGGTATCTAAAGGGTCCTAATAGCTGCTCCACGATGAACTGGGTCTTTCCGCAGCCGGTGGGTCCTACTATCAGAGCGTTACAAGGCATGTGATCTGGGTTCATATATAGATGGAGCCAGTGGAAGCAGTGCAAAGAATTGTCGCCGACGCAAAAGATAAGAGAGACACCATAGAAATGCAAAGGGAGGAGATAGACCGGTTAAAAGAGCGCGTGCAGGAGTTGTACGATGAAATGTGCGGTCTGAAGCGCGCGGAACGGTTTGGCGCGCTGATAACGATGGCAGGCTGGGCTAAAGAGTCCATTCAGGACTTCATTCGGTATCCCTTATAAGGCTTATTAAATTCTTATTATATATGGAGTGTGAGCGGTGTAACAAGAAGTTCAGCAGCAAGCAAATGTTAAAATACCACGTCGAAAAGAAGGTGTGTCACAAGGTACGCGAAAGAAGTTGTAAGGAGTGCAATCGGCTCTTTAGCAGCGCGCAGATGTTGGATTACCACGTGGATAACCGCGTTTGCCTAAAGAATGTCTGTGAGCGCTGCGAGGAGGACAAGAATGACGCCTGGCACCGACATCGATGCCGCGGTAATTACGACCTGCTGGGCGTAGCATGTGAGGAGCACGGCGACGTTGCCGCCAGATGTTGTCCAAAGGAAACCCAAAGGAAGTTAACGCGCCGGAAGAAGGAAATTGACCAGCGCTTTGCGGAGTTTGACTGCGTCGAAGGCGTAAGGTGGGAAGATAGGGAATATTGGGAGGCAACCTGCGAGCGCTGCGGCTGTCAAAGAAGTGACCAGCATATTTGGCAGTGCCTCTACGACGGTCAAGGTGGCTTTAAAGAGTACTTAGATCGCTTCGAGGCTTGGCATGCCGAAAACGTGGCTGTAAGGAAAGCCCGCAAGGATTAAGAAGGGGTCAAGATGGTAAAATAGGGTTCGTGCAAAGAGTCTCAAACCCTATCCTTATTTTTATTTATTATTATTAAGGGTACTTACGGGATAATAGTAAGGGGCAATAATAATAAATAAAAATAAGGACCCCTTTTAAAGGGCACTTGCAGAATTCAATAAGAATAAATAGAAATAAAGTCCCCTTTTAAAGATATATGCTAGCCTACGCAGCTGCCTTTCTGGGAGGCATTCTAATTACCCTTTCAATATATGGACTGTATTACGTGTGAACTACCTGCCGACTGCATTACCCCTCGTAAGCCACCGATACCCAAACCGCGTAAAAAATACACCTGCCTTCATTGCGACAGGGTATTCTCCGAAGGATCCTTTGTGGGGCATTGGTGCTCCGCGGATCCTAAAGCGCAGCGGACTTTAGCAGACGCGCTTAACTACAAAGAGGAGATGGAGTGACTCTTCTTTCAATGTCAAACTTCCATCGGCCATTTACCTTACCATAGCTGCGTAAGTGGGTGAATTCCTCGCCCTGAATTACGTACCGCACGCAATCCGGCGCCCAAAGGGAATATTCCTTGCCTTCTAAGTCTTTGAGGACTAACCGTAAACGGTCGATGTCTTCGAAGACGACGTAATTTTTTATTTCGTATGCTTTACCGCAAATCAGGTCACGCCAGTGTATTTGGTTGACGATCATTATATCTATGAAATATTTTTAAATGCGTTGCCCTTGTCTCCGTAGTCTTGAAGCGTTTGCAGCACCACCGACAGGGAATACGGATGCCTTCCGCGTAGTTGCTAAGGGCACGACAGATGACGTCATAATCGTTGCTAACCATGGTCAGGTAACCATTCGCGTCATACTGCGAAATTATCTTGCGTTGGTCTGCGGAGAGTATGCCATTTCCTTTCGGCGTCTTTAATTCGATGCAAAGCCCTTCATACCTTAAATGCGCGTTCAGTATTAAGAGGTCGGGTTGACCCCTTTGATAACCCTTCTGCCAGCATTTTATGCGTTTGCTGTCAGAATCCTGCAATTCCCCTAAGCCGGGTGCTATGAGCACCTGTGGGTAGAAGCGGCGTATGTAGTCCACGACTTTCTTATGCAGGTCAAACTCATTTTCCATTTTGAAGACTAACTTGTTAGGACTATCAAACCGCATATCATACTTACCCGTTTTCCTTAGCGTAGGCAGCACCTCTTCAAACATCCAGTCACGAAACTCCACGGCTTTGGGTAGCTTAGAGCTAAATATCAGTTCGTACAAACCAGGTTCGGAGATAAACACGGCATTTGGTTGTGAGGAACGATTCGTTCCCCCTTTTAGATCTTCCCACCTTTTCTGGTACTTTTCAGAAACGTGATCTCTAATCGCCTTCCTGGTGTTTTCATATTCTAACGCCAGCGCAACCTCCTTTGCTTTGAAATAAAGTTTATCGCCTTGCACTATGCATTGCAGTTTGGTTTCGTTGTTTTCGAATACGCGAAGCATATTATACGTAAGGGATATTTTTTTTTAATCAATAGGCAACGCTCTTTAGCTGATTCATTTCTACGCTCAGTTGCGCGTCAGACACGACGAAAACGTAGCAGTTTATTTTATCACCGTCGCCCGCGGAGGTATTCTTGGTGCGTTTAATCTCCAATGTTATGCCATCCTGCGTATTTACTAGACGTAAACCCTGACCATGCAGGTCTTCGTCATTAATGGTGCGCATGTCAATCCACAGCGCATACTTATCCTTAAAGAATTCCTCGGGAGATATCTGGTCGCCAAACTTGCGCATGGCCTCTCTGTACGCGTCTGCGGGTTTTATTCCCTGGGAGTAAACTTTGTTGGGAACGCCGTTTATGTTGACCCCCACATTAGTAATGTTGGGGTTGTGAAAGGCTTCGGAGTCGCGCTTACCGGCTTCGTAGGGTTTGGCAAACACCAACATCAACCCCGTGAGACTTCTTCGGGGGAGGTTAATGCTTTGGTTGATAACCTCATCCGTCTTATCCAGGAAGCTAAATGTCTTATACATCACTACGTGGTCGTAAAGGAATGCCTTCCCGGAGCTGTATTCCATGCCAGCGCTACGTGCCAGATCTTCGCTGTACACGGTCTCGTACTGCAGCTCTAAGTTGGTGATAGAATAAGGATCGACAGCCCCGCTAATCGCGCTGTCCATGCCTCCAATAACGTTTGTAGTGTCTGCTAAGGTTACTTCAAACTGTAACTCGGATAACTGCCTGGGGTAGTACGCGCCATGACTCGTAATCACTTCGAAATCCAAAGGGATAACGTACTTGCTACCATAGGCGGTCTTTACCCTTGTTGCATCTGCTACTGCGGTTGCTCCACTGGAGTCCGTAGGCGCTGGGTTGGTTTCACTGCGAAGCTTACGAAGAATAACGCTTCCAATTCCCTGCTCTATCTTTTGTGCACGGTCAAAGGCTGTTAGCCACAGATCCTTATACGTGGTGTACAAATCGTACCTATTCAAATCCAAGAGGGATTCCCCTGCGAACTTGATTCTCATCTTAGAAACGAGGTTCCTACCCACGTTATTGACGGTATAGCGCTTGTCCTTGGTGCTTGGTTGTATTGCTAGGTCAAACCTTAAAGCCAAGGTACCAGGAACCAATACTAGGTTATCCGTTAGGCGGGGTACGCCTACATACAGCGTCTCCCCCGGCTTTGCGCTAGAAGGCGTGAATGTGACCCGGTGAAAGGTGCGTTCTGCTTTCAGTCCGCCAACCTGCTTAGGTAATACGTTGGGGTTTAACTTTGAGCTTATCATATATAATGGAGGTAGAAGGAGCTGATTTTGATCCCACCACCGAAGAAGGTCAAGTAGACATTAACGACGAAGAATACGAGTCTTTGCTTCCCGATGACAACGTAGACTCCCGAGGTCTCTTCGATAAGCTAAGACGCAAATATGGTAGCAGGGCCCGCGATGCTTTGCGCTCTTTAAGAGATAAATTCAAGTCTAAGAATCCCCACGAACCCGTCCCGGAGTATCTACAAATGGAAGAGTTGGACGCAAGAACTGAAATATTAAGAGAAGTCATCGACAACGTAAAGCAGCGATATCCTAGCGCAAATCTGACTCTCTTAGAGTTCGGAGTAGGAGATAAAGGACAAATCCAAGTTCGATACGCAGGTAGAGAAAAATGGTACAACTTTTATCAAAGAAAGGACTCTACCTTACTTAACAGTGGCCTTTCGAAAGAAATAACGACAGCGTTGGGAAATCCTAACATAACGCTGTTGTCTACCTTGACTAAAAAGGAAACTACGAGGCTACAAGAAGAATACCTTAAAAGCGTCAAAATGCCAGGTGTTAAAGCAAGCCTTGAATCTATCAACGCATTACTTAATAAGCAACGAGAAAAACTTCAACAATTAGAAACCACTGAAAAGGAAAAGACCAAAGAACTCGAAGAACTTCCGCCAAATAGTGACGCAACTAAAGGCTTGGTGAGTTACTTGCAAAAGGTAAAAGCTGAAAAGGAAACACGTCAAAAGGAAATGCAGGAAAACCAGGCAACCATCAACGACCTTAGGCGACAACTCGACGAAGCAGCCAAGAAGGGGGGTGGTATCGATAGTCAATTCGAAGCCGTCCAGGAGGAAAACCAAGCATTACAGGGGCGCATAGAAGAATTGGAAGACGAATTCATGAAACAAGGTAGGCTAACTACTGAAAGTCATGCCGCCGAAATTGCAGACCTTAAAGCTAGGCTCTCGAAGCTGCTAGAAGAAAAAAGCGCCGCAAGGAATCAGCTAAAGATTGCTTTGAATGAATCGGCGGGGAAAGACACAGAACTACAGCGCTTAGGAAAAGAATTAATGGAGTCCGTTGACAGAGAAAGGCAAGTAATGGCGGACAAGGCAGTGGCGGATGAACAAATACGACAACTTCAACAGGCCGTCGAAGACTTGGAGGGGCAAATAGAGCGGCAGCAGGAAATAAGCGAGGACCAAAACCGCTCTGAAGAGGAAAGGGAAGCGGCTCGAAGGGAATTAGAAACCCTTAGGGAAAGGGTTGCGGAATTACAGGCGCAAAGGGAAGGCATAGAGCGGGAGCTGGGGCTTACCACCAAGGAAAAGGTAAAAAGAGCTCTGGTGAAGTATGGTATTCCGCTGGCATTTGCGGTTGCTATTAGCACCGTAGTAGGAGTTATCCTATCCGCGCTTAAGGCTACAGGCGCGGGCGTAAAGAAATTAGGCAATGGGCTGACGGACTTGGGAAAAAAGATGGCAGCCGGTCTTCCTGGGCTGCTGGGTTCGGTTGTTTCCTTGGCACTTAGGGCCGGCGGAGAACTGTTGAAGTTCGTGGGTAACAACATTTGGATCTTGGTCGTCGCTATTGGAGTGGTACTCCTGAAGAAGATGAAGGGTTAGCCTTCTCATCGGACGGTGTCCTGCTTTGAGGATAATGAAAGACGGTATTAGCACCGCCCTGGTAATTTGGAGCCAACGGCAACACACTCATGGTAGAAATGGGCTTATGACTCCAGGCTGCATTAGCGGGCCTGCGACCTATGCGATTTATCCCAAACTTGCCGTCATCAGAAGTGACTTGCAACTTAGCATATTTACAATTGGCTAGCATATGAAAAGTCACTGGCGTTAGGTCTTCAGAGGACCTTGTGTAGGGCTCCATCGAAAAATGGGTAACTTTCCTGGTGTTCGTTGAAGTTCGATAAGGAAGCAGGGGCTTATTATTCTCATCGATAAGCCTAAACCCCACATTCGCATGCGTATTTGCATTAATGCTAATAGTGCAAATGACCAATGCAGTGCCCCCAACCTCAACCCACAGTCCAACGTCATGCCAAGCGCCGTTGTCATATCCCTCTTCATCTAAGCGGTGGGTATAACGCGTTTCCCTCACGTATGGATTCATATATTACAGGGAACAAGTTCCCTTCTAGAGGCTCATTACCGTCAAAGTGCTGATGGTCATGTGGTTATAGACAGTATTCCTTTGATTTTCTATGCTATTTATGCAAACACTCCCGGTGTCATCTACTCTTATCTGCAGCTTTACCTTCCCGTGGCAATCAGCAACCATGTGGAAAGTCCAAACGGAAAGATTCTCAGAGCTATTCGTTGGCGGCTCTACTGAGAAATGCGTGGGCTCTCTGTTGTTCGTCTTCGCGCGCATGGGCTGTAATACTCCATTGTCGTCACAGAAACGAAATCCTACATTCGCACTGCTAACGGCCCCCAAAGAAATGCTGCATAATATCAACTTCTTTCCGGAGTAGTTCAAATCCACGGACATCCCCGTGACATCAACCCAAGATGCCTGGGTGTATTTTTTCTCGCCTGTGTAAGTCGTATAAACACAATCTACTCCAGCTACGTAGGGGTTGTTCATCGCCATATATAATAACTTAGACCAATGCTTGCAGCTGCTAGGCCGGCTTTTAATAAGTTATGGTCATATTCCTCAGGTATCGCAGGTAGGACCTTCTTTGATGGTTTCTTAACTGTGGGTAGCTTCGTTTCGTGTGACTTTTTTGGCTTCTCTACGAAGTGAGGAATGTTCCTAAGAGTGTCAAAGTTCACGTCATTCGCCCCAAACTTCATGTCTTTGGTTGCTCGTTGAAGTTTGTTGTTGTATCCTACTACAGAGCCAGTATTTATAGATAAATTACTAGGCATTAACCAACAACCCGGGGCTACTGCGTAGTCCAACCTCGCCTTAGAATTTTGTATAGCTAGTTGGTAACGCTGTACGCCCTTGCTAATGTCGCCCTCCAAGATTGAACTTTCGAATAAGATCAAGGCTTCGGCTCGCGTTTCTTCTGCGGCGCCCGTATTTCCGATTATGCTGGATCGGGTGTTTACCTGAGCTCCCAAATTGGAATACACATAAGCTTCTATGCTGCGATTCAAACGAGCAAGACCAGCTCTAGTTAGTCCTTTACCTTCTGGAGGTATGAAATTAAGATATTGCTTCGTTTGCTCGTCGTTGGTAATCTTAATAATCAGTGGATTGGCCCCTGCATACTTACCACCCTCGTCTTTGAACAGAGGTCCGTCTCTAACTTCCTTAGTGGTCTTAGCATTTGGTTCAAAGAAGGTGCTACTGTCGTGAGTTTCTTTGTGATACCCAGTGTTCCATCGTAGATTCAACGCATGAACTTCTTTATCGCTTAGCACATGTCCACCAATCCCCCAATAAGCCCAAATATGCCCCAAGCCATTGTTAGCACCGGTAGTGCATCTAAAGTCTTTTCCCACAACTCCAAACTCCTTACAAAGCCTGTCATAGGCTGGAACGTCGTATTTGTTATCTCTAGGATAAAACGCAGCATCTCCCGGCAGCGCAATAACACCCATTTCATGTAGTATTCTTCTAACCGTGAAGTGGAAGTGAAACATAAATATCGAATTCTTCATCAAGTTTGCGCTTACCCCACAACCGCTGGTGGTACACCAAACCGCAAAGTTCAGTTGCTGCGGCCAATAACGCATGTTAGGACCGCTTAACCATTCATGAGATTCCTTGGCGGTGGTATGAACAATGGGTACGTCTTTGAAGATATCCCGCACCTTTAACGGAAAGGAATGCTTGTTAAAAATCCGCATGTTCAACGTTAAATCCAAGCTTGGTTGTTCATCAAATGGAACCGCGGGTATCGGATAAGTACTGGTACCAAGCAATAATTCCTTTGACCAACCTTGCACGGGCTTATGTTCAACATATGTTGGCTTAGGCTTATGTTCAACATAACCAGAATTCTTCAGTTGATCGTCTATCTGATTAACCAGCGTAGGTTTCAAATCCTCATTACTGTACATCCTAGAGTCGTTATAGTAAATACCATCGGGCCTTCTTTCGAACTTACTAGGGTCTGCATGCGGAAACATCTTCCTAAATGCTCTCCAATTCCAGTAATCTCGATTATCGTGATGTGGCTGCTCCTCTACGTTATTTCCAAAAGCGTCGTACATTAGTATATATAATGGATGTTATACCATCAGCACCTCCACTCTATCCTGATTTACCTACAAAACCCAATGAATTGAATGCCGAGAACTTCCGCTTGAATAAGGCAAATCTAATCCTCGCTTACTTAGAGGGTCAAACGAAGCACTATGAGGAGGTCAGGAAAAAGTATGCTAGAGCCCGAAGCATATTACATAAAATCGCGATAACTTCCGGCTCCATGTCCGTGGCGTTAACAGGCACCGGTGTTGCTACCTCACTCACCGGACCTGGAATAGTCGTTGGCGTTCCCTTGGCTAGCGTCGGCGCCGTCTGCGGCATCGTTTCCGCTGTTACAACAGGCATTATGAAACAGTTTTCAAGCAAAATATCCAAGCATGACACGACAATAGCTCTGTCAAGGGCTAAAGTAAATACGATCACTGACCTTGTCTCAAAGGCTTTGCGTGACAGAAAGATAGACGACGTAGAATTCTCGCTTATTCTGACCGAAGAGGAAAAGTACGAGAAATTAAAGTCGGACATAAGGAATAAAAAAACAGTCGTAAAAGATCTTTCCGAGGAATCTCGCAAAAAGATCTATCAAGAAGCGAAAGAAGAGCTTCAAAGAAAGCTCGCTCATTGAACATCTGCTTCGAAAAGAGCGTGACGGGATTCTATTTACATATCGAACGTCAGTCTAGAAAATATGCAAATTAGAGTGTAAGACATAAATATAATAATTTTCACATACATAAGCGTCCAGATGTGTCTGGCGTTCGCTTGTGATCGTGGACTTTGGAGCTGGGGAGGCCTAAAGTCCCGAGTTCGAGCCTCGCTGTAGACGCATTTGGACCGGTTGCTGTGAGTGAAAAAAAAAGCCTCCCCCACTCACAGCAAGCGTGGGGGGAGGGGTGGAAAGTGCGATTCAACCCCGCGATGGGGGGTTTCGCGAGGAAAAGTTGGAAAAGTCAGGGGGTGTCTCGGGACGCTGTCCGGAGTTCGCCCTCTGGTGGGTCGTAAGAAAGATATATGTGTATGTACTAGAGGGCCTCTGGCGCGGGATGAAATAAGCCCCGTAAGCCCAAAATGCAAAAAACCCCACTGGGGATAGCTTGGCGTTCTGCGCGATGCATTCCCCAGTGGGGTTTCTGGCAAAATAAACGCCAGTTTTACATTTTTATTTTCTCGGAATCCATCCTAACAGGGGGTGGTTGGGGTCTATTTTGTAAAATATTTCGTAGATTACGTCAGGGTAATAAGGAATATCCTTATTCAACCGACAAAACATCCACTCAGCTCTTGTCATATCAGAAACCTCGGGAATAGACTTACCGGTAATTTCAGACAAAAGATAGGGAATAGCTTTGTAATATTTCCCTAGTTTTAATTTTTTCAATGTCTTCCGTAGCCTTTGCGGGGTTGGCTCTTCTAAATGGTCTATGATTTTCTTCTTTACTTCGTTGTCTAAATATACCGGTCGTAAACCTTGGATATGACTCATCCAGTCCCTAAAGTATTTTATTCTCTTATATGGCGTTTTCTTACGACCTCCATTGGCGTAATATTGCTCTTTGGTAGCATTTGGTACGGCATTACGAATATTCTTACCACACTCGTAACACTGTGCTGACGTGTCGTCTTCTATTTGCATTTTCTTACCACAACAAATATACTTATTTGGCTTAGTAGGTACAAACTTGGGTTTCAAGCACTTTACACAGAAATCATAAGCAAACTCTTTACAATCTTCGCCTCCATATATAGACTAACATATTTAACTACATAAACACGGGATGCGGGTAATCGCGGTACAAATCGAGGAATACACTTTAGACGGGTAATCCTCTGGTGGTCGTTGCGCTGGAACCCCCATCCCCTATACTACTCAAGGATAATGCAAGAAGAAAACATGTCATTTAGCCGAGATCGCATGACAAAAAAGTTTTCTGCGTTAGATAATATGTTATCCAGATTATCCAGGTTGAAGGAGCTGGCAAAAAACTTTCTCGATTTCTTGACTAGTAGAATTAACTACAAACCACATATCAAACTTTGCGTGGGATCTCTGTGTCTTTAGACGTTTTGGGCTTTTTTTTTGTCAAAGACCAGGTTTCTAGGCTAGATTCAAGATGGTGTACATTTTTTCGTATTTATTTGCAGAAATATTTGTAGTTTTGATTCATATTTTCGACATTTTAAAAGCTTTTAATAGCTGAAAATTCACCAAACGGTGAAGTAAGCCTGCCAAATATGGATATAGAGTTGATGGCCACGCGTGTGAATGACAATTTTATTTGGGAGAAACTTTGATATGATTGCTCTTGAGTCCTTGGTAATCTCCAGAATGCTTTAATGCTTAGTAAAGTTTAATATCTGGTATTCAGAGTGTCAAGAAATCGTTTATTTGAGAGAAAGTTGCATATACTTTATTCAAGATGGTCGTCACGAAACTCAAGTAAATTAAGCGTGCGATGGTTGATGGGATTGAGCCTTTTTTGATCACGGAAATCATGCTTTTCGCTCCTAGACAGATCACCTGGTAACCATGAGCATAGGAGAATCTGCACTTAGCTTTATTTGACAAAAGATAATCATAAATTCTAAAGAGCAATTAGCTTTGTCCTGGGGTTTTATTATAAATAGAAGACCGTCTTGCTTTAAATTGCCACCACGATGAAATTTCAACGTCTCCAATCTTTACTAATTAAACACATGTTAAAGTACTTTACAAAAGAAGAACATTAGCGTGTTTCATTTCTTATTAGCACTTTTGGCTCAAGAGATTACAAGTTTCAAGTTTATGCTAATCAGGAGGTTGATGACGTCATATTCTCAACTCACAGTCCTTCAACGTAGATTTCACTATATCTTTTAGAGTATTTGATGAACGTCATCCAAACTTTGCTGTATACTTGTATTCAAAATATAAAACATGAAAGTGCACAAACTGTGGTTGCTATGGCAACACACTGGTGTTCAGGCTACTAACAACGATTTTAATCTTTCAGCGATAGCTTCTTCATTTTTTAACTTGAGCAGTAAATTGTTTGGATAAATTTGTTTCTAATACCATAAAATATAGTCTAACCTAGCCTTATTCGATACCATCTCTCGTAAAGGTAGACATTTCAAAAACCTGAATTTTAGGTAGGAGTGGCGGCCTGGAACCCTGGCTGTTGTATTGGCAAATTTTATGAAACTGCTAGAGTACTATAAGGTTGGTTGATTTTGATTGAAATTGGGCTGAGGTAAAGCTTATCATAAACTTTGGTTACTAAAGGCATACGGGAATATGACGTCATCAAGAAAAATGGCTGCCATTTTTAAAACTTCTATATCTTTTGAAAAAACAAAACAAGATATTTGAAAAAGGAAAGTTAAATTTTACTTCTCTATTAAAGGTCTCAATCCAGGCAAAAAACAGAGCAAGTCAGAAATTTGATCGTGGCGGCACTTTAAACGTAGCTGATCCCGATAAACAATACTTGGGTAAAGCGCTGAGTAGACGCCAGGACTATTACTTAAGGAGCTGACCTGTCTCTAACGAGTCAGAAAGGACAAAGTGCTGAAATGAACTTGAATCAGTGCTTTCAGTTACTTCGAAATGAACTTAGTGATAGCAAATAAGATGACCAGTCAAGGGAAGACGATTATTAGCTCTTCCTTACATAAGTAGGGTCGGACAACTAGTAACCGCTAGTTTTATCAGTTTAAAATAACTACTTAAGCCTCGTTCACACTGGCGTTGTAAGCATCGCAATCGTAATCGTAGTCGCAATCGTAATCTTAAGAAGGTTACGTTCTAGTTTATCGTAAGCCTCGCTTCCTTCATCATCATGATCGTCACTAGTGTAATAAACGATTACGTTTTCTTGGTTCTCACTCGATAGCAAAGTGACTGTAATCCTAATCGTAGTCGTAAGGAAACAAACCCCTCTGATCTTAGCTTCCAATTACGACGCTGTTACCATGCAACTTACGACGGCGCTCAGGCTAGCTACGATTTTTGATTCAAAATGAGTTTTAACGCTGCTTACGATTGATATTACCATTATGAATTACGATTACGACTCTAGTGTGAACAAGGCTTTATAATATCATGGTTATGATCATCACTTGATCAGTCGCTTCCACATACTCTGTTAAGACACTAGCAATAAAAATATAGTAAACCGTTAGATTTCGTTTGCCACTCAGTTATATTGAGCCGCTTTGGGGAGGAATTAACATTAAAAAACAAAAACAAAATAAATTAGTTGTTCAAACATCATCTGGAGAAATGTACACAAGAATGCCATAATACCTTCTTAATGATTCAGAAACTACAATATACGTAGAATTCAGTTATAACTAATCCATAAAGCTACAGACTTTTCTTTTAAATATAGGATATTGTAGGTGAGGTCGATTATTATTAAGCATTAGAGGTTATAGATTACGGAGATTAGGATAGTTTGTTTGCGTGCTTTCGGAATAGTCAAACGCTCTCAGCCATTATTTACATTGCATCTAAAGACATTACAATTCTTTCTCTTCCATACTTGAGCCATTGACAATGTGAGGCTGAGAACTACAAGTCGGACAGAAATGCCGCGTCTTCTTAAGCACGATTAGTGATGTACCATTTTTCATACCAATGTACCTTAAGATCAGCACAGGATAGTTTTCTCATCCCTGGAAGGTTTTTTGGTTCGATTTTAGGAAGCCTAACTCTTGCTCCTTCGGTTAATCCAATACTATTTACTTTTGAATATACGTCGTGTTTCTTTTTGCGCTCTTGTCTTTCTTCTCTGCGCTTCTTTTCGTATATTGCTTTTGCTTTCTGTTGCATCCTTTTATCGAACTCTTCCCGTTTCCAAGCAGACATCTTGTCCCAAGCGATGATTCCACGGCTAGCGTGGTAAGGCGTTTTGTGCTGATATGTCGTTTGGTCATACTCAAGATGTGTCATCCAGTCTGGTCTCTGTGGATACCTTGTCGTTGAATCTCTTTTCACAGTGTTGCTATCATGATCGGGATAGTTATCATAGTACCACTCTGGCATGGGATAAGGCACTGGTCCTTTTGCTTTCGATGGATTATCAGTGAAGGTCAGCAAATTTTTCCTTCCACCAGCCTTTGCTAGACGAATATAATTGGAATCATTTGGATTTGCTGCTCCTCTGACTTGTGTACTACGGTTTTCTGTCCCGCTGGTGGTACTTTTTCGCCCCTGATTCAAGTCAGGGACTTGAGATAGAGGTTTAGCTACAGCACTCGGCTGACCTTGTCCTTTTGGAGGAACAAAATAGCAGAACCATGTATCTTCGCATTCTGGTCGATCTATAGGCTTATAACGGGGCTTCATTACTTGTCTTTACACTAATTAAAAGTAAGTCGATCGACGAATGTTCGATTATTCAGTGTATCCTTAGCTTTCCTTAATTACTGTTCAAGATTTCCAATGAAGTTGTATGATAATACATGATGGCAAAATTTATTTTTTCTAATTCTTTTGTAAACAGACTGTTTGCCGTAATCATAGCAACAAGTGAAGGTGTCAACGATTAACAAACGCAACCATTTAGGTCCATGCTGCTAAATCTTTGATAAGCCACATTTGCATAGCTACTACAACACCTTTGACAGGTGTCTAGCTTCTAGGATCTCTTAAGTCCCTGTGACACAAATAACTGTAGTCGGGATAGGAATAAATATTTCGATCCCTTAGATTTCGTTTTCCGTTAATATTTATGATATTTTAAAAAGCACTGAACTTGTACTAAAATGCTTATTTGATAATCGTGAAACACGCGTTACGATTCAAACTTTAAAATGTATATGTCCATCAAAATGATTTTTTCTAAAATTCTGCTCACGGCACATACGTAAAAACACTTACAATCGTTCAATAAAGGAATAAATATTTCGACATACAAAGTATTTTGTTTTCCTTTGAAGCTTAAACTTCTACTAAAATGCATGTTTTCTTGGCCTGAGAAGTCCGTTATGATTCAAACCTTCAAATCTACTGAGATTAAAATTTGTTTTCCTTCAAAGATGTATAGTAAATTAACAAACTTAAACTTTGATGACCACTTTAAATGGCGTTCCCTTCTCTCCACACTTTGTTATTACTAACTAATATCGGAGGGACATAAAAGAACCACTGAGGAAGTAAATAAAGAAATACTGGTGATGACCACCCTATGTCTGGCCTTTACTAATGATTTATTAACTGGTTTATTGTGGGATGGGTATGGGATTTTACGAGGTTGGCTGGAAATTGGTGCAATTTACATCGGAAGGGACCCTAAGTCCTATTATGTGGCACCAGCCTCTGCTGGCAAAATTTCAAATTGATAAATAGATAAATAAATAAGATAATGTTACGTCCTCGTTGTTTCAACGGTATTTCACAGAACTCTTACAAAATACAATTCTTTAACCATTAAATACTACCTGTCTAAATGTGTTTACTGCGTTTAGGTTGCATTTTATTAATTGATTTATTTTTAGTAGAATCAGTAACATATTTTGTGTTTATAGATGGTTATCATGTTTTGGGCACATCGAGTTGAGGTAGTCTTTAGGTGAAAGCATTGAAGTCCATTTTTTTTGCAACATTGCATTACCAACCAATATTAGAAGTTGGTTAGAATGATCTAGCATAAGACATGTAACTAGAACAACGGCCTTTCTTTACTCCAAAGAGCACATTTCTTCAAAGGATTCATTGGACTGCCTAATCTTGCACTTGAATGCGTTAGCAAACTCGCAAGAGTTAGTTAAGATACCAATCACTCTGTGAATAGTGCAGTTTTCGTATGACTGTGAAAAACTCAGTGACGTATGCATACCTTGCCGTGACCGTGGTGGTTTCGAGAGGTTTGATTGGTTGATTTATTTCTCGCGCAATGTGATTGGTCTGACAGTGCCGTGACCTTGGCGTGACCGTGTCTGCGCCAGTTTTATGTTGTGTTCCGGGTATTTGATTGGATGGAGAGTAAATTTTTGAGTAGCGTGATTGCTCTGGCGTATCACTTGCCGTGTCACGACTGTGTTCGTGTCGTGAGGTTTTCACAGTCATACGAAAACTGCTCTATGATGAGGATTAGGTAATGCACGTAAGAATTCAAATGTTCAGTAGAATTTTACTTGGCTCATAGATATAAGTAAAATTAGTTTTAGTTTACAATGCCTGTCTTACAGATATCGATTATGGAACCACTTGGTCTGAAAACAATTGAAATTCCACAAAGTACGGATCATGAAAAGTCTTATTTTTTATCCCTTTGTTTAAGGTTTATAAATCTTCCTCGTGAAGAACGCAATAATAAATTAGTAAGGAATTCTATCTAAAATACAAGCCTACTAGGGAACGTCTTTCTGGTCGGCTTTACTTTACCCTAGCTTGTAGCTAAACTTTTCGAATAAAGAGTGGTACTCCAGGGAGCTAATCTCCGAGCTATATTTCAGCCTCTTCTTACAAAAATAAACTTACCTCCAATTTTCCGTCGGATAAATAGATCTCAACTTCCATTTGGTGTAATAAAGGTTGTCGTGAAAACACCAGTTATGTCAATAAAACAAAACAAAACAAAACAAAAGAAAACAAAAACAGAAACACACACACAAAAAAAAACACAAAAAAAACACACACACACACACACAAATTAGTACTGATGAATCACGGGCTTTAATTAAGCGCACTATCAAATAACTCACTCTGTTTTCCTAATATACGTTGATTGAATTTGTGAAATACGGCTGAGTTCCTGGACTATAGATCCGGTTAGCCTCATTTCAGTGTCTAAATAGATTCGGCAAATACCAATGGAATAATTGAAAAAAATTGTAAGGGAAACGCGCGTCATAGCACAACATAACTTGACGTTTCGGCTATGTGGGCGATAGCATTCTTCAAGAACGGTGATGAATGTGAATAGGGAGCGGTGACCACGCAGAGAAAACAATGAAAGGGGGGCTGTGAGGCACTTGATTGAAGCGAAGCTGAATGCTTCTATTTTTCTCTATCAGCGGTATCGAGGTATGGCGAATAGAAGAAGATGATGAGGACGTGTAGAATGTTCAATCGGTCCTGGTGCAGATAGAACTAGGGTTGTAGGATTCTTCTCGTTTGAATTGGTATAATTATACATACGAAACTGGAAAGCCACGTCTTTAAGAGCTTTCGAACTTTTGAGCATATTTTACTTGTACACCCGCAACTACGACCTTAAAATCCACCAGAAGGTACATATAATAAAAACGGGACTTACATTGGAAAATATCTAAGACTCAAATGAGCTACAATGAGCTACAATAAGCTACAATGAGCTACAATGAGTTACAATGAATGAGCTACAATGAGCTCCGACAATGAGCTACAATAAGCTACAATGAACTACAATGAGCAACAATGAGCTACAATGAGCTACAATGAACTACAATGAGCTACAATGAGTTACAATGAGCTACAATGAACTACAATGAGCTACAATGAGCTACAATGAGTTACAATGAGCTACAATGAGATACAATGAGCTACAATGAGCTACAATAAGCTACAATGAGCTACAATGAGCTACAATGAGCTACAATGAGCTACAATGAGCTACAATGAGCTACAATGAGCAACAATGAGCTACAATGAGCTACAATGAGCTACAATGAGCTACAATGAGCTACAATGCAATGAGCTACAATGAGCTACAATGAGCTACAATGAGCTACAATGAGCTACAATGAGCTACAATGAGCTACAATGAGCTACAATGAGCAACAATGAGCTACAATGAGCTACAATAAGCTACAATGAGCTCCGTTTTCTGATACGCATTAACGAGTGCATAAAAACCGTACAAGCATTTTCCATTCTGTACTTTATTTTCCTCATAGATACTGAGATTTCAGTACTGAGATACTGTGATTTCAAAACTTCTAACAATAAAACTAATATAGTTGTTGGTCTACAGGCCGGGCGACCATATTGACTGATAAGCTTATTGACTGAAAACGAACAATTAAAAACTTGGACGCCACTGCACTAAAGGGGTTTAGTTAACTGACAATTTGAATAAAAAGATGCATACTATGGCTACTTTAGTGATAGAAATTACTCACCATCAGAGTCACTTTGAATTCTTATTCTTTTCCGCTGCTTTGGAGGGTTTTCGTAGAGCGGAGTAAGTGGTGGTGACTGATTTACAGCGTTTATTGTAACTGAAATTTGTCCTCCACAATTCCGGGTCACTTCCGGTGATTTTGCTCATTTGCATACTATATCACGGAACATCTCATGCTAATTAACCTCAAGGAATTACAGAATGAGGAACTATTCTTATTTTCCACTCTCGTTGGCAATAACGAGGAAGCGTCAAGAAAAAAATGTAGCACCGGAAAATAAGAGTAATACAACGATAGTTTAGTGTGCTTTAATCTTACCTCTTAGCTCTTGGTCGATCCAGCGATTTTCTTTGAGTGAATACTACGACAATGCCTTTAAGAAACGCCATAGTGTGTCTTCGCTAATGCCCTTCTGAAAAATGTGGCACCGGAAATTTGATGTACATTCACTACCTTAAATGAATCCTGCATTTGTTTCTTTCGGCTTTAAATGTGATATGTGATTTTTGAGAAGTCCAGAATCGCTCGAGAATTGCGTCAAATTTACAATCGTTCTTCATTCTTCGTCCGTCATATTGCATGAGTAGCCAGGTTCCTCGTTGGCTTGGAAACAACGCTCTTAGTCCCAGTTACTATTGAAGACGCACTTTTTTAAACCGAGCGAACCCCGTTTTGAGGTTTGGAATCAAGGAAGCAAACCGCGCGAGGCCTGGGACCAAAATTGTTCGCGGGACATCTTGAAAGTTGTTGTTGGCGCGGATAGTCATGGCATATTTAATGGCGGACGAAAAATGATGAAAACGTTTATACAAGCTCAAGGACTAAGGCGGTTCTGGACTTGTAAAACTATAATGCAACTATAAGGCGGTCATGACCTAGTTTTGCGTGCAATTGTACGCGATGATGAATTACGGCGAACTGAGAAGTTCATTCAGCTCGGCAGGAAGAATGTCGGCTATCTCGATGCGTGTTTCACCTTTAGTTTGAAGAAACTTGGTTAACAAAGAAACATCTCTTGTCCTCTTTTTCACAGTATTTGTATTACCTTGTTCTTGAATAAATGACTCTACTGAATTGTCGAGTGACATAAATCTGGAGCTTTCTGCAGCCATTTTCACTCAATCTTCGATCTTGTTTCTGATTGGACGAACGATAATATTTCACTAGTGAAAATACATCGTTCGTCCAATCAAAAATGTGAACGGTATTTTTTCACTAGTGAAAAACATCGTTCGCCTTTCTCATTGGCTAAATTCAGCACACGAACGAGAATTTACTAAACTAGATTTCCGTGTGTAAATCTAAGTATCTATGATATAGAGTAAAATTAGTAACGTTTTTCAGATCAAGTCTAATGTGTTTTGTGTTTGTGAGTGAGTTCAAGCTGGTGTAAGCTTGTCCAATGCAGATGGTGCTACATTGGACAATTCTATTTCTATTTCTATTCTATTTCTACATTGTCCTGAGGGAGGGAGGGAGGGAGGGAGGGAGGGATGGAGGGAGGGAGGGATGGAGGGAGGGGGGATGGAGGGAGGGAGGGATGGAGTGAGGGATGGTTGGAGGGAGGGACGGATGGAGGGAGGGAGGGATGGATTGAGGAATGGAGGGAGGGAGAGAGGGAGAGAGGAAGGCAGGGAGGAATGAATGGAGGGAGGGAGGGATGGACGGAGGGATGGACGGAGGGATGGACGGATGGATGGACGGATAGGTGGATAAATGGATGGATGGATGGACGAGTTGAAGTTCGGTGAAGTTTTCTTGAAGAGACGTATAAGATAAGGTGTTCATTCTAGAGCTTTCAGGTTTACTCCAGCTCAATGCAAGTGGAACTATCAGCACTGCTGACAATCTAGGCTATTTGTTCAATCGATCCATTTCATAGTGTTTTTTTTTTAACGTTTGCTGCGAGGCGTATGTTTACTAGTATTGTTTCCCTATTCTGAAGATTACAGCTGTAATTTAATTTTCAGTATTGTAATCTTCATCTTTGGAACTATCTGTAATTGATAAGAATCTGCTAAAGATGTAAATACATACTTGTCATTTTCTTCAACTTTTATTATACATGTATTTTAATAACTTTTCTTACACAATAATAATACAAGATTTAGAACCCCGGGACCAATGAAACAATCAATATAGTGCATTGGTATCATTATTATATCAAACCTTAATAATAAGCTTAAATGTTTACGCCAACACACTTCAATCGATCCCTATTCATTCAAACCCCAATAAAAAGATAACGTTAACATGCAAGCTTACACACACACATACAAAAAAATCTTGAGGCCATGTCTTGTCTTCAGTTAATCTGACGTCTGGATTTAAGAACCTGAAAAGAGGTTGAATCGATGAAATATCGATCTCTCCGAATTCAAAACTCAGTGATCGTACGTAGGTATACGAATACTGTACACTTTAATGACTGGAGCTGTATATAAGAAGAGTGGCTCACATACTTTTTGTCTTAATAAAGATAAACGTACAGGCAGTAACAAAGACAGTAAAGCATCATTACCTCATCTCTTGGTGTCTTTATCTCAGTAAATGTTGGCGTTTCTCCTCTCTGGTACACATATCCAATCACCCTGAAGTAGTACATGGTGTCTGGCTCAAGGTTATCAATCACACAAGAAGAACCATAGCAGGCTTTCTTCATATTCAACTCGTCTTTCAGTTTTCCGTAATCCACTTGTACTTTATTGGATGAAGGCCAGTGCTCTGGTTTCACGAACTTCAAAAGTACTTCTGTCATACTCATGGCTTTAGCTTGTACTTTGATAGGAAGAGAGGGAGCTGTAGAAAACAAAAATTAAACAATTAAAGACCGGCTTTAAAGAGAACAGCGAGAGAGTAAAATTCCATACCAAGAATGCCGTTCACTTGTACTTGTACTTATTAATAAATATGACATGCGTTTATTTGATTTATCCGTTTCTTTGTCAGACGAGTAATTTAGTTTCGTTAATACTTACCTAATTGAATTTTAATGCGTCAAATGGAAACAATTAGGTTTGACCATATGATTGGAGTTGAGGCTAACACGATTTTCCAAGTTTTATTCACTTTTAAGGACATTTTACTTACTCTTGACTATTTTGCATTGTTTTCGTTCCCAGTCACGATACTCTCCTTTACTGGTAAAGGCAGACATCTTAACACAGTACTCAGTGAATGATTTTAGTCCAGTCACCATCGTACTGAACACATCACCTCCGGTAACAACAAATACTTCCCATTTGTTTCTAGGGTGCAGCAGTTCTTTGTAGTATATTTTGTAACCTCTGATGATACCGTTCCGTTGATCTTCTGGTATGGATGACCACGTGACCTTCATGGTATCATATCTGACTGGAGAGATGTCAGTGACGACTGGTGCTGCGTCAGGTACTGAAGACAAAATGCGCAATAAATGAATATAATCAAATATTCAATCAAAATAGAACTTTTAAAAAGGAGTATCACGCTTGTGAAATTAGATTTTGGATTTAACCAGTTTTAAGGTTCTTTTCCTCCAAGAGTTCACAATGCGAATGGGGTACTACTTTTTAAAAGTCAGCTAAGATGTCTCTACTTTATTTCACATTTTGACGATTTAATTAAGCTTTTAAAAGTATCACCATACATTTTCTTGTAACATGACACCACAGAAACCTAACTTGAGCTACCTGTGTTTTTGTGAATGTGGCTAGTTTCATATCAAGCAGGAACCCTGTGATGTACAGGGCTTACGGGCGGTTATGACGTATTTCCAAGAAATGTGCACCCCGCTTACCATCTTCGCCTGTCCTTGCCATAGCTTCCATCGTTTTTTCACCATTTGAGAACATCACAGTCAAAGTAACACGGTAATTTGTGAACTTCTTCAAACCAGTTAAAGTCTTGGTTGTGACCGTCTTTGGCACTTTTATTTTCCATGTTCGTTTGTCTGTATAACCATACTGAAATAGAAAATACTTATACTTAAAGTCTGTGAAGATCATTTTCTTTACATAAGTATTAGATGGTTGAAATTTAAAACTTGCATTAGTTTTCAAGACAAAAAACCTTTCTTGGTTTAATTTGAAGATTACTTTCTAAGCTTTATTTTTCGAGGATTTTATTTTCAGCGTATAAATATGCTTCCGCTTAGCATCGTAACATTCACACAGAACATTCATGCAGAACAGCGTAATCTGAAGAAAATACGGTAGCTTGTTTTCCGTTCAATGAGGCCATCATTACAACGTTGATTGTGTGAATTAATTTTTTCAGTGGAGAAGCAGCGCGTGCTTTGTGATTTGCCAAAAGATTCTTCGACTTAAGTCAAGTGACTATGATTCCATTTTGATTAAAACATGCATTAAAGTCAGGATCAAGACGAAAAAAATTAATGTTAATTTATACAAGCTTTACGTGTCATCATACAGCGTCTTAGTTGTGGTTTAAGTTGATGCCGACATTTCGAAGCCGACTTGTGTCCAAACTCTAAAGTTTTTCTAACTTTCAATCATCTATGAGATAAAAAATGTGAAAGAAATAACAAAAGGCCAATTCCATTAAACTATAATAGACGTAATTTTGAATCCTCCTTACGACAAGAAAGTGTTTTACTTTGCCGAAACGGTGTAGCAGTGCCACCGAGAAATAAACTCTTTTGTTACAAAGCCTTTTCAGTTCAAAATTTTTAAATCAATGTTTTAAATATCAGCAGCATAGATCATCACTTTTAATAATATGGTGTCTCCTAAAAAGAACCGTTGTTTAGTTTTAAACTTTTAAACGAGTTATCTTTCCTTTCCTTTTCCTGAAGGTCCGAGCATAGATCTTCTCAATGCTTCCCCGGATAAAGCATTCTGCCGAACAGGCTGTGGGACTTGCTCTTCGGATGCTCTATTTGGATAGGCATTGCTTTTTTGCGTCGTTGTTTCTCTGGACTCTTTTTGGGGATTTTTAGCATTGCTTTTTGTTATTTGACAAGATGACTTCTGTATCAAATTGAGCTGATGAGCTCAATGAGCGAGTCTCACTGGTCATATCAAGTGATGTCACTCAAAATGTTCACCCTTATATGACTCAAGGGAGTACAATGCTGTCAATAATTTGCGTTTGACAGGTCTTTGTCTTTGGTCTAGCCAATCAGTGTTAGCGAAAAAAAGTGAATGATGCATATCCTAAAATGTATTCGTTAAATTATACTCTTTGAAAATCACTCAGATCAACTATAAGTAAATGTCGATAAGATCATTAGAAATTTGCCAGATGCACTAAATAAAAAATGTGGTTGGTATAAAATAACAATAAAAAGCATATTCTATTCAGCTTCATTTGATAGTATTCGTGCTACTTTTTGAGAAACTGAAAAGTGTCCTCTCTAAAACTAAGATTCTAGACATCATGTATTTGCAACTAAATCTGGAGACTTGTAAACAAAATGACGTCACAACTTGAGCTAAATTTTCTTGAACTTCTAGAGAAATACGTCGAAACAAATTTAACCATGATATTCTTATTAGTACAAATAAACATTTTCAGCATTAAACATATTTCGTGTCATATGCACCTTTAAATGACTTATATCGATCTTTATCCATTTATTCTCTTCAAAACTCTATATCCCTCTCTTTATTCTTCTCTTTTTTTCTTTTTCTCTCTCACAATGCTCTTTTGTTTAACACTTTAAACTTACCTTTAGCAAATAAAAATCGACAGACTGTAAGTCTTTAGGTTCGTTCCATTTCACTTCAAGTTTGGTTGTTCCTATGGGTTTCACTGTGAGACCACGAGGACCTGAATGCGAACAAGCATGCAAAATTGAATAGAAAATATTTAGGGGAAAATAAGAATTGTATAATTATACTTACATTCAGCTCCAGAACAAACTTTCAGGCACCGTTCTCCACCAGTTCCTCTGGGACACTGACATTGGTATAATCCAGATCCCCGTGGGTGGTAGGGGTGGGGTACACATTTGCCACCATTGAGGCATGGACATTGTACTATACGTACGGTCACATGTATTATATCAAACGCGCCACACTCGTCAGTCACTTGAAAGGTAAACTTTTTATTCTCATTGGATGGCACCTTCCATGTCAATAAACCAGATGCACTGAGTGTATATCCAGTAGCTGTAGAGCTGAGTACAGAGTATGTTAGGGGACGGTTATCAGGGTCTGTTGCTTTCAGTTGGATCACGAGTCTTTCTCCTTGTAAGGCAAAATACGTGGTCTTTGAAGGAAACCTGGGAACTTGATTGTCTGTGCAGTTACAAAGGAAAAAGTATGATGTCAGAGCCCGTGATGTAATAATAGGTAGAGGTTTCTATAATTCAAACATACTTTTTCTACTTGTCCACGTTTTATGGTCAACATCTGGTAAACACTGCTGGCACCAGTCACGTGGGTTGGGTTCATTGGCAGCAAAGCAATGTCCCTTTATTAAACAGGAATTGTTCTAAAATAAGAACACAAACAATTACATTAATTATTACATAAGCAATGGGAAACAATATTTATATCATAATCTTACTTGTATAAATCTCAGCAATTTTCGTTGCTCGCCACACGATGATACAAGGCTATTTCATTCCAAGTGAATTTGAATGGCGTTATTTTTAGAAATGTCTGAAATAGCATATTCAAAGTTTTTGGTACTTCAAAAAGATGATTCTTGTCTTGTTATTCAGGATGTGTATCACACGAAGAATGAATGTGTACCAAAATCACGGCTTTAAATTTCCAGAATAGTAGCTATAGATTACATAAGTATTTTTGATACACGAAGCATAATGGGATACTATTAGTCAATTTTAAGTTGTTATAAATTTTCTTGGTCTATGGTGAAAACTATCTATATTTTGGTCTAACTCTTCCCCACCGAGATACGTACCTTATATGATACACGAGGCATGCATGATGACCAACCCAAAAGGTGAGAACCGAAGATTCTCCTCTAGTCATTTCTTTTACAATTTGGTGTACCTCATTGTCAATTAACTACTTACCTTAACTTCACATCTCCCTGATTTGCTGCAGTTCATGCACTTTGAGTCGTAGGTCACATGTCGCAGTCGTTGAACATTTGTATTGAACCCATCATTAGAAACCGAGATCAAAAGTCCCCCAGCCGGGGTACCCTCGTGTTCGTAGTCACCAAGTCTAGTCGGAGGCTCAGGCAAGTTGCACTGTACACCAAACAGATCCGTCATTTTCCCTTGTGATGTGACAGGAATTCCACGAGGAGACCAGGTACCTTGATAAACCTAAGATAACGATCACACATACGTTTTACCTTCACTTTCAACCACTTGCAAAGGCTTTACAGACTGATACAAAAAACACCATTTGATGAAGCTAAAGCTCATTTCTTCAAAAGTGCACAAAACCACATGGTTCCTGGCCCCACCAGTATACGAGGTTCAATAGTATATCTATATATTTCTATGTTTGTATATGATTTTCAAGTATTACCTTTACTTCATGTATATGGCATGTTAGGTTCTCAGATTTGATAAAATTCTGGCCCAGGATAGTTGTCCTTCTACATGGTCGTTCTCGTATATCACAGAGTCCACCATCGTAAATTCTAAGCAAGCAGTCAAAAGAATCACAAATTTGACTGGATTAAAAAGAAGTTGACCGGCTCCAGCGATCTAGTCTGGGGATCGCCTTAAGCGTAGGGTAATATTAAATTTGTCTACGAAAGACTACTTTGAATGAAACCAAAGGGTAACTAAACGATTACCTAGTTAACAATATATATAAAGGAAAGGGCTCGTTCAAACAAAAAAATTCCTGAACCCATATTTAAAAAACATACTTTGCACCAAATTTGAATCCATTCAACTATATACTTGGAAATACTTTCAGAAAAGGGCTTGTGCAAAAATTGAATTGGTTTTAAACTTTTATACAGGAAATGGAATAAAGCTGAAAGCTAGAACAATGATCAAAAAGACAAAAAATCCTTATTCCATTATTTTCACATTTATACAGTTATACTGTGCACGTACGGTTTGCGATGCATTCTACTTACCCCAGCAACTCAGGAACTGCATTAACCTGCAAAGAACAGTCCAGTGCAGTATAGCCTTCGTCACATATACAGGTTCTGTTCTTACACTTGCCACGTCCACTACAGTCTGCAGGACACAAGTCTTTTACTACCTCTCTGGGAGGCATTAAGTCACCACTTGGTGTGTGAGTATAGAGTGAAAGGTTTTTTAATGTGGCATCTTCACATATGTACTTCATGGTGTCAAATGCCAACACTGCAAATGTCTTGTCTCCTGACAGCTAAGAGTGTCAAAATAGAAGCAAATACTTGAGTTATTTTTAATTTCACATATCTCGTAATAATGCACCCTTTCCTGTTTTAATAGATGTCACATTAATTATCCCTACCAACATTACCTTTAGGTCGTTGACACACTGTATCATGGCATTTTTCAAGTTGGTTTCCGAGATCTCCTTGCATGCCTTTCCTGCTTTTGTTTCTTCAATTTGTGTTTTACAGTACTCGGTTGCCTCATCTTCTGATATGACTTCTCTTGGTGATCTCTTGTTTCGTATGCGGTTTACAGCGAGTTGTACATGAGGATCATCCACATAGTAGCTACGTTCCACGTGATCAATGATGTCATCACTATACCAGTGACTGTCTACAGATCTTTTCATGCCAAACTGTGATTGGTCATTTATTTGAGTGTTAAGTACTTCTATCTGAGTATCGTCGATTCTTGTGAAAAGGTTTGCGTTGTCATCGCATCTTTCATCCTGTGTTGTTTCACCTTCGATGCCACAATAGCAGGATCTCCCTTGTTCAACTTGCTCTTCAAGTTCTTGTTCAGGGAGAACATCAAAAAAGCTCTTCCCTTCTTTAAGACTGTTAAAGCAATATAAACAAAATTGTTGCAATTGTGCTTGCCGATGTGTTATTAGTTCGATTTGTGTCATTGACTTACCGCCAGCTTGCTGCAAATTGTTTTTCATCATCATGAGGTTTACCATCACCTCCTTTGTTCCAATCGTCTTCCGGATCGTCATTAAAGTTACCACAAAGCCCCAAGACTTTTCCCTTGTCAATAGATGGTGCATTGATACGAACATCCAGTGACCTTCCAGAACGTTCCACTGAGACTCTGATACCCGAAGACAGAATTACCTTTACATATGAAAAGCCGAAAATGTTTTTAGTGAAATCAAATAAATAAACACCTAAGCCGGACAGAATAAGTTAGAAACTCGCGAATAAAAGATTTATATAATTTTGAAAAGTGTGAATTTTGTTAGAAGAGTTTTTTTTGGAAGCAAGAGATGCCCGCCTCCAACGCGGAATGTTTTCACACACAAAATGTTTTGAAACTTTTTTTTTTTTTAAGTTTCCAACTTTTAGCTTCTTTAACAAGCTCTTTTAAGGTATGGTAATTATTACTCGCTATTAATTATCGTTTAAGCTAGGGATTTCAGTGATATAAATGTACCTCCTGCTCCAATGATGAACCACTGATCTTCTTAGTGATTTTAATTCCTTTCGATAGACTTCCAGGACTTCGTTTGAAAGTCCTCAGTATTGTAGGAAATGAATCTTTCATTGTGTTACACATAGATATAACTATGACGTCTTTTCCCTCTCGTATTGCTGCACCGCATACACAGGTCATTTGACCAGCACATATCCAAAGACGAACATGAACCTGTTGATAAAGGAATAAGGATCTATTATCAATGATTGATAATTCATTGTTTAATCATAGAATTTATAAAGCAACAAAAATATTCCTCGATGATTTATTGTCACTAAAGTAAAGGCAGGTTTTAGTTAGAAACAGAAATCACGAATCATCCTCTCAGTACTAAAAACCATAAGAGAATTTGAAGTAAGAGAGCAAATCTCAGTGCCCTATAAAGTTTCTTGAAAATCTATTTTTAGCTCCGCTCGCAAGTCTGAGCTATTTTAGCATGCGATTCCTGATTGGTCAGATTGTAGTGACGTCATGGGTACACAAAAGATCGTCAGTAACAAGCATGCTTCATGCAGTTGACAAACTAAACTTTATTCAATTTTAGGCATAAAGGAAAAAAACTGGATCGCAAGTAAAATGCCCTTCAAGCAGGTAAAAAATCTCTTCTGTATTAGTTTGAATCCTCAAATTCTAAATTTGATTATATTTTTGTAATTGGCCGATGACTGTATTTCTAATGTCTCTATGGGGACTTTAGAATTTGGAAAGTTATGGTAAAATACCTGAACATTGAGGCGAAGAGAAAATTCAAGGTGCAAATAATATGGAAGAAATTTCTAGCTTTGATAGCCAAACATTTTAATTAATTCACCTTTTCTCAATAGACAATGTCTTTTGCATAAAGTGACTTGACTTATTTTAGCAAGATAGATATTATAAATAATTGTGAAAAATCATGATGTGCCTTCTGTAGCGGTGATAACACAAGGGAGGATCCAGAAGGGCGAGGGGGGGGGGGGGGGGCAAGGGGGGGCTCAAGCCCCTTCTTCAGCCGAAGAAAAACGATGCTTTTTTATACTGTTTTCCGTTGTGTTGACGGAAGAAACTCAATTAGCCCCCCCCCCCCCCCCTAAAATTTTGGCTGGATTCGCCCTTGTAACAGTAATTTTTCTTCAGTACATTTCGGTGCAAATAATTTGTTCTGATTCCTGCGTGAAACAAAATATACTCGTCTTGCTCCTCATTATCTTAATCACTTGAACTTAAACTTTATTTACTATCGGTCGGAAACGCTACGATAAATCGGATCTTTTTCGCTGTCTTCACTGTAGGTACTTCGCTATTCTTATCGCTATTTTCTAGAAGTTCAATTTACCTGCACTTTCTTGGCTTGGTTGCTGTACATGACGTAGTCACCCAACTCATTGTAGAAAAGAAATCTGACCAAATAACACCCAACATTCAATATATACCTATGTATTTTATCCTGATAAATTGTTAGAGTAAATTTTACCTCTTGTCAAATGTGAACAGATTTGGATCAGTTGTAGTACAACAAACCTCGGATTTTGTGTTATCCACCGTGATCTTCAAAACAAACGAAAATTTAAAATAATAAATGAAAAAATAAATGAATGAATGAATGAATAAATGGATGAATAAATGAATAAATGAAGGAATGAAGGAATGAAGGAATGAAAGAATGAAGGAATGAAGGAAGGAAGGAATGAAGGAATGAAGGAATGAAGGAATGAAGGAATGAAGGAATGAAGGAATGAAGGAATGAAGGAATGAAGGAATGAAGGAATGAAGGAATGAAGGAATGAAGGAATGAAGGAATGAAGGAATGAAGGAATGAAGGAATGAAGGAATGAAGGAATGAAGGAATGAAGGAATGAAGGAATGAAGGAATGAAGGAATGAAGGAATGAAGGAATGAATGAATGAATGAATGAATGAATAAATAAATAAATGAATAAATAAATAAATGAATATAAATAAATAGTTTATTCAAACCTATTGCAGTCTTAACAACTGAATTACAGGTTGAGTGCGCTAGACACTAATACAAATACGTATAATAATAATGATTTATCCAGGCTTAAATTTAATCGTTACGAGTTTGCCAAATCTATCAGTCCTAGTGGGGAGAAGAAGATGCTGACTACCAGATCTAAGCGAGTAATGGGCAGGTATATCTATCAATCTGCTGTTTATTAGGGGGTACAAGGGATGATCAGGCACAATGTTCGCAATGAAAGCAAGAGGACAAAGGTCTGCCCTAGTAAGTGCCACTTAATAACAACCACTAGGCCAGATTACAGACGGCGCCCTTCGCTGGGCATTTTCCAGGGCTGCAGAAAGGTACTGCGGTTTCCTTGGGCGGTTTTGAGTCATGTACGTATGAAGCGTGGCGGCAACGGATTCCAAGAATCTGATTGGTTACTACATTTATTATGTTTCACTTCTGAGAACTGAAATCGTTTGAATTACATAAACATGGAAAAGTGCATATAAGCGCATTCTTTGACCGCTGGGGGTCTTAGAGTCGTGTGTGATGCGTGACTATTACGGATTCCAAGAAACTGCCTAAAATTTAGTCATCATTTTATATTTCTGAGTAAATTGATTCTTCGAATTCGTTACACCTCTTCGATCAATGATTACCATAAGGTCACATAATGGTTTGCAGCATGAGGTTCTTGGAATCAAAGCAATTCCATAAAATAAAATCATTCAATATTACCTTACCAGAGAAGATTCAAGATGGCACCAAGTCAAAAACGCAAGTTTGAAGTATTAATGTACGAGTCAGAATACAGACAGATACAGGCTTGGGTTGATAAATATCAACACCTTGAGACTGGTGGTGATCTGTTTGGTTTATGGAAAGATGATCGCACTGCAGTGGTGCAGTTCGTACTTGGACCTGGAAAACATTGTAGACGAACTGAAGTATCTTTCTATCAAGATATAGACTATCTTGAGCGATTGGGAAACCTATTGACGAACAAGGAAGGTTTGTGTCATATTGGTGAATGGCACTCTCATCACAGAATCGGTTTAACGAGGCCAAGTAGAGGAGACGAGAATACAGTCTGGAACAACATGGATAGATATGGTATCCACCGATTTTTCCTGTTCATTACCACCATTGAAGGCTCTAATTTATGTAATAAAAGAAAAGCCAAAAGTTCGTTTCCTTATGATGTGAAGGTTCGTTGCTTCCTCTTTGAAGTTGATTCAGCAAGCGAGAAAACAAAAGCAGTTCTGGAAGGCAAAATCAATTTTATCTCAGATGAGGTTCGAGAGAGTCCTTTCCGACTAAAAACAGAGCTAGCGAACGTTTTTGAAATCGGAGCTGAAAGTAAAAACTCATTGGAAGATATGAAAACCTTTGAAATAAGAGGAAGAGAGTCAGAAGAAACAACGAGAAACAAGAACGAAAAAAAATCAAACAAAGAAACGAATACTAGCTGTACTGCCCCTCAAAGAACCAACGAGACAACATCTAATAAAGATGTACAAGAATACAAGAAGACATTTAGAAGTACATGTTATATCGTACTCTCATCAAATCAAATAACCACTGTACCTTGTGGGTATACATGGGGTCTAATCTTTTTTGTAGTGGGGGTGCCACGTAGTCAGTGCAGTTAGAGGAAGAACAAAGAGGAAACAGCAATCCAAAAAGAAAAAAAGAAAAGCAAGTGGCATAGACCTAATTCGTATTGGTGCAACTGTTTCTTATATTACTACAGATCACTGGTGGTCATTCCCAAGAATATCGTGTCTTTGTTTAAGGGCTACATGAGGACACACATATCAATTTTAGATACAACAGACTCAAACAAGGAATGAGGAAATGACACTTGATGTGAAATGGGTAAACATTGCGCCAAGACAAATTAGGTCTGTTTATCATTCAAGCACACCCTCAAAGTGATTAAAAAAAATTGAAATTACAATAGACCTAATTTGTCGTGTGCAATGGTGTCCATTACAGACCTGTAGTAAAATTGTGCTGTGTAATCCACACAAGTGAGGTATCAGCGCACTTGTGCTCTTGTGCTCCAAAAAAAAACAGATTTGTAGATTAAACCGGCCAAGGAACATTTTTAGTCATACTATATATATTATCAATGCTGACACTGTAAACTGTGATTTTATTTTGCCAAAAAGTTGTATTAAACCTTTATTAAATGGATCTTTGAGTTGAAAATTACCTAGACTGCAGCTGATATATAATTATATTTATATTCATTTTATTTGCAGAATTTTTGCAAAGCCGCTATATATAAACAATTGATTGCAAAAGTTTTACAAAAATAATAATACCTACTGAGATGCAAGATATTTAATAAGATGCAGAATGTAAAACATGATTAAATACAATTGCTTAACCACATTTTGTGGAAAATACTTTTAACTTGACTTCGTGCAATACTCTTGTCTTTGACACATTAGAAGATAAATGAGTTACTTTTGACGATTTGCATCTTATTAGATATTTCTCTAAATGTATACAACGACCATTCTGCTATCAAATGTATATAATAATATACACACCAATTCAACCCTCTAAAATTCTCATTCTCATTCTCATTCTCATTCTCATTCTCATTCTCATTCTCATTCTCATTCTCATTCTCATTCTCATTCTCATTCTCATTCTCATTCTCATTCTCATATAACTTTATTAATGATTATTTTGCAAATAACTAATCGGGAAAAATGCAAAGAAGTGATTATTTTTAGTTTTCACTTACTAATTTCCCCACTCTTTGATATTGTCTGAATTACTTCTTTCATTTTCCATATAGTTATGCATCAGTAACGCTTAAGAAGGTCTTAAGAACTGCAAATAAGCACATTCTTTGGTTTGTCAGGGCAAATTGCGTGACACGTGACCACTACAGTTTCCGAGAAATTGCAGATTTCTTAGAAAACGCTTTCTTTGAAGAAGGGGAGGCTTTCATTCATGCTAGAAGTTCAATTTTTGGAATCAGTGCCTTCCACAGAAAATTTTTTGATAGGAGATAGGCATCCTCTAGAAGTACGCTAGGCGAATTTCATTCAATTTCACCAGAGAAGATTCAAAATGGCACCAAGTCAAAAACGCAAGTTTGAAGTCTTAATGTACGAGTCAGAATACAGACAGATACAAGCTTGGGTTGATAAATATCAACACCTTGAGACTGGAGGAGATCTGTTTGGTTTATGGAAAGACGATCACACTCCAGTGGTGCAGCTCGTACTTGGACCTGGAAAACAATGTAGACGTACTGGAGTATCTTTCTACCAAGATATAGACTATCTTGAGCGATTGGGAAACGTATTGACGAACAAGGAAGGTTTGTGTCATATTGGAGAATGGCATTCGCATCACAAACTCGGTTTATTGAGGCCAAGTGGAGGAGACGAGAATACAGTCTGGACCAACATGAAGAGATATGGTATCCACCGATTTTTCCTGTTCATTGCTACCATTGGTTCATCATCTTATAATGTGAACACTGGTTGCTTCCTTTTTGAAATCAATCCAAATACAATGAGAAGAGAACCAGTTCTAAAAGGCGAAATTGAACTCATTGGGAATGAGCCTGAAGATTTAAGTCCTTTCCGAAAAAAACTAGAAGACTATCTTGCTAATGGAGCTGAGTCCCAAAACTCACCACAAGCACTCGAGAGATTCAAGTCAACGGGAAAACGATCGTCCGATAGTGATTTTGTACGAGATCACAAGAAGAAAAAAATGAAAGACTCAGAAAATGATGACTTTAGTACAAGAAAGATACCAATTGTTCAAGAAATGGAGGAGTCAAACAATGTCAACAATCAGGAAATCAAATCAGAAAATGTGATTAAGGACGCAGAGAAGTCCAAAGTAAGCCAAGAGATAGAAAGTCAGGAGAACAAACTTGGTAGCGCACAGAGCAAGAATGACAATCTGCAACATGAAGACCAGCAGGCTGACCTTACTGACGAGGATAACAAACCAGAAACCCCAAAGGATCAGCCTCAAACTCCAGTGTCATCCGAAGAGAAAAAAGCGGTATCAAGTTCTAGTGACATGCCGAACATAGAAGTAACCAAGGTACAGGAGAATAACGACGTCCAGGCTGAGAAAAAGAAAGTCTTGCATGGCAAAGAATCTAATGATGTGCAAACAACCGAAGAAAGCAGTTCAAAAGAAATCATACCAAACCATAAAATCATAACTGTTAAACCGATAAACGATAACAGCAACGCTAACCCACCCCAGAATGCCCAAGCTTTGGATCAAAATGAAGGCCCTGGAAAAGAATACACTCCTCCTTGTGGGCCACAACAACGTGCAAGTGAAATAGGCGCTGATGAATTTAAAGATGCTCAGGAAAACGACGAAAGAAAGCAGTCAAGTGCAAAATGTAGCGAAATTGAAGAAGCAAAACTTGAGGGTGAAATGATAAATTTGCTTGAAGATAAAGATTTAGATGAAGAAGATGAAAAGATGGCTTCTTGCAAATATATTTGCATTCCGAAAAAGAAAAAGAGTGGCAGACCAAAGAAAGAAAAGAAAGGAAAAAAGAAAGAAAAATATGAGATGGAAGATATGACAAAAAAAGAAAAGAAGGAGCAGAAAAGGGTAGAGAAGGAAAAGGAAAAGGAAAAGAAAGAAAAGGAAAAGCAAAAGAAAGAAAAGGAAAAGAAGGAAGAGGAAGAGAAGAAAAAACAAAAGGAAAAGAAAGGAAAGGAAAAGAAGAAAGAAAAGGAAAAGAAGAAGAAAGAAAAGAAAGAGAAAAAGAAAAAAATAATGACAAGAAAGTAATAAAGAAGACGGAAGAAAAGAAAGCACAAAAAGCTAATCAATAACATCACCAGCAAAAATTTTCACCTTCCTATAATTGAATAATTTTGAAAGATGGAACAAAAAACAATGCCCATCGTTTTCTCAAAAATAGCGATTTTATCAAAGTAAGTTGCGAATAATAATAAGATATTAGATTCTGTCAGGAACTTGAATTCTAGTAGATAGTTTGGCTGCGATACATATATCTAACGTAAACGTGATTAATAAAAGGCCCACACACACAATGCGGCGATACTCAGCGCTGACATTAATTGCAACAAGAAAATCGTGTTTCCACTGGTGTAAATGATGGACGTCACACACAACAGATGCAATTATCCCGTTACAAGCAATGTCTTTCACAGTTGTGTTCGGGCGTTAACTTATAGCATCTTTATATTTCAATCAACAGCTTTACGCAATACTCCAGTTTCGAGTTCTCTTTGCTCTGCCTTAGTCTCGGTTGTGCGTTATGATATTCAGCTATTCAATTGGCATTTTGATCAACTTGTATTGTTTCGTTTTTTTTATGTACGTTTACATTCCTTACTATACAATGGGCCATAATAAATGAAAAGAACATGTGTGCACAATCGAGGCTAAGACTGAGCAAAGGTTAACTCGAAATGGGAGCATTGGAAACAGTTTCTAAAGGTCGACGTCGTCCGGAGTGCAAGATTACCATCGCTCTCTATATATTGAAACTGCTATCAATATTTGTTTCCTGATCATTTTAGTTTGAATACAATAATTTTCACAACTGTAAAGCATCTTAAAAGCAATTCAATGTATATATAATCATTTGTGTGATGATGAATTACGAATAAATATATATTAAAAGAATTAAGTTGCTTTGTATTACCGATTACTGATGAACGACTACTGTTCATTGAAAATGGTTAATAACAATTGACTGTGCAAGGATCGATTTGCATGTCCAAAGCCATCTAGGCATGAATTCTGAGAAATCGAGTCATTTGTAAAATCTGCTGAAACGCATCTTAAGTTTTTTCTTGGAAATGGCTTCACGTGATGGATTTTCACTGACAAGAGATAAACAAAACAAAGCAGTTGCGAATTGAAACCACTGAATTGCTGAACTTTGCCAAACCTGTACTGACGGGCTCAAGAGACGAAGTAGAAAATGAGTTCACAACGAGAAAAGATTGCGAAATTTATGGAAAGTCCTGATAACAGCGAGACTATGGTGTTCGATCCTGCGACAGGTAAACTTATTGTACAAAATAGATTTACAGCGCAGAGTGAACAAAAAAGAATCGAGCAACATCTGTTGAACCCTGATGAAGAGAATCGAGTTATGGTGCATGATGAATATACAGGAAAGCTCAAAGTTGTTGAGAGAGCAGAATTTGAAAACTTTCGTAAACTTATTGTACAAAATAGATTTACAGCGCAGAGTGAACAAGAAAGAATCGAGCAACATCTGTTGAACCCTGATGAAGAGAATCGAGTTATGGTGCATGATGAATATACAGGAAAGATCAAAGTTGTTGAGAGAGCAGAATTTGAAAGAAATCAAAATCAACCCAGAGGTCGTCGACAAGTGATACTGGGTATGCACGACGAAGAAGGAGGAGGTTTCTTTCTGGTTCGTTAAAAGGCATCACAAGTGGTCACCAAGAACTAAACCGAGCCAAATATATGAAAATGTGACACTTACACAAAAGCATAATCACATCACTCCTGTCCTTATGGATTTACACTGGCTTCCTTTTGCTGAACGTATTAAGTTTAAAATAATTCTTCAATTAGAGATATTTCCAGTTTATCTTTATTCTAAACTCAAGATTCATTTATTTAAGTTAGCTTTTTCTTTATAATCATATTATCCATCTTATTTATTTATTCCTTTAACGTTATGTTACTAAGCGCTTAGAACAGACTTGTATAAGCGCTATATAAGCCATATATATTCTTGGTTAGTTTCACTTACGTCATCATGAATTTCAAAAGCGTAAATTCGCATTATAATGAAATAAAAGTTTCATATTCTTGTAAAGCGGTCCAAACTACATATACTGGCCAAATTTTAAGGCTGTAAAGCATTTCGTTGCGGAACTATAGGCGAGTAAACATGACGCAATTTTTGGTTGAAATGTATGGAGCCGCCATCTTGGTGTTCCAAGTAATAATAATAATAATAAACTTTATTTAACACAGAATCCATAAAGTTAAAACGTATTTACAATGGAGCTGTGTAAAATACACACACACACACACACACACACACACACACACACACACACACACACACACACACAAATAGATTAAAAATATGTAACTATATAAATATAAGAATAAATAAATATGATTATAAAATAAATTAAATAGTACGCACGCTGTGATTGGTTGATAGCCATGTTTGCATGAGGGTATGTAAACACAGTTGTGACGTCACAACTTTCTTGTTTTCCCGGTACAAGTTCAAAAGTTAAAAATTTACAGTTTCTTTCGAGGAAACAAAACGCCCCCCAAAAAGTATTTTGAAGACGAAGTTCCAAATTTTGACTTGGGTCAGGGCCACAGGCATAACCCTATGGTCTCATGCAGGTCTTTCTGATCGTAATATCATGACAATCTCTCGTTGGTCACCGCAAAGAGAATTCCCTCAGGAGCTACAACACACGTCCTCCGTCAGGACAGCTGCGGTTGTTCAGCGACGTGCTTTCACATGATTTAAATGCACCGCACGATAAAGACTACAAGCATTTCAAGGAAACAGTCAGCAGCTTCAAATTTTTCCAGCGATAGCTCTTCAGCTCCACAAAATATCTTCTCGAGGCAAGACGAAACAATCAACTTCGCTGCCATGTTTTCTCGCTGTCAAATTGAGCAAAACCACGTTTCTTTCAACCGAGAATTCCATTCACAGTGACACTTGTTATCCACTTTTGATCACTTTCGTAAAGATAATCAATTCTGAAATCTTTTATTAAGATTTCTATTCAATCTTTGGACATTTCTTTGTATTTGTTTTAAAGTTTTAGAATGATAAATGTTTAAAATAGCTAGCGATTCTTTCTCGCTTCACATTTGCCTCCTTGGCGTTTATTACACAAAATTTGATTGGCTAACGATCGAAGTTCGTGATGTATGGAGAATTTGTATTTTGATATGATAATCAAATTCAAATAAAGATTTATTTTCTTGCAAGTGGTAATGTTTTCCCTTAGTATTTATTTTATAAAAGCAATAGAAAACTTTTTCCTCTGTGTTTACATAGCCTGATAGCAACACTCGGGGGATTGGGAGAATTCTCGACAGTTATGCAAACCCTCGACTACGTCTCGGGTTTGTATAACTGTCTCGAATTCTCCCAACCTCCCCTCGTGTTGCTATCAGGCTATGTAAACACGGAAAAAGTTTTCTATTGCTTAAATATATATACACCTACCCGCAAGTAGGTACACCATCATGGCGGACGAAATTCTAAAGGCTTAAAATGATGGAATATTTAAATATGTTTGACTATTTTTCACTTACACATACTTTAAATAGATATTTTAAACGTGTCTAAGGGAAAATCTTTCAACTAAAGTAAATTATTTTAATATTTTCATCGCTATTTAGATAGACGTGACGGTATTGCGTGACACAAACTCAACCTTCATAACTCGGGAACCAAACATCGAAATGACTCGAGATTTTTTCTTGTGACTTATAAAACTGACTTCTAAAACATACTTGGAAAATGTCTTTAAACGATCTATAGTTTAGATTTTGATGTTACACGAAAATAAATAAATACATTTAAAATGATTTGGGTTGTTTTAATTTTAGCGACAAGCAACTGTTCAAATTGCTAACAGTTGACCGCGCAAGGATTAATTTACATGTTAAGAGGAAATGTGTTTCAATAATGAGCAATAATGGCAAAAAGCACCAAAAACTAGACTTTCGTATGAGTTTTGATCCAAATTTTTGTTTTGGGTTAACACACTAAACCTTTTTTAAACAGAAGATAATATAGGTAAGTTGTACTGCTTGGGAACGAGGTTATTCCGGGCGAAAGCCCTTGGAATTAAATTCGGAAAAATTAATTTCCGATCTCGCTGGGATTCGAACCCACGACCTTCGGAATTGTACTACCGATGCTCTACCAGCTGAGCTAGAGGTCAGACTGAGAGCAGGCCGGGGTGAAATAGATGTTAGGTCGCGGTAATTATGATGCAAAGATGAGAGTATGTGGACCGCGTGGCACTAATGAAATAGTAGAAGATTCGCCCGGAATAACCTCGTTCCCAAGCACTACAACTTACCTATATTATCTTCTACTATTTCATTAGTGCCACGCGGTCCACATACTCTCATCTTTTTTAAACAGTTAGAAACTGATGTACTATCATAAAATGCCTGTTTGAAGCGGTATTTTCAATTGTACAAAGATGTTTTGTTGCATTTGTGTTAGAATGTTGCTTTGTCAGGCCTTTTTTAGAAAATATATAGGAAATAAGCGAATGAAGGCCTAAACCTCATTTTCGAATAAAATTTTTGCTTTGGGTTAACACAATGATTCCACTTTCATCGGTCATCTCCGCTTCCAAACAAGTTAAACTTTCTGAATAACAAGATTTTAGCCTTGTACAACAGCCTTTCTTCAAGAAAATAATTTTTGGGGCTCACTGCTTAAATACGGAAAAGAATTCCCTCTTAAAGCTATTTAACGTGAATTCTCGGAAGTTTTTAAAATCTGCTGAATCGCATCTTGGGAATTTCTTAGAATTTTGTCACGTGACGAAGATGGAATTTCCAGTCAAGCGCTAAACAGATCGAAGTAATAGCGAGCTAAAACTGACTGAATTTCTAAACTTTGCCAAACCTGTACTGACGGGCTCAAGAGACGAAGTAGAAAATGAATTCACAACGAGAAAAGATTGCGAAATTTATGGAAAGTCCTGATAACAGCGAGACTATGGTGTTCGATCCTGCGACAGGCAAACTTATGGTACAAAATAAATCTACAGCGCAGAGAGAACAGGAAAGAGGAAATGATCGAAAGGTGATGCTGGACATGAACAAACCAGGAGCTGGAGGTTTCTTTTTGTTTGCTGTTTAGAAATTAATAATCAGATGGGAAAAAGCCGCGAAAATGGGACCAATTTTTAAAGAATAACCTGACACCGTCATTCACCGAATTTTGTGTGACTTCAAGACATGAAAGGATCTTAGCTGAACTATAAAGATTAATACATGTAGTTCAAAAATCAAAACTATTTCAGCAAAACAAGACTATTAACTTGTGCACCATAAATTAAGATTTTTTTTCACTTTTTTTAATTCACTATTTTACAGGAAAAATAGAATCCTTTTCATGTGTAATATACATATATATTATTTAATAGGTAAATTGCAAGTTGGTGAATAATTTTTTTCCTTTTGAGAAATAAAATGCTTTCATTGCATTATTTTGTGTAATGAAGATTTTTTAGCGTATTTCAGTCCCTCGTTAATGACATTCGACAGTCATTGGTGTAAGCTATAATTTTATGATTATATTACAACGTACGATTGTGGTTGAGGAGTCGTTATCAACATTTGCCTTAAAGGGAATTTTCCCTTTACATAACGAAAGTGGTGACTTGCAAAAAAGTTAGCAAGGCTTAGAAGTCAGTCAGTAATAAATTACTCGTCTTCCTTACATTCCAACATCAGTTCTACTGAAGTAATGGTGGAAAAGAAAGGAAAATGTCAAGTGACTTTGATTTTGACCCAGAAACGTGTAAATTAGAACCAAAGGTCTTACTGAGAGATGAGGGGGAAGTAAGAAACCGTGAAGAATATTATAAGGAAAGACTGTCTGAGTTCAATTTTGACCCAGGTCAATCAAGGATAATTCCAAAAACCTTAAGCAAGAGATCCATAACTCACGACACGGTGACAAGCGAACTCTCTTCTAAGCAAAGCGAGGAATTTGAGTTTGATGGAGCTTCAAGTCGACTCATAATGAAACCACAAAATCGAAACCTAAAGAAATATATGGAACATCCAAATAGCAGTGAGTCAATGGTGTTTGACCAAGTGACGGGAAAGTTGACAGTGCGACAGACGTCGAGTATGAGTACGCGAGAAGACGATCGAAGAGTCATGTTGGATATGAACAGACAAGGCCCTGGTGGTTTCTTCTTCTGCTGAGAGCATCGCAGATGACTGAACTGTTATTGAAAAAATATCTAGAAGTATATAAACTAAAAGGAAAAAATCAGAAATTAATTGTGTTGCAAACTATTAGCAAGCGTTGCATCCAGAATTTTCTTCGTAAAAAGAGAAGAAAATTCCGGAAGCAACGCACGCTACAAACAAAAATATAAACGTAGTATCGCAATTCACTAAATAGTTTCTTTTATCATATGACCCGTACGGCCCTGCTCGCGCGCTCTAATAAAACCATTGGAAAAAGTCACGTGATGGGGGCCGGACGGGTTGACGTAAGCGGGCCGGAAAAACCCGTCCGGCCCTGCTCAAAATCCGTCCGGCCCTCTTCGGATGTAACCATTAAATTTCATTTAAAAAGAAGCTAAGATGACTGACAATTTAAGCAAACACGACGAAAGCGAATTCTACTATCCAGACGAGATATCTGACACTGAACTGGCTCAGCAAGCGACATATTTTGAGTCAAATCTGCTCAATGACGGTGAAATACAGAAATACATCCGAGCACAACAGAAAACAAGTACAATCAACAAAACTAAGTATGACATGAACGTACTGAAGCGCTTTTTACAAGAATGTGGTGAAGAAAGAGAAATTGAGAATATCCCTCCGCCTCAACTTGACAGTCTTCTTTCCAACTTTTACATAAAGGTAAAAAAGAAAGACAATACTTTGTACGAACCTGATACAATGTCGTCCTTCTCAAGAAGTATCCAGCGATACCTCGACGATAAAAATACAAAAGTAAACATCTTAAAAGATGAAGAGTTTAAGCTTTCCAGACAAGCCTTGATGTCCAGACGACGAGAATTAAGAAAAGAGGGCAAAGGAAACAAGCCAAATGCTACTGCTCCTCTGACAAGCAAAGATATTGATGCTATTTTTTATGAAAACGAGTTTGGAGTCCATGATCCAGAGATCCTTTCCCGTACTATGTGGTTCTTGATTACTTTGCATTTTGGTCATAGAGCACGACACGAAGCGAGACAGCTGAAGTTTGGAGACGTACTTTTGAAGAAAGATGAAATAAATGGCGAAGAGTATGTAGAGAAAGTATGTAAGAAGAGTATGTAAGAAAGAGAAACTAAAACCAGACACGGCGATGAAAATGAACACCAGATAGCTTTCCGACCAAGAGCTTATGAGAGCGGCGACAAGAAATGTCCTGTGGCCTGCTATAAGCAGTTTGTTTACAAGCGTCCCGAAGAAGCCAAAAGTCCAGAAAGTCCGTTTTTTCTTGAAATAAATCATAGAAGGATGCCAAATGATCAAGTTTGGTTCCTAAACAGACCGATGGGAAAGAACAAGATTGGCGAATTCCTGTCTCAAGCAACAAAAGATTTGAAGTTCACGAAGTCAAAAGCCGGTAAAATTACCAACCATTCCGTACTACGTAAAACTGGTATCACAACACTCCTGGATGCTGGTGTTCCACACAACATTGTCGCTCAACTGAGTGGCCATAAGAGCCTTAATAGCCTCGACAGTTCTGCTGTTGCCTCTGAGAGCCAACAACGAAACATGTCGAAGATACTGAGTGGTGTTGAGAACGTCAAGCACGAAGCCAGCAGCAAGCAATCATGTCTCCCAGCGCAACCGACTACAAGTTCAACTGCCGCTGCAGGTTCTTTTTTTGGGGGAGCAAACATTGGAGTATTGAACATTCAGAATCTTGTTCTTTCAGGCCATGAAGAAAGCTCTAATTCGTGTCTGGTCAAACCCAAGAAACGTCGTTTTATGATCGAGTCAGATGAAGAAGACTAACTAAGTCTAAAAACGTTGAAATTTGTCCATGAAAATACTTAGAGTTGACATAGACATTCTTGAGTTCCCAAGCTGCTATTTTTTCCCGACTTTTGACCAAATAGCTATTTGCGAAGTGTATTAAAACAACTTAAAACTTTCAATGTATTAAAAACAATTTTACTTCTTGAAATGTGCCTCGTGTTTACAGTGACTGTTAAATGGCTTCCTTTCAATCAAATAAAAAGGAATTCTCCTATTGGTTCTCGTTTACGCGCGCTGTATTTATCAAGTTTAGCAAGATCTTTCAGCCTTTTTTTACGATAAAAATTGGGTCATCTGATAAAATGCTTATTGACTGAGTTGGGTCGGGCCGGACGGGAAAATATTTGGCTCTTGGTCATTTGTCCGGCCCTCCCACTCAGTCAATAAGTACATAATATTTTTGAGACGACAATATTTCAGGGTATTGTCGTTTCAAAATTAAGGTTTATGATTGGCTAACGCGCGACGAAAGGGAAAGCTTGAGCGCGCGCGAGTCAAATTTTTACGCTTGTTGCTTGCGCCATAGCGCGCGCTCTTAAGGAGAATCTCGCTTTTAATCAACGAAAATCGGTTGGTTTTTTTTTTCTTTTTTTGTGTGTTAAATTCTTTAGAATCGCGATACAAAACTAATTAATTAAGAAGCGACTCCATCCAATACCGAATGTATTTTCTCCCAACTAGCCGTCAATATTTCGTGGTATTGTCGTCTCAAAATCGTAACTAGTTTATAAAATTCGCCAGTAGTCGATGACATTGACTGACTGCAGTAAAATAGTAAAGTAATAGTAGTTGTTTTATTATAAATAGCATTAGTTTGGCAGGCACACTTAATGGAATAAAATAACTGATTTAACGATAGGGATTGTGTTATCCGGCTATACGGAATAAGACTGACAATCCTGAATAAAGCAACAAAATGTAATCATGAGTATTTTTTTATTTGGTCACTGTCTATCATGATATATTTATCAGTTAGACGACATAAAAGCGCGCGCCCATGGCGATATAGACGCACGAGAGAAAATATAAAGAACGATTAACAAGCGAAAGAGTGGCACGAGGCGAAGCCGAGTGACACTCCAGCTTGTTAAGAGTTCTTTATATTTTCTCAAGTGCGTCTATATCGCCATGGGCGAGCGCTTTTTTGTCGTCTAACTGATTTATAATATGACCAAAAATCTACCGTGCGACCCATGGGCAAATAGTTCATAGGCATTTCAGCCAATCAGAGCGCGCGTTATATCACCTATCTCGCTCGTGCGCGCGCTATTGACGCCATCGGGTTTGAAAATTTAGAGAAAAAAGGCGAGCGTCCGTTAAGATCAGCGTGCGCGAGCGTGCAGCCCATGGGGAAATAGTTCATTGGTTTTTGGCCAATCAGAGCGGGCGTAATAATCTAGTTATATTATAAATGATCATAGTAGACGTTTTCGATAAATGTTACAAAAACTCGAACTATTACATATATCTACTCATTTACGCATTTTCATTAGATAATGTTTTTGTTAAGTAACAAAAAATAAACGTCACATACATAAAATCACGAATTTGAATCGGTTGCAATAAATGTCATTTCACTTCTCATCATCTGATGAGTCCGTCTCTTGCTTGGCCTCCTCATCGAGCAAGCAGTCTTTGCATTTTTCATATGAAGAATCAGCATACCAACGTAGAATCGAACACTCTTCAAAATCATTTAGATCACCCTTTTCAAAATCTAAGTATGGTGCTTCACGGCGATTGGCCCAAATGTAGTATGGGTATTTAAAATCCTTCTCCAATGAGGCCAGGGCGCTGTCTTGTCCCTTACATAGTTCAACAAGAGCTATTTTCACGATCATATTACTGATTGGGATGATGTCTGATGAGAGTCCCACTTGAATGGTTGCCTCTAGTTCATTATCTTTCACATAGCATGGCGCCCCGTCTCGAGCCTGTCGCAATGATGATATTTCTTCAACATGAGTCCCTGTTCCACATACGCATATGAAGCACGGTGGGCCTTGCTTGGGTCGTACCACAATAACCTCTCCTCCAGCAGCTCGCATAGTGCATTTTCCATACAATGTCACTATCTTTAATTCAAGGGAAATCATGTTTATGGTACGACGGCTTTCTGATGTATCTGTTGCGGCAACTATCAAATCACATTCTTTCAATATTTCCATTCCTTTCTTTGGGTCATTGATATCACAGTTGTGAAGTTCGACCTTAGCGAATGGATTCTTGTCCAAGATGCGGTCACGTATGGCTTTGGTCTTCAATCTTCCAAGATCGCTTACTCCACAGGTATGGCGTACAATATTGTTTAGTTCAATGCGATCGTAGTCAACAAGAACAAAGTTGCCAACTCCAGCTTTGGCCAACTCGATTGCAACGTGAGATCCGCCGCTACCAAGTCCAACAATGGCTACCTTTCGACTCTCTAACAAACCAGACTCCAATAATCCTTTACTTCTTGAGTACAGCAGGTCTTTCGAGGGTTGAAGCAGTACTTTGGTTTCTTTAGGGAGGTCACTTGGCGTCTTTCTTCTATATGCCTTGATTTGATTGTCAGAGGTGATTAGTAACGCGATCTGAATGGAGCTACTCTCTTGTAGCTTCTTGAATGTCGCTTGAACGAGCTCAATCGTTTCCTCTTCCTTAGGAAAACGTTCTATCACCTCGTAGACAACTTGGTTGTCTTTTGTGTCTGGATTCTCTGAAGACGATGATGACACAGTGATATCTAAAACATCTCCATCATCGATTGATTTGATTGTAAAATATTTTTCCTCTTGGTTGTTGTCATTCTTCTCTTTTAATATTGCAATAAAATCCGATTGTGTCAAACGCAAAACTAGGTCTTCAGCTTGATGTAGAGCCATCGTTGGAAAGAATTCCTTCAAATGTGTGTGAGTGTAGTCTTTTTGAATCTACTCAAATAAAATGAAAAATATTTTCTTGGAAGGGGATTTTCCCACCATTCGGCTGTTGCTCGGATTGGCTCTTTTTGAGTCAATAAAGCTAGAATAATAGAATACGTCATATGTCTTAGAATATTCTAGAAGAAATTGTTTTTCAGCTAAATGCACGTAGGGCCACTTAACAATTCAAATATCAGAGTATTGTTTTCCTCATCGTTTGACCTGGTTTGGGTTTAAATTAGAAACACGGGGGAATCCCCGTCTACTGGATGCAAACCGCACAGCAGTCGTGGCATTTTCTGATTGGATATCATCCAATATCCAAATACTGCTAAGCTAAGGGAAATTTCCCAATACCATTCTCATATAAGGCTAAGATTTTGTAAGATTGCAAATACTGCTTCTTCGGCGATCTAACAGAAGAGAGCACTACAATCTATAAAGCAATCGTAAGCGCAAAAAAAGAGTCGTCGGTATATATACTATATATTTCGCCTTCGAAGACACAGTGGTGGAAAAGAAGCCTATATTCATAATTATGGGCAGTGTTGGATATGAAAATATGGATCAGGTTGACTTCGATCCGACACAGGCAAAATTCTTACGAAAATCTTGTGAAAATGGCAGTTCTGCTATTTCGTCTGAACAGCTTTACGAAGCCGGCGTAGAACTTGAATATGACCCAACACAGTCGAAGCTCGTTTCAAAGCATTCCATGGCCAGGTGCCAAAATGGTTTTACTTCAACGACCGAACAAGCTTACAAGAATGGCCAGGAGTTTGATTTCGATCCGGCCTCCGGTCGTCTTATACTAAAGAAAGAACAACAGGAAAGAGAAGGAAAGGAAATAGAACAACAGTTGAGAGACCATTCACAAGACAAACGCTTTTCGTTCGATAAGAAAAAGAAATGTTTAAAAGTAGAGAAAGAAACTGGTCAAACTAAAAGGGACAGACAAGTAAAGGTCGACATGAACAAAAGAGGAACTGGAGGATTTTTTTAATGTCAGTTTTCTGGACATTAATCGATGGCATGTAATTTTCAGTGAACGGACAATTAAGCTAGTATGAAATCGCACACCGTGCACGCACTAAAACCGTGAACATTAAATAGTACTAAATAGTACTATTTTATACAGAATCCTTTGTTTTCTATTTAATTATCACTATTTAGTGCTAAAAATTAGTATTTCTTTCACGGATTTAGTGTGAGCACTCTAGATACAGGGAAAACTACGTACACGGAGGAAAGAATATCCATCACCGAAAAATGCAAAGGGTAACGCGAACAAACGAATAATTTTGTGCATATGCTTGTCAAGATAATTAGAAAAGGATAGAAATTATATTTGCCATCATTGTCGGTAATCAGAAGACATCTAATAAGGAGATATACTGCATATAATGGAAAAAAGGACACGTCATAAAGTGCATTTATCATTGTAATACTAAGTAAATTTTAATAAAAACAATGAAATAGTAACTGCTCATGAGAATCTTGAATATTATTTAAAGAGAAGGGGCCCAGAATACATACATACACATTGCAATCTGTCGGCTTCACCAAGAGCGTGATTAAAATATCGCATTTTAAAACCCCAAGTACGAATTGCTCTTAGAGGCAGAATATTTCTTTCCAAGAATATATCACGCCATGCAGTCGAAGTGACTTTGAAGGGAAATTCCCCGATTTCTCAGAAACCGTTCAAGATCAGTTATTTGAATATATTAAAATACCTAATCATCGATGAAATATCTATGTTTGTCTATTACTAATATATTACTAATATCTTCAAATGTATAATCATAAATAAATATATAATTATCGATGAAATATCTATGTTTGTCTATTACTAATATATTACTAATATCTTCAAATGTATAATCATAAATAAATATATAATTATCGATGAAATATCTATGTTTGTCTATTACTAATATATTGCTGATATCTTCGCATGTGAAGATATTTTAGGTATCTTTAAGTGTGAAAGTTAACTACACCATTGGTCTGTGTAAATCAGTCTTCGAAAGCTGAAACTTGCTAAGGATAAGTCAAGACAAGAAAAATAAGTCAGAACGCATTCAGTCGAGAAAGTAGCTGGTGGACATTTTTAGTTTATCATTTCTATGGCAAAGCTAGCGACTTACAAATTTAAAACGTACAAAGATGAAAGACTGGGTTAAGTTCATGGCGAAGAAACTAAGAAAGACAAAATGGTGATAACACTTTCCATATCACAGGGCGAAATAGAATACTTTATAAAAACATTTATGCAGCGGTTTTTGAGTGCACAAAGGCTGAATAACCGTTTAAAATTTTATTTAGGAACCGTACACTTTTTGAACTTGAACACGGAAAAACCCTCAAATTTGGCATGGGACTATATTTCTATTTAGGCTTTTTTTAAAACAACAGGTGGAAAGCAATCTTTGGTCAAAGTATAAGCACATGTAATTATTAGAAATTATAGAAAGAGCGTTCTATGTGCTTTTGCTGTCGTCGTTTGAGCACGCTTTTCGGTTTATTACACGAACAAAATGCTGAATATTGAGCTTATGGGGATGGAATTATAGATCATTTATTAAAACAGTGTTTTTCCCCATCGTTTGACAGAAGCTTGTATTGGTTTGACGTGGTTTATTTAATTTAAGAAAAAACGGGGGAATCCTCGTCTACTGGATGCAAACCGCACGGCGGTCGAGGGCATTCTTTTCTTATTGGATAACATTCAATATCAAAATACTGCTAAGCTAAGGGAAATTATCCAAAGTCATTATATAAGGCTACGTTTTGAATAAGTAAGATTAGCACTGGATACTGCTTATTCACCAGCCAACGGAAGAGAGCACTAAAGTCTATAAAGCAATCGTAATCGTAAGCGCAAAAAAAGCGGTACATATAGTACTATTTGGTCTTCGAAGATACACAGAAAGCCTATAAACACTGACAATATGGGCAGTTGTGGAAAGGAAAATATGGATCGGTTTGACTTCGATCCCACTCAAGCAAAACTTTTAGAAAAATCTAGCGAAAATGGTATTTCTGCTAAGTCATCTGAACAGCTTTACAAAGCTGGCGTAGAACTTGAATATGACGCATCGAAACTCTTTCCAAACACATCAATGTACCGAGATGGTTTTACTTCAACTTCGGAACAAGCTTACAAGGAAGGCCAGGAGTTTGATTTCGATCCAGCCTCCGGCCCTCTCGTACCGAAGAAAGAACAACAGGAAAGAGAAGGGAAGGAAATAGAACAACAGTTGAGAGGCCATTCACAAGACAAACGCTTTTCGTTCGACAAGAAAAAGAAATGTTTAAAAGTAGAGAAAGAAACTGGTCAAACTAAAAGGGACAGACAAGTAAAGGTCGACATGAACAAAAGAGGAACTGGAGGATTTTTTTAATGTCAGTTTTCTGGACATTAACCGATGGCATGTAATTTTCAGTGAACGGACAATTAAGCTAGTATGAAATCGCACACCGTGCACGCACTAAAACCGTGAAAATTAAATAGTACTAAATAGTACTATTTCATACAGAATCCTTTGTTTTCTATTGTTTAATTATCACTATTTAGTGCTAAAAATTAGTATTTGAACCAACGAGGAACTGGAGGAATTTTTTAATGTCAGTATTTTCGTCATTGACCGATGGCATGTAATTTTCAATTAAATACGATTTAGCTTTTAAAACGTGCATCGTCAGTAAAACAAAGTAGTGACGCCGGTACGTCTAACGTAACGAAGGATTATTTAGGATATTTTAATAAAGATAATGCAATAGTAACTGAGAATCTTGTAGTGAATATTATTTAAAGAGAAGGGGGCCGAGGGCAGAATAAATACAATCCGTCGACCAGTGGTCACCAAGAGGCCAGAATTATAATAATAATAATAATAATAATATTTATTTATAAAGCGCAAATACAAATCTGTTCTAAGCGCTAGTAAACAAACGACAAAGACAACGACAAAATAAAATTATTTACAAAGAATATGCTAATTTGAAGAGATAAGTTTTAAGTTCAGTTTTGAATGAGGCAAGACTTGATGCATTTCGGAGAGATATTGGAAGTGAGTTCCAGAGTTCAGGAGCAGCCACAGAGAAGGAGCGATGACCATAAGATTTAAGATTATAAGAATGTGCTGATAGAAGAACTTGTGATGCAGAACGAAGATTACGGTTCGGTTTATACACTGAAATGAGTTCCCGGATATAGATAGGAGATTGGCCATGAAGAGCTTTAAAAGTAAGTAATAGGATTTTATATTTGATTCTAGATTCAATTGGTAGCCAATGCAGATTAACGAGGATAGGTGTAATGTGGTCATGTTTATGGGAAAGAGTGATTATTCTGGCAGCAGCATTCTGTACAGATTGTAGTTTATCTAAGAGTTTGTTTGGTAAGCCAAAGAGCAGAGAGTTACAGTTGTCGAGTTTGGAGGATATGAACGCGTGGACGAGAGTTTCAGTTGTTTTCAAAGAGATGTATTTTCTTATTTTAGCAATGTTTCTGAGATGATAAAAAGAAGACTTGCAAATATTATTCACATGACGAACCAAAGTAAGATGCGTATCAAATATGACACCAATGTTCCGAGCATGCATTGAGGGCATTATCACATCAGAACCAAATTGAAGAGAAGGAAGAGTTAACTGTGGGCTGTGCTTTGAAGAAAATAACAGGAATTCAGTTTTGCCTTTATTTAGTTTCAATTTATTTGTAGTCATCCAAGCATCAATATCAGATAGACAGTTTTCAATCAGATTCATGGAATCATTAAGGGACAAATCATCATTACAGGAGAAAGGAATATATAATTGAGTGTCATCAGCATAAAGGTGGAAAGACATTCTGTGTATTCGGAGGATATCAGCTACTGGAGAAGTATAAAGGAGATACAACAAAGGACCAAGTACAGAACCTTGAGGTACGCCACAATCAAGTTGAAGGGCTTCAGAAGAAAAATCATCAATGGAAACAAATTGAAAGCGATCAGTGAGGTAGGACTTAAACCATTGAAGAGCTATGCCAGAAATGCCAAATTTTGTATGGAGACGATCTAGAAGAATTTGATGATCAACTGTGTCAAATGCAGCAGATAGGTCCAAGAGTAGCATGGCAACACAAGAACGATTGTCAATTATCCGTGACTTTCTACTATCTGACTTTATCGGTATTATCTGCAAAGAATATGAAGCCTGTTTGTTTGACGACTAATATAAGCCTTTTTTACTTGTCCTGACATAATAGATATGAGATATCTTAACTATATTATTAAATATAAATTTTGGGCATTTTCTCACGTATATTGCACACAAAAGGAAATTTTTTTTTAAAACGCCTACGTAGAAATTGCTCTTAGAAACAGTTTTTAGAATATGTCAGATATATTATCCACCTTTCTTTCATGCAAATTACATCATAAACTGAACGGATGCATGGAAGGTGTTTGAATATTCATTACACTGAATTTCCAAGAATCACGCCATGCAGTCACGGGGACATTGAAGGGAAATACCCCGATTTCTTAGAAATCCGTTTAAGATCAAGGTACAAGGGAGTGAAACTTCAACAGAAAAGACAAGCAAAATGAGTTCTCAACGAGAAAAAATTGCGAATTTTATGGAAAATCCTGATAACAGCGAGGCTATGGTGTTCGATCCTACTACAGGCAAACTTATGGTACAAAATAAATCTACAGCGCAAAGAGAACAGGAAAGAGGAGCTGATCGAAAGGTGATGCTGGACATGAACAAACCAGGTGCTGGAGGTTTCTTCTTTATATCATTTTAACACTGATTGAAGCAAACAACGAAGAAATCACCCACTAGCCACAAAACTTATACAAGTATATGGTGTACACTATACTGATTAGCAGAGCAGAACTGAACTCCTTAGCATTTAAGCAAGATTCTGGACCCAAGTAACATGGCGGGAAAGGAAAGATCGGACGTTGTCATGCCAGAATTGGGAACTTTTAAAGGCTGACCCTAAGTAAATCACGTAGAATCGATCTTCAGTAGTATATTTAGCTTGAATTCAATACAGTTCAAATAAAACTTATTCAATAATCTTTGATGTTTGTCGTTCATTTTTTAATGCGTGCTCCAATCCATCACGTCATTAGGAGGGATTTTCCCTTTACAAAAAATGTGATGACTTGCAGAATTGTTATTTTGCTGACTTTCAAGGTGAGCTTTATTGACGCAGTTAAAGGACGTTTATCTTTTAAAGCAACCAATTTTCTTCATATTCCGCGCTTAATACTATCGAGAGGATTCATTCAAAATGGGCTGTTACCCGGAGAAAAATTTTGAGCAAAACATCAAGTTATGTTCGCAAGAAAATCTCGCTCAGAAATCAAGACAAGAGTTTGAAGACGAGTTGAGAGGAAAGACAAAAAGAGGTTTCGTCTTTGACCCATCAACAGGAAAGCTGGAGCTTGCAGTGGATAAAGCAAGACAAGAAAAAGTAGTGAGACCACAACTAGTCAAGAAAGTAGCTGTTTCAACAAAGAGTCGGGGAACTGGTGGACATTTTTAGTTTGTCATTTCTATGGCAAAGCTACTTAGGAATAATATACAGCTAATTTAAAATACACGAAGATGAAAGACTGGGTTAAATTTATTGCGAAGAAACTAAGAAAGGCAAGAACTGAGATGATAATACTTCTATATCACAGGACTATATTGAAGACTTTATAAAAAGACATTTAAGTACATACTTTTGATATAACTTATAACAAATTTTGTTGTGCATTTTTCATTATTTTTTTATTCGAAGAAATGTCAATGAACAGCTCATTGACAACAGCAAAATTCATTATTTCTTTATTGAAAAATTTACTTTGATTACCTCAGTTTGATGTTAATTAATAATTTATATTTTTATTCTAAATATAGTTTCAAATAGTTGTAATAATTTAGCATAAAATTAGTAAGCATGGCTGGCGTAGCAATGCGACTCACCAGTCGATTCCCGGAATTGGCGTCGTATGTGAGTAGAGTTGGTCGTTAGTCCTCTTCTGAGCTTTGAGGGTTTTTCTCCGGGTTCTCCGGTTTCCCTCTCTCCACAAAATTCGACTTCTAATTTATCTATTTTGTAGAAATGCAACTGTTAAATGATATTCATTTTAGTTCATTCTTTCCTTTATTAGCTGGCTGACCTCGGTTAATTTATGGTTGTTGTAGTATTATATTATATATTAATGCAAATTTGCTGTTACTTTTCAAATGTCGAATTTCAGTAATAGAATTACTTACCGGTGCCCTATAATCATGAAGAAATAAATGTATTCAGTACTCCATGGATTAATTATCATGAAGCATAGAATATATAATTTAATAATATTAATATATAATTACAATTAATATTAAAAGGGTGTGTATCATGAATTTGACTTCAGTAAATAAAGCAATTTTCTGTTTATTATGGATGTCTGGAAGTAATTGGTGACTTGAAGGGCCTGCTTTAATTATTGCCGGTCAAACAAATAAGCTCAATACGTTATGATATCATTTAATCTTACTTTAATCTCAATTGATTTTTATTGAATATTATAAAGTTTCTAGTTACAGATCTACTCATGAATAAATTCAATAATATAAGTCAATGATACATTTTCTACTATTTTCGACGATAAATTCCTTACAACGTTTCTATATATAGTGCTAGATCGCATATACGTGTGAGAGTTGTGTTTTTGGAGGCCAAATCAGTGAAATACTTGAGGTATTTAGTTCGCTAGTATAGTATTGTGACCACTGATTGTGAGGTATTCAGTTCATCCAAAAAAGGAAGTCTTCTCTAAATTGGTCTCGATAGGTTGGCAAACATTACATTTGTCATCTCTCTTGACTTCCATCGAGTACCAGCGCAGAATACTCGGTGTGTTAAACTTGTCAAAGCCATCTTCTGGGTATCCAGCATACTGTCCATCTCTTCGGTTTGCCCATATGTAATATGCATGCTTAAAATCCTTCTCCAATGAGGCCAGGGCGCTGTCTTGTCCCTTACATAGTTCAACAAGAGCTATTTTCACGATCATATTACTGATAGGGATGATGTCTGATGAGAGCCCCACTTGGATGGTTGCTTCTACTTCACTATCTGGCACATAGCTGGGGTTGGCTTCCCTGGCTTGGCGGAAAGAGGACACCTCTTCTTTGTCAGCTTCGACAAGAGCATTTCGATACACACAACTGAAGCACGGACCCTGGTTAGGACGCACTACCACCACCTCTCCTCCTGCAGCTCGTACTGCACATTTTCCATACAAAGCCGGAATGCTGAGCTCAAGGGAAAGTGAGTTGATGTTGAGTCGGCTACGGATGTTGTCTGTAGCTGCAACAATCAGGTTACATTCTTTAAAAATTTTCCTTCCTTTCTGTTGGTCATTGATGTCGCAGTTGTAAAGTTCGACCTTAGCGAATGGATTCTTGTCCAAGATGCGGTCACGTATGGCTTTGGTCTTCAATCTTCCAAGATCGCTTACTCCACAGGTATGGCGTACAATATTGTTTAGTTCAATGCGATCGTAGTCAACAAGAACAAAGTTGCCAACTCCAGCTTTGGCCAACTCGATTGCAACGTGAGATCCGCCGCTACCAAGTCCAACAATGGCTACCTTTCGACTCTCTAACAAACCAGACTCCAATAATCCTTTACTTCTTGAGTACAGCAGGTCTTTCGAGGGTTGAAGCAGTACTTTGGTTTCTTTAGGGAGGTCACTTGGCGTCTTTCTTCTATATGCCTTGATTTGGTTGTCAGAGGTGATTAGTAACGCGATCTGAATGGAGCTACTCTCTTGTAGCTTCTTGAATGTCGCTTGAACGAGCTCAATCGTTTCCTCTTCCTTAGGAAAACGTTCTATCACCTCGTAGACAACTTGGTTGTCTTTTGTGTCTGGATTCTCTGAAGACGATGATGACACAGTGATATCTAAAACATCTCCATCATCGATTGATTTGATTGTAAAATACTTTTCCTCTTGGTTGTTGTCATTCTTCTCTTTTAATATTGCAATAAAATCCGATTGTGTCAAACGCAAAACTAGGTCTTCAGCTTGATGTAGAGCCATCGTTGGAAAGAATTCCTTCAAATGTGTGTGAGTGTAGTCTTTTTGAATCTACTCAAATAAAATGAAAAATATTTTCTTGGAAGGGGGTTTTCCCACCATTCGGCTGATGCTCGGATTGGCTCTTTTTGAGGCAATAAGCTAGAATAATAGAATACGTCATATGTCTTAGAATATTCTAGAAGAAAATGTTTTTCAGCTGAATGCACGTAGGGGCACTTAAAAACAATTCAAATATCAGAGTATTGTTTTCCTCATCGTTTGACCTGGTTTGTTTAAATTTAGAAACACGGGGTAATCCCCGTCTACTGGATGTAAACCGCACAGCAGTCGTGGCATTTTCTGATTGGATATCATCCAATATCCAAATACTGCTAAGCTAAGGGAAATTTCCCAATACCATTCTCATATAAGGCTAAGATTTTGTAAGATTGCAAATACTGTTTATTCGGCGATCTAACAGAAGAGAGCACTACAATCTATAAAGCAATCGTAAGCGCAAAAAAAGAGTCGTCGGTATATATACTATATATTTCGCCTTCGAAGACACAGTGGTGGAGAAGAAGCCTATATTCATAATTATGGATACGGATCAAGTTGACTTCGATCCGACACAGGCAAAATTCTTACGAAAATCTTGTGAAAATGGTAGTTCTTCTATTTCATCTGAACAGCTTTACAAAGCCGGCGTAGAACTTGAATATGACCCAACACAGTCGAAGCTCGTTTCAAAGCATTCCATGGCCAGGTGCCAAAATGGTTTTACTTCAACGACCGAACAAGCTTACAAGAATGGCCAGGAGTTTGATTTCGATCCGGCCTCCGGTCGTCTTATACCAAAGAAAGAACATGTCGAGAAAATAGAACAACAGCTGAGAGACCATTCACAAGACAAACGCTTTTCGTACGATAAGAAAAAGAAATGTTTAAAAGTAGAGAAAGAAACTGGTCAAACTAAAAGGGACAGACAAGTAAAGGTCGACATGAACAAAAGAGGAACTGGAGGATTTTTTTAATGTCAGTTTTCTGGACATTAACCGATGGCATGTAATTTTCAGTGAACGGACAATTAAGCTAGTATAAAATCGCACACCGTTCTCGCACTAAAACCGTGTTAACATTAAATAGTACTAAATAGTACTATTTCATACAGAATCCTTTGTTTTCTATTGTTTAATTATCACTATTTAGTGCTAAAAATTAGTATTTCTTTCACGGATTTAGTGCGAGCACTCTAGTTACAGGGGAAATTACGTACACGGAGGAAAGAATATCCATCACCGAATAATGTAAAGGGTAACGCGAACAAACGAATTATTTTGTGCAAATGCTTGTCAAGATAATTAGAAAAGGACAGAAATTCTATTTGCCATCATTGTCGGTAATCAGAAGACATCTAATAAGGAGATATACTGCATATAATGGAAAAAAGGACACGTCATAAAGTGCATTTACCATTGTAATACTAAGTAAATTTTAATAAAAACAATGAAATAGTAACTGCTCATGAGAATCTTGAATATTATTTAAAGAGAAGGGGCCCAGAATACATACATACACATTGCAATCTGTCGGCTTCACCCGAAGAGCGTGATTAAAATATCACATTTTAAAACCCCAAGTACGAATTGCTCTTAGAAGCAGAATATTTCTTTCCAAGAATATATCACGTCATGCAATCGAAGTGACTTTGAAGGGAAATTCCCCGATTTCTCAGAAACCGTTCAAGATCAGTTATTTGAATATATTAAAATACCTAATCATCGATGAAATATCTATGTTTATCTATTACTAATATATTACTAATATCTTCAAATGTATAATCATAAATAAATATATAATTATCGATGAAATATCTATGTTTGTCTATTACTAATATATTGCTGATATCTTCGCATGTGAAGATATTTTAGGTATCTTTAAGTGTGAAAGTTAACTACACCATTGGTCTGTGTAAATCAGTCTTCGAAAGCTGAAACTTGCTAAGGATAAGTCAAGACAAGAAAAATAAGTCAGAACGCATTCAGTCGAGAAAGTAGCTGGTGGACATTTTTAGTTTGTCATTTCTATGGCAAAGCTAGCGACTTACAAATTTAAAATGTACAAAGATGAAGGACTGGGTTAAGTTCATGGCGAAGAAACTAAGAAAGACAAAATGGTGATAACACTTTCCATATCACAGGGCGAAATAGAATACTTTATAAAAACATTTATGCAGCAGTTTTTGAGTGCACAAAGGCTGAATAACCGTTTAAAATTTTATTTAGGAACCGTACACTTTTTGAACTTGAACACGGAAAAACCCTCAAATTTGGCATGGGACTATATTTCTATTTAGGCTTTTTTTAAAACAACAGGTGGAAAGTAATCTTTGGTCAAAGTATAAGCACATGTAATTATTAGAAATTATAGAAAGAGCGTTCTATGTGCTTTTGCTGTCGTCGTTTGAGCACGCTTTTCGGTTTATTACACGAACAAAATGCTGAATATTGAGCTTATGGGGATGGAATTATAGATCATTTATTAAAACAGTGTTTTTCCCCATCGTTTGACAGGAGCTTGTATTGGTTTGACGTGGTTTATTTAATTTAAGAAAAAACGGGGGAATCCCCGTCTACTGGATGCAAACCGCACGGCGGTCGAGGGCATTCTTTTCTTATTGGATAACATTCAATATCAAAATACTGCTAAGCTAAGGGAAATTATCCAAAGTCATTATATAAGGCTACGTTTTGAATAAGCAAGATTAGCACTGGATACTGCTTATTCACCAGCCAACGGAAGAGAGCACTAAAGTCTATAAAGCAATCGTAATCGTAAGCGCAAAAAAAGCGGTATATATAGTACTATTTGGTCTTCGAAGATACACAGAAAGCCTATAAACACTGACAATATGGGCAGTTGTGGAAATGAAAATATGGATCGGTTTGACTTCGATCCCACTGAAGCAAAACTTTTAGAAAAATCTAGCGAAAATGGTATTTCTGCTAAGTCATCTGAACAGCTTTACAAAGCTGGCGTAGAACTTGAATATAACGCATCGAAACTCGTTCCAAACACACCAAGGTACCGAGATGGTTTTATTTCAACGACGGAACAGGCTTACAAGAATGGCCAGGAGTTTGATTTCGATCCAGCCTCCGGCCCTCTCGTACCGAAGAAAGAACAACAGGAAAGAGAAGGGAAGGAAATAGAACAACAGTTGAGAGACCATTCACAAGACAAACGCTTTTCGTTTGATAAGAAAAAGAAATGTTTAAAAGTAGAGAAAGAAACTGGTCAAACGAAAAGGGACAGACAAGTAAAGGTCGACATGAACAAAAGAGGAACTGGAGGATTTTTTTAATGTCAGTTTTCTGGACATTAACCGATGGCATGTAATTTTCAGTGAACGGACAATTAAGCTAGTATAAAATCGCACACCGTGCACGCACTAAAACCGTGAACATTAAATAGTACTAAATAGTACTATTTCATACAGAATCCTTTGTTTTCTATTGTTTAATTATCACTATTTAGTGCTAAAAATTAGTATTTGAACCAACGAGGAACTGGAGGATTTTTTAATGTCAGTATTTTCGTCATTGACCGATGGCATGTAATTTTCAATTAAATACGATTTAGCTTTTAAAACGTGCATCGTCAGTAAAACAAAGTAGTGACGCCGGTACGCCTAAAGTAACGAAGGATTATTTAGGATATTTTAATAAAGATAATGCAATAGTAACTGAGAATCTTGTAGTGAATATTATTTAAAGAGAAGGGGGCCGAGAGCAGAATAAATACAATCCGTCGACGTCACCAGTGGTCACCAAGAGGCCAGAATTATCCGTGACTTTCTACTATCTGACTTTATCGGTATTATCTGCAAAGAATATGAAGCCTGTTTGTTTGACGACTAATATAAGCCTTTTTTACTTGTCCTGACATAATAGATATGAGATATCTTAACTATATTATTAAATATAAATTTTGGGCATTTTCTCACGTATATTGCACACAAAAAGATTTTTTTTTTAAAAACGCCTACGTAGAAATTGCTCTTAGAAACAGTTTTTAGAATATGTCAGATATATTATCCACCTTTCTTTCATGCAAATTACATCATAAACCGAACGGATGCATGGAAGGTGTTTGAATATTCATTACACTGAATTTCCAAGAATCACGCCATGCAGTCACGGGGACATTGAAGGGAAATACCCCGATTTCTTAGAAATCCGTTTAAGATCAAGGTACAAGGGAGTGAAACTTCAACAGAAAAGACAAGCAAAATGAGTTCTCAACGAGAAAAAATTGAAAAATTTATGGAAAGTCCTGGTAACAGCGAGACTATGGTGTTCGATCCTGCTACAGGCAAACTTATGGTACAAAATAAATCTACAGCGCAGAGAGAACAGGAAAGAGGAGCTGATCGAAAGGTGATGCTGGACATGAACAAACCAGGAGCTGGAGGTTTCTTTTTTATATCATTTTAACACCCATTGAAGCAAACAACGAAGAAATCACCCACTAGCCACAAAACATATACAAGTATATGGTTTACACTATACTGATTAGCAGAGCAGAACTGAACTCCTTAGCACTTAAGCAAGATTCTGGACCCAAGTAACATGGCGGGAAAGGAAAGATCGGACGTTGTCATGCCAGAATTGGGAACTTTTAAAGGCTGACCCTAAGTAAATCACGTAGAATCGATCTTCAGTAATATATTTAGCTTGAATTTAATACAGTTCAAATAAAACTTATTCAATCTTTGATGTCTGTCGTTCATTTTTTTAATGCGTGCTCCAATCCATCACGTCATTAGGAGGGATTTTCCCTTTACAAAAAATGTGATGACTTGCAGAATTGTTATTTTGCTGACTTTCAAGGTGAGCCTTTTACTGACGCAGTTAAAGGACGTTTATCTTTTAAAGCAACCAATTTTCTTCATATTCCGCGCTTAATACTATCGAGAGGATTCATTCAAAATGGGCTGTTACCCGGAGAAAAATTTTGAGCAAAACATCAAGTTATGTTCGCAAGAAAACCTAGCTCAGAAATCAAGACAAGGTTTGAAGACGAGTTGAGAGGAAAGACAAAAAGAGGTTTCGTCTTTGACCCATCAACAGGAAAGCTTGAACTTGCAGAGAATAAAGCAAGACAAGAAAAAGTAGTGAGACCACAAACAGTCAAGAAAGTAGCTGCTCCAACAAAGAGTCGGGGAACAGGTGGACATTTTTAGTTTGTCATTTCTATGGCAAAGCTACTTAGGAATAATATACAGCTAATTTAAAATACACGAAGATGAAAGACTGGGTTAAATTTATTGCGAAGAAACTAAGAAAGGCAAGAACTGAGATGATAATACTTCTATATCACAGGACTATATTGAAGACTTTATAAAAAGACATTTAAGTACATACTTTTGATATAACTTATAACAAATTTTGTTGTGCATTTTTCATTATTTTTATATTCGAATATTAAAAGGGTGTGTATCATGAATTTGACTTCAGTAAATAAAGCAATTTTCTGTTTATTATGGATGTCTGGAAATAATTGGTGACTTGAAGGGCCTGCTTTAATTATTGCCGGTCAAACAAATAAGCTCAATATGTTATAATATCATTTAATCTTACTTTAATCTCAATTGATTTTTATTGAATATTATAAGGTTTCTAGTTACAGATCTACTCATGAATAAATTCAATAATATAAGTCAATGATACATTTTCTACTATTTTCGACGATAAATTCCTTACCCCGTTTCTATATATAGTGCTAGATCGCATATACGTGTGAGAGTTGTGTTTTTGGAGGCCAAATCAGTGAAATACTTAAGCTATTTAGTTCGCTAGTATAGTATTGTGACCACTGATTGTGAGGTATTCAGTTCATCCAAAAAAGGAAGTCTTCTCTAAATTGGTCTCGATAGGTTGGCAAACATTACATTTGTCATCTCTCTTGACTTCCATCGAGTACCAGCGCAGAATACTCGGTGTGTTAAACTTATCAAAGCCATCTTCTGGGTATCCAGCATACTGTCCATCTCTTCGGTTTGCCCATATGTAATATGCATGCTTAAAATCCTTCTCCAATGAGGCCAGGGCGCTGTCTTGTCCCTTACATAGTTCAACAAGAGCTATTTTCACGATCATATTACTGATAGGGATGATGTCTGATGAGAGTCCCACTTGGATGGTTGCTTCTACTTCACTATCTGGCACATAGCTGGGGTTCGCTTCTCGGGCTTGGCGGAAGGAGGACACCTCTTCTTTGTCGGCTTCGACAAGAGCATTTCGGTACACACAACTGAAGCACGGACCCTGGTTAGGACGCACTACCACCACCTCTCCTCCTGCAGCTCGTACTGCACATTTTCCATACAAAACAGGAATGTTGAGCTCAAGAGAAAGTGAGTTGATGTTGAGTCGGCTACGGATGTTGTCTGTAGCTGCAACAATCAGGTTACATTCTTTAAAAATTTCCCTTCCTTTCTGTTGGTCATTGATGTCGCAGTTGTAAAGTTCGACCTTAGCGAATGGATTCTTGTCCAAGATGCGGTCACGTATGGCTTTGGTCTTCAATCTTCCAAGATCGCTTACTCCACAGGTATGGCGTACAATATTGTTTAGTTCAATGCGATCGTAGTCAACAAGAACAAAGTTGCCAACTCCAGCTTTGGCCAACTCGATTGCAACGTGAGATCCGCCGCTACCAAGTCCAACAATGGCTACCTTTCGACTCTCTAACAAACCAGACTCCAATAATCCTTTACTTCTTGAGTACAGCAGGTCTTTCGAGGGTTGAAGCAGTACTTTGGTTTCTTTAGGGAGGTCACTTGGCGTCTTTCTTCTATATGCCTTGATTTGGTTGTCAGAGGTGATTAGTAACGCGATCTGAATGGAGCTACTCTCTTGTAGCTTCTTGAATGTCGCTTGAACGAGCTCAGTTGTTTCCTTCTCTTCTTTCGGAAAAATTTCAATCAACTCGTAGGCGACCTGGTTTTTGGCTGCGTCTTGTCCTCCAGGAATGGCTTGCACCGTGACATGCAAAGCATCGCCATCATCAAGTGATTTGACAAAGAATTGCTTCGTATATTGATCTTCCATCTTTCTCAATGTTTCAATGAAGTCTGGTTGAATCAAACACACAACGAGATCATCTGGCTGATGCATCTTGAAGGTACTGAAATTTTTTAATGAATTCTTGGAAGAAATAAATGGCTTATAACTATTCCTTGAAATAAAAGATCACATGATTTCAAAGAAAACGAAAACTGCAAAAGTGCTTTTTCAGACACACAAAATAGGCTTTCTAAAACAGGATTATTTTTTTATTTTCATGATATCGTTTACAGTTATTCCAGTTTTATTAGGCTTTTACTATTAATGATACATACAAAAGACAGACTGTAACTATATAATCTTCGCAAATACATTATCTCTTTACATATTCAAGCGTGCTTCATTTCTTAGAAAAGTGTTTCAAAGCAAGGGATTTCCCCGAAATGTCCTCATGAATCCATAACGTGATCTCGGCTTCCAGGAAATCGAGTTGGCTCCTCTAGTAATAAAATATCTTTGTAAATAAGGGGGTTCCCAAAAATGTCATGTAAGGTTTAATACCACGGTTGGTTAGTCGTAGGCCGAAATATACAGGAGTTTTAAAAAAAGTTTAAAATACAGTCTGAAGCGTTTTTGGTTTAAAGACGATTTGGCATCTCTAACGAGCTTTGCTTAGCTTGACTATACATTTTTAAGATTCTATAACATTTTCCGTATTTTAGAAACAAATCGCTTACAATAAAATTGTGTAAAATCGTCACAGTAGTAGTATATGGTTCTTTCAGGACTGCTATTTATTTTCATCTTTGCTTGCAAGACTGGGAAATTGGACGGAAAAAATATTCGAACCGTCGACCCGCAATGCTGAAATGTCATTACCATGTTTCGAATACTATCATTATCCACTTGCAAATTAACGCTGTCTGTAATATCTATAACTAATTCACCAAGGATACCATTCAAAATTGCATGACCCAAATCTTTTGTATACCACTGATAATTGTAAATCGTCGCGGATACCTCTGGTAAGCTAGAAACGACTTTCGGCTCACTCATTGTTTCTGAACGTGTGCGAGAACAGACTTCATCTCTTCTGTGAACATTTTTTGAAGTGGACTGTGTTTCTTTCGCAGATCTATTGCCTTGGTCATCCGACAGAAAAAGGGTGTAAATCACGCCCATGCAACTTGATTTCTCAGCCTTTTTTACTTTGACTTTGTCCTGTCTGATAACATTTCCACCTTCATATTCCTTCCCATTCTCTATGGTTTCGAAAATGTCCTCTAGGAGACTAAAAGGACATATTCCAGCGATAACATGGATTTCTCCCGCTTTCCCGATACCTGAACCCTCTTTGAAAATATACGGGGAGAAACTAACCTCTTCTTTACAAATAATATTTGCAATCATAAGGAAGAAGCCACATGAACCTTTTGGAAAATTTCTCTCTATTGTCCTACAGTCTCCTTCACTGGGTCTATCAAGCTGCAGCTGATGATGCGAGTGCCATTCACCGATGTGCCCAAGCATGTAGTTTTCCGTTAAGAGGCTGCCTACTTTCTCAAGGTAGTCTAGATCTTGGTAGAAATGATAATCACCATGAGTACAGCCTCGACCAGGACCAAGAACAACATGAATAACAGCGTTGTCTCCTTCACCGGACCACAAGCCAAACAATTCACCTCCAGTTTCCTTATTGGGATACTGTAAGACCCATTTTTTCATGTTTTTTAAATCTTGCTTGAACATGTAGAGGACGAAATGTTTTCCTATCCTAGTCGACATTTCTTGGTAATTTGAAAGTGTGAAGCAGTAAATGAAGTGGTAAGGACTGACGAGAGTAGGAGGGACCAGAAAAAAATTTCCTTAACCCTTATCCTTCTTTACACATGCGTGACAAGAAGTTACAATTCCAAGAAAAATTCATATGGATCGCGACAATGGCACTCTTTATTCATAAGCTTTCACCAAAAATAAAACAGCTACAAATGATAATATTAACTTAATATTAACTAGGACACCATAAAGTGGTTGGATTTTTATAGTTTTCTTCTTCGACTAATTAAATCAAAAGATTGTCTTCATGTTCCTTTAATGCAAAATTGTTGTTCAACTCCATAGGTCAAAGGGTTTTGAGATTATAATCGATTTGAGCTATCCATACTCATCCAAATCATTGCAGGCTCTCCCCCCGCCCCTCTCATTTCCTCATCCCTAATCCCCCTCCCCTTCCCTTCCCTCATCCCCATCCACCCTCCCAAGAGCCGCTACGCAACAACAACAACGCGACCGCGCGATGCCAAAAAAATAATTGGCTGTAATATCACGACCAGTAATTATCATTTCCGAAAATCAAAGAATGCCAAAAAAAGCTGAACATTACGGCTCAGGAATGCTTATTTTGCAGCCTTTTTGGTTTCTTGGGTTGTTAATGAAGGACTGTTATATTCAGGTCAATGGAGTTATCGTGGCTAAAATTCACGAGTTTTACTGAGCAGAATTAAATAGAGCTTGAAAATGGATCTAAAAGCAAAATCCTGAAATTTCACAAAAATGTCTCAAAAATCTGAAGATAGCTCATAGTGAATGCGGTATGAGTACAAAGCAGTACACGAATGTTTGGCAAGTTTTATATTTGCAAGAATGCATGTTCAGTTTTAGAGAGGTTTTCAGTTCAGGTGTTCAGTATCGTGCCAACTGAGCAAATTCCTTATGTCGCGAATGCGACGGAGTACACCGACCATGTTTGCGTTCTGCACTACGTGATTATAGGTTTAGCATCGCCCTTGGCCATCATAAAATAATTTAGTCCTATTTTTGACAAAAAGGTCCAAAAAAAGGTAAAAAGTCCGAAAACTAATGGAAAGTTACATTTATCTCAATTTGTTTTTTTATTTTTTGCCAAAAATCAAAGTTTTTTGAAGTGGCACGATACTGGAACAAGTGGCACTAAACTTTATGTTAAGTTTCTATCGAAATACATTTTATTATAAATATATATATTATGATAAATTAATAATAAGATAAATACAATAATATATTATAATAAATTGACTTTAAGATTCAAAAGGTAAAGGTAAAGTACCTGTATTTAATAATAATAATAATAATAATAATAATAATAATAATAATGGAACTTATATAGCGCACATATCAAAATTCACTGCTATTTAACGTCGGTAGTTCCTTCAGTTGAAATTCAACTGCTATCAATGGAAGCCGACGGAGCGCACTTTACCCTCTCTCTCCATCAGTTCTCTGTTTCAAAAGATTATTCTAAGCTGAAGCTACACGGATTAGGAATGAGTAGAAACAGACGTGGACACCCTGAGGATCGAACCCCGAAGGCCGCGCACTAACCAACTGAGCAACGCCTGCTCCTAAACAAATTGTTTTTTAAAGTATAAGAACAACTAAATTTGCTTTGTTGTAGAAAAAAATCAGAATAGTGGTGGCTAGTGTACAGAAGATATAGACATTACAAACTGAAGTGGCACCGGTTACTGGATTGACAGAAAATGTTTGGGGAAACCCCTTTCTCTCGGAACGACTAGCTTCCTTCTTTTCCTAGAATCTCTAGTGCCTACTGCGTAGTAAGAACTCTATATCGATACACGTAACGCAATGTTGTTATTGTTGTTGTTGTGCCTTATACGTCTCGCGAAACGTCTCGCGCAAGAGTACCAATATATGGATTTGAATGACGTGTTTATAACAATAATAATAATAATGATAATAATAATAAATGTTTTTCAGTATTCCGGCTTCATAAGATAAAACATGCATATCTTATGTAACAAATTCAATGTAGCGCACTTACATAAGAATATATTTAAACTAATTATATACAATTTTTAAAATGTATATATGTGTACGAGGTGAATTCTATATATATTCTATATTATCATAGAACAAAGTTATACCTAAAAATAAGCCTATTAATAAAAGTGTTTTTAAAACGGTCAGTGTGTATACATGGACGCAGACTAGATGTATTACGTAAAGAATATCCTTGTTAATAAAAAAAAACTATTCAATGTGACTGGTTTAGGACGAGTCTGCTTAAGAAATCTTGTATTTCTTTTAAGAATTTATTCAAGTCGGGTGACTTACGGGTGTATCCTTTATCCAAATGAAAGAAATTTTTGTTTTTATCATTTACATATAATATCGAACAAGACTTTGGAAAGTCAAAACGAAAAGACAGTCTAATCTTACAACCTTGATAATCAAACTTCATATTCATGTCAGTGCTATTTTCTTCGAAAGTTATTTCAACTTTTCCAGCTAGATTATGTAAGCCAAGATAAATATTGCGGATTATGTCATCATTCTCTTTTTTGGAGTACCAATGGAAGTCACTGTTTGCTGGCATTTTCACTTGATATACTGTTGACATCCTGGCATCCCTTGAATCTACACGCTTGAGATCCATGCATTCTGTTATTCTGCATCCCATGTGAATCATTTGGAGAGAATTCTCTACTTCCTGTTTCAAATGTTGTTGATGTTGTATCATTGGGAAAGAAAATAGTTATTTCCTTTTCGTTTCCTTTCTCTTTTTCCTTTGTGACTTTTGCTTCTTTACCATCTTTTATAATTTGAAAAATTGGGGTCACCATTGCAAAAGGACATACTGCATCGACAACTTTGATTTCCCCCGCTTTTCCGATACGTGAACCCTCTTTGAAAATATACGGGGAGAAACTAACCTCTTCTTTACAAATAATATTTGCAATCATAAGGAAGAAGCCACATGAACCTTTTGGAAAATTTCTCTCTATTGTCCTACAGTCTCCTTCACTGGGTCTATCAAGCTGCAGCTGATGATGCGAGTGCCATTCACCGATGTGCCCAAGCATGTAGTTTTCCGTTAAGAGGCTGCCTACTTTCTCAAGGTAGTCTAGATCTTGGTAGAAATGATAATCACCATGAGTACAGCCTCGACCAGGACCAAGAACAACATGAATAACAGCGTTGTCTCCTTCACCGGACCACAAGCCAAACAAGTCGCCTCCAGTCTCCCGATTGGGATACTGTAGGACCCAATCCGTCATGTTTTTTACATCTTTCTCGAACATGTAGAGGACAAAATGATTCCCTCTACTAGTCGACATTTCGTGGTTGTTCAATGTGCAAGAAGACCAGACCAGACTTGATGTGCTTATTTCTTACCATTTATTACACTTGTGTGACAAGAATTTCCAAGAAAAGTTCATGAATAGCATGATATCTTTCTATTTGTGCTGACTTGCACATTCTTTTTATATGACATCATACATAAAAAATTTATAGTACGTCACAATGTTTCTTTTTCATAAGACCCGTTGCTTGTAAGCTCAATATTATGGATATTATGTAAACATTTCACAATAAACACTTTCTTATCTTTTTAGTAATAATTACAATTGCCGATTTGAAGAGAGGTTTTAGCCAAGATAAATACCTTATGTTATTTAAGTGATGCATACAATTTGCATCTTTAGAATTACAGGAAAGGACGATCTAGACAGTGTCCATAAATGTTTATAGTCTATATGAAGTCATTTGCATGGTGAACGAGCAAAAATCTCTTCGACTAGTCTAGTGGGGTCCTTCTCGTTTAACCTGGAAGGGGCAGCAAAAGAGTGGTTATTTCTAGTTTGGCGAGGGTATAATTCGGCATTTAATTGAGGAAAGTTGGGTGGAAAAGAAATCACGTAGCTTTTGTTATCGAATGTAAATAAAATCATGATATTATGCGTATCGTTGTCCCTTGAAATCTTCGGCTTTTCCTTTATGACTTCCTCTAGTTTGTTTGATATCTCAAGAAGATCTCTCTGACCTTTCTCCGTCAAATACCACTGATTTCGTTTGGTGCAAGTAGATACATCTTCTCTCTCATATTGCGAACGGAAAGACGTGTTTCTGGTTTGTGTCATTCCAGAAACAGCACTTGCTACGGGGTGCACTTTAATGGGCTGCTTATTTTGGTAACTTTGCTCTACATGAGATGCTTGCATTACGGTGGACTCCTTTGTAGTACCAAATGTGTGCCTAAAATCCGGCATTTTACTTTTCACTTTCGTTACTCCTGACTCAAGAAGATGTTGCAGATCGGCTACAACTCCTTTCTTTTCTTCTCTCAAGTTTTCTGCTTGAGTAGTTAAGTTACCTAGCTCTTCGGGCAACCTAAATGGGTTTTTCCCTCGCAAAATTTCTATTTTTCCATGAGTAATCTGTTCTTTGAATAAAAGAACGGGATGGAAGGTGGCTGGGCGTGAATGTTCCACTTGTACCTCCAGGAAAACAAATCTTGCATCTTGGAAACGTTCTAGTGTACGTTTTGCAAAGGACCAATATCCAATACTACTGAACATGAAACAAGCGTTTTCATTGTGTGGACTCTTAATGAAGAGATAATCTTCAGCAGGAACATCATCATTGCAAACAATGTGAACAACAGGATTCAGAGAGTTGGTCCAAAGGCCGAACAAGTAGCCTCCGGTTGGTTGCTTGTCGGTAGAAGACGGTTCTACAGACGCCCATCTCTCAATCATCTCTAAGTCCTCTTTGAAAATGTAGAGGATAAAACCATTGTTTCCTTGAGGACATTGCTCACACCGAGGGGAAGACATGGCTAATACTCAAACAAGTAGTCAAATGTGACACGAGTGATGAATGTCTGCGCATGCTCTGAATCCGTATGCAAATTAGTCAAAACATAAGTAAATTTGCCTTCAAACATGCCTGATAAATTGGACTTCAAAAAATGTCAAAACTTAGTGTCCATGCTTGAAACTTAAGGTTAATTCTTTCATATTGTGTTTGTTAATACAGTATCTCGGTCTGACAAAGTATACTCTCGAACTTTTTTGTATACTTGGAGAAAACAAACATTTATTTTCTCATAGATCACTCAAACTCTTCAAAATTCTTAGAAAACGTGCTGAAGTGCACGCATGCGCAAACGTTTTTCTCTAGTGTCCTCAAATGTAGGGTAATTGAATAGGAGAGTTGTGTGACAAGGGTTAAGGATGTCACGGAGGGTATTCTTGGAAATGGATTCCAATATACAATGTGCAACGTAGCACTTTTATTTCATTGTTATTGAGTTGATCAGAGATGTCGTCATTCTGAAGGCAATATATTATGCAAGGCTTGCATGAATGTACAAAACCAAGAAATATAGATATTATAGAAATTCGCTTTGTTTAGTGAAACTTTGATCTCTAGAGAAGTAAAATTATGAAATACAAACAATGACTATACCTTTCTAAAAAAAAAAGATTACATAGTTCAATTGCAATAAATGTACAATAACAACGTTTTTAGCTTTCTTACTAATTTTTTTGGTTTACGGTCATGATTACAGTACACTAGCTAGATCAAAAAAGTATATACTGAGAAATACCAAGTAACTAAAAATATCCCTGTGCAGCCATCTTGGTCATTACTGGATTCCTTTTCCCCGTTTCATGAGTGTTATTTTTATTAGACACAGTGAGTTTACCGGTCTGAATGTCAAAGACAAGTTCCTCTTGATTTGCTGTCGAGCCGCGTGACTCATAAGACAGTAGTCTACTCAATGAATCAAGATCTTCTTCATTTGATCTAATATCATCTTCTCTCTCATCATTTCTTCTAATGTACGCAACTTTCAAACTTCGTCCAGAATCTGGTGGGAACTGATTGTTTTCCATAGTTAATTGTTTGTTGATTTCTTCGTTGGTCTACTGAGTTGCGGCGTACTTAAGATCTTTGTAGAAGTATAATATTCTTGATATTTGCTTCCCTATATATATAGCGTTATATATGTGTCACTTTAGAATATATATATATATATATATATATATATATATATATATATATATATCAGGCAATAGATACGCCAATTCTTCTTTAAGTCCACTAGGATGCTTCTTTGAAAGTGATGTTCTAAAAAGAAGAAGAAAATAAAATGAGTTTAGCTCGATTAACGCGTCCAATCCCTAGAAGCACGATCACTTGAGGTTATACCTGAGTCTTGGATTCTTATTTCCCCTTTAATCAAATTACTTTCACTTTCATTTTTAACATGACTCATAATAATATTGAAAATAATATTGCTAATATTGAAAAACAATTCCCCCACATTCCGCGCTGAGAGAATGATATTACTTACAAGGCAGTCGACCAATAGTTCTGAATTTAAAAGACAATAAATCCAGTGAGATTCAAGATACCCAAGCAAGAGTTGCCTTCTCGGAACAATAAACGCATGCGCAAAAACAAGGCTTAGGATACTGATGTAAGTTGCATACCTAGAGCATCATGCCTTGGTCAGAAACACAGAGGAAAAGACTAGCCATGGAGAAAGAAATCCTGGAATCTTACTTTAAAGATAAAGTAAGCTGGAATAACCCAACAAGTGACACGAGTGTCGAAGTCAAGATGACTACAAGCAATGATCATCATTATACATTAAGGACATATCTTCCAGGTGACTACCCCAACTCATGTCCTGAACTGACCGTTGCTTCACCACAAACACTTAAACGATATGATGGAAGTTTATTGAACGGTTCTGCATCTTCAATGGATCATACATACGGAACAAAAAATGGGCTCGTGAAAATATGCCACTTTCTTCCACAAAAATGGACGGCTGAGTTTACGCTGTACCAAGTGTTCATGAAAGGTCTGCTGTGGTTAGAGGCGTATGAATCACACCTGAGGACAGGCAAGTCCCTTGCTACTTATCTTAGAGAAATGTAAATTTAGATAGTACAAACTGTAAGATTATTTACATTATAAGATCACATGTGGACACAGTGGTTTGATCAATAAATGCCAAATATCTCAGGTATAATATTGTAAACATTTAGTAAGGTTCGATAAGCCATTGTGAATGCTTTTTAGACAGCCTACCATGCATGTGCTGCGGTACAACCACAGTTAATAATACAAAATACACTATGCTTGTATTTGATGTAAGTAATGCAAGAACTCTATGACAGCATGTAGCTTTTAAGGTTGTGAGACTTTCAAAATGTAAATAAATTCTGGGCTGATTATTCTCATTTTGTTTTTTTGGTATTTCTGGAATCTCAGCTCTATTATGATCCATTGTGACATATTTACTAGCTTCTTCGTCTCGCTTTCTCGCACTCAAGACAAAAGCTCTTCTTCGGAGTAACGCCATATTTATAGAGAAAATTTATTTATTATATTGAGATCCTATTTATGACCCGAATAATACACTCTATCATAATATATTTTTCAAGAATTATATATAAATATAGGATAATTCCCGTCTTTGGTCAATTCAAAAAGCATTCGTGTTTTCCGCGAATCAAAGATCTGTTATACAGCGGTTCGAAATACTAAACCGAAACAGATCAAGGTATTTTCATAGTTTAGATAATTTTCGGGGAACCCCCCTTTTTCTTAGAAAACTAGCCTCCTTCATTTCCTAGAATTAAAGGTGCAACTGCGTAGTAAAAGCTTGACACTAGATATACGAGTCACACATTAACCTTAACAAACATTTAACATTTCGGGGAAACCATTTTTTTCTTGGAACAAATAGCTTCCTATTTTTCCTAGAAATAAACATCTCTTTTGCGATTGCGCAATAAAAGCCATACATCGATATAAATAAACCTCTTAAGGAGGGTGTGGGTAGTTTTGGTCTGGCACACCTAGCCGCAATGAAACGGCTACAACTTCGTCTTGAATAACTCGATCTGCAAGCGCTTTTCACACAATGTCAGGAAAGGATTAAAATTTTCAAAAATGATAAATTAGTTTAAAGCGGCCTTTTCGTTATGACGTAATGGCGACATCGTAGAAATCGTTTACCGCTTATTTTCTCGAAAACTAAACTTTTTTGATATGAAGCTAAATGACCCCATTTGTTGTCAAAAGCGATAGAAAATATCGATAAAAGCTTCATTCAAAATATCGTCGAACGATTTTTTTCTAAATGAAGTCACTGAAAGAAGTATCTTTTACAAATATTCTCCTTTAATTTCATATGCATTGAAGGGTTTTAAGGCAGTCAAATAAAAATAAGTACGCTCACAACTATATTCGCTAACGGCTGCTTGTTGATTATTCACGCTTGTCTTCCGTGTTGTTCCTTGTCGCGATCTGTTACGGCTGGCTGCACCGCTCACGCTATGCTGAGCTCTTATTTTTATTTGACTGCCTTAAAACCTTATTATTATAATATCATAAACTCGATCGAGCGAAGTTTTAATATTACTAATCAACAGTTGTATTTACTATAAGTGCCTGACTTCTTAAGAAAATAATCAATGTAGATGTACGTAACACACAGCCCGCCTTTGAAACTGAAAACAGAGAAAGCGTTTTCAAATAGATCTTCTTCCAATTGTACTCTATACTTGACTCAGTTGACTCTATCGCGAAGTCGTAGTCGAAGTCGTCTTTCGTATTAACAGAAGTTCAGACAATTAATTCATCACATAATTCGCTTCCAAACTCAACAAAATAGCAAAGAACTAGGTGTTAAAAGGAAAATAAAAAGGACGAATACTCAACTTACTAGATAACTTGAGTATTTAAAATATTAAATCGATCGAAATACTTGGAATCCTTTGAGAATGTCAACAAGCATCAGGAGGGCACAGGAAGACCAATCTTCGAAAAGTGCAACAAATATCCACGAGTTCGCCAAAGGGCGGTTTGATCTTGGAACAAAGAGCTTTTTTTCTTTTCCTAGAAGTAAACACTACATCGATACATGTCACGCAATAGCAAACTTCTTAAATGTTATAACCTAGACCGGAAAAATAATGATATCAATATCTTTATTCTCTCAAACGTTTTGCATTTTGGGATTATAAACAATCTTGTAAAAATGGGGGAATCCCCGCTTTTCGTAGAACTCATCTTTGGTTTCCAAGAATTAGAGTTCGCATTTACGCTTGCGCAGCTGTCATGGTTTCTATAGGGATCAAAGTGTCTTCATGCTGTGGTCGTTTGGTTCCGCGTCGACTCTTCTTTGACAATTTTACGCCATACTATCGAGCAATGAATTCAATACATGTAATTCCATGTTCACGAAGCCGAACTACGAACATCCAAGATCGAAGTACAGATTTCACATTAACTATATTTGAAGAAGATTTCATTCGTATTGCAAATCTAGTTAGCAAGATACCGCATGCGGAAACTGGAGGAAACCTTTTTGGCTTGTGGACAAATCAAGGCAATGCCGTCGTTCTTGTTGCTACAGGACCTGGTAAAAACTGTAAGCGAAGCTGTGCATCTTTCTACCAAGACATACCGTACATGCAGCAAGTCGGTAATTTGGTTACTAGGAAGTATTCGCTGTGCCACATAGGCGAATGGCACTCTCATCACCAAATGGAACTCTATGAGCCAAGCTATGGGGATTGTAATACTGTACAACGAAACTATCCAACAGGATCTCAGGGATTTATTCTCGTGATTGCAAATATCCTTCAAAATAGCGCAGTGAAACTTTCACCTTTCAAATTTACCGACGAGCGGTCTTCTTTTAAAAGGGGAGAAATCGAAGTTTTAAGAGCAGAAAATCCATTCATGAAGGTTACACAGATAATTAGCGCTATCGAGAGTGGTAAAGAGAAAATTATATTACAGCAAGAATCGTCAGGAATAGTGACAAATGAATATACATGTCTTCCTGATGAAGAACAGAATTACAAAGACAAACATTTAAAAAGAAATCATCCTTCTAGTCCTCCTAACACTCGATCGTGCCCTTCAAGCAAGAAGGTAATCAGATCATCGCCACATGAAGCACAAATAAACCATCACATGAAGAAGCCTACAGACCAAGTGGACATAAAAGGTTTCGCGAAACATCCTTATCCTCCTGCACATCCAAAGAACTCGTCCAAGCGGTCCCTAAGGAGGGCTAGTGGGATTTCCGGTCAATCACCATCACAAGGTACTTTCAATACAGAAAAGCTACAACAAACTACCCCTCGCATAGCAGTGCCAAGTCACATTGCTGGTGTTTTAGTGTCAGGAAAACAAAACCTAAGTTATCCTGCAATAAATTCAACAACAAATCTACAAGAAAGATTCCAGGTACAAACTGATTATGAAGACATATCACGTCACAACAGCACCATTCAATGGTACGAAGCAAGACCAGAAACCTTAATAAAAACTCTGGATTTTGTAAGATCCTTGGCTGATGACCAGAACACAGTTAATATAACGAGGAATAAGACATCGCTGGACATAAGCATAACATTTATGCATCATCACCATGATTGGGCAATCGACTTCCCCCTTAAATTTCCAAGGGGATCAGTAAAGCTAAAAAAGAAGTTTGGGCTTGATTACGATTCTTATCCCGTAGAAGGACAAGGAAATATTGATAGTTTTAAGACTAAAGTAAACTCAACACTTCAAAAGGAATGCTCAAAATGTAAGGCTAGTCACGAAAGTACTCTTGCAAGAAATTTAACAGCAAATCGTCATAAAAGATCCCAGGTGCAAACATCGCGTCACAACCGCATGATTCAATGGTACGAAACAAGTCCAGACACTTTAAGAAGAACCATGGATATTGTAAGTTCCTTGGCTGACGACCAGAACACAGTTTGCATATCCAGGAATGCGACTACGCTGGACATGACCTTAACATTTACACATCATAACTATGAATGGTCAATTGACTTTCCCCCTGACTTTCCAAGGGGATCTGTGAAGCTGAAGAAGTTTAGCTCTTTTGGTCTGGATACTTATCACGTAGAAGGGAGAGGGAACATTGATAGATTCAAGGCTGAACTGAAATCCATATTGCAAGGCCAGCGTTGTAATAATTATAGCACCAAGCGCTATCATAGCAATGGATACTACTAAAATAGCAGAAGATCGTAGCGAAAGTATATTTGTTGTAGTTTGAAGCTATAGAAGAAGTTTGGCTGGGATAGCGCCTACTCTAGTCTTACTCCATAAAAGGGTTAGGGGACATTGATAGTTTCAAAAATGCCCCCATAATTGTAACTGATTGAGAAAATAAGAAACACTATTGCTTACTAGGTGATCTGAAACCAAATTCATAGAAAATTCCATGAGTACTTTAAATATTATTTTAACTGACTTTCCCCCTGACTTTTAATGGGGATCGTGAAGCTAAAGAAGAATTGTGGGCCTTTTTATGATATTTATGCCATAGAAGGGAGAGGGGATATTGATGTTTTCAAAGCTGAACTGCAATCTATATCAGTGCCGGCGCGATGCACTAAAATAGTATACTACTAATAGTAGCGGTAGAAGATTGTAGCGAACTGAGAAGGATAAATGTATTTGGCTTTCTACTTAGTATTCTTTCTTTTTTTTTTTTTTTTTTTTTTTTTTTTTTTTTCTTATTTACTAGCAACAACAAATATCACTTTTATCTCAACCAAACCGAAAATACATCTTTTGCCGAAGATATAGCTTAAAAGGTTTGGGTGGCATACCTACTTTACTTTGTAGAAGGGCTGGCCGGTAAGCAAAAACGACTTAAGTACGAAGTAAGTGGTCTTTTAACAAGTAAAAAGTTGATTAGTTTATGGTGGTACCTAGTTGGCCTAAAAAAGAATAGCTATAAGGAATGTCAGTTTTTGGCTTTTTATCGATTTGCAGTTACAAATATATTTTAATCATATCCTTTCGAAGTAAATAAAAGAACTAAGTGACTCGATGTAAAATATGGAATAACATATATATGAAAACTATTCATAAAACCGTATACTAAAATTTAGACCGAATAAACTAAAGTTATTACCAGTCTAGTGAATGATTTTTGCTCCAAGTATCAGTAAAAAGAAATAAAACAATGAAAGGAGCAGTCGTGTTGAAAGTACAACCGTTATCAGACTTATTAGTTAGCCAGGTCAAAACAAAAGCCATGACTGTACAAGTAGAAAGTGAACTGTAGTGCGTTTTTCATAGGTTTGTTTTACTGAACTTCCGAGAAAAGAAAGAAACCTGTTTAACGAGTTTGACTCAGTCGTGGGCTGTCAATCAAAATATTCAGTTTTGGGAATTTCCCAGAAACAATCAGCCAATGTTTTCTTTTACCTTTAAAAGCACAACAGTTCGTGCCGATGGATTTACTGTAATCTGAAATTATCTTCACTATCTTAATACGCTGTTGGCATATTTTAAGAGTAGTAACTTACATTTTAATCAATTCTAGGAAAGAAAAGTTGACAGCTAGACTTTGATCGACAGCAAGCCTCGGTGAAAAATGGTGACCATCACAATTCATCGCGGAGAGCTACTACAGATCAAGAGAATAATAACAAAATACAAGAAAACGAAGTATCTCAAGGGCAGTTTATATGGACTCTATACCGAATCACACCAACCAGTTGTACTAATAGTATGTGGAGGAGATAACAAGAAGAAAATAGACGAATATCTATGGGAAAACCATAAACTATTGCCACTCGGAGAATGGATCGTATCAAATTCCAAGAAAGGTAATCTTATTCTTTTTCACAAAATATTTCCAGAATAACTTGGGAATAAGGATGATAATTAAGAATAATGACTGCATGTATTGAATGGTAAGCGCTATGTGAGTTTTTGAAGGGGTATTATCTGTATATTTTCGGTGGTGTGCAATCGAAGATTCTGGCTTTCTCTTTCGGCTCCTTTTCCGTAGTCAAACATGATATATTTGTATTTGTGCTTTTAGCTCCAGAAGGTTCAAAGGAAACGGTGATTGTGGAATTTGACAACCAGGGGGAATTTGCCAGTGCACAGTTCAAAGGCAAAGTAGCCACTTTGGGTGAGTAATTACTGATTTTTGGTACAGCTTATTAGTTTTATTATTACACAAACAGTGAATATGCATTCATGTCACGCCTTTTCATGTATGTCACGCCTGAAGGCTGAATTGGAACAAGGTATCTCGACAATGAACCTACATTTTAAACAACTTTTTAGGACCTCCAGACAATAGTGCCCAAATTTTGCAGCAATGAAAAGGGGATACATATTGATAGTCTCGTTTATATTCTTGCTTCGTAGTTTTGCATCAAAAATGATAGATAAACCGTATCATACATCATGTTTTCGAAGTTGTCTTACTATTACCTTTTCTACTCTTAGATATTCTTGAAGGTCAAAGTGCTTTCCGGGACTACAATGGCCTCGCAAAGTACTTTCAAGATAAAACAGGAGTAGAAAGTTCGCCAATAAAAGTAGAAGAAAAACGAGAAGAAATCAGTCCATCTAAAAATCAACTACCTGCTTCACAGTCAAGATCTAATAAGGATCATATTATCAACGTAGAGAGCCACAGTAATGATGTATCGTGCTATACCCGCACATCTCAGTGGTACAACACTGATCGAGATAACTTCCAGAATATCTTTGAGTTTGTGCGTCGTCGTTTTGCAGATGGAGGAACGGTCGAGATGTGTAGAAACACTTCAACAGAAGACATGACATTCAAGTTCAACCATTGCCAGCACCTTTGGGCTATTGAATTCCCAGCAGAATTTCCTCGTGGCGTCGTAACACTGAAAAAGTTAAGCGATAGCGCAAATTCGAAAAGGGCTGTATCATCGCAGCAAACCAGAGCAGAATTATCAAACATGAAGAATAGATTAAGAGAGGAATTTATTAACATGTGTAAGTGTCCTGAGTGTTCAAATTCAAATCAAGAAAGTTGGGTGTAATAAAAAAAAGAGAAAAGACTTTAGCTAGCCTGAATTAAAGAACCAGTGAAATAAATATCAATTCCCTCAGATATTGAGTTACAATAAACCTAAGCAAGGCAGAGCTCTACAATAAGGTATTTCATTCAAAACTACATAATTAAATACGAGAAAGTGGAATCTCAATTAAGTAAAACTCTTAATTGCTTACGTTGCATAAATAAAAATATTACTGAAAAAGGGTGTCTTGCAATTCATTTTTGTTGTGTTTTTCTTTAAACATGCTAACGTAGTACTTTCACTTTCGTTGGCGCATGACCTTATCAAGCACAGATTCCTGGAAGAAGGAAGGAATGACGGAAGAAAGACCGGTTTGTCTAGTTTGTCTGTCAATCAAAATCGAACTCATTTCCAAGAATTCTGCAAACTCTTCAGTCAAATCTAAGCATACGAGACGATTTCATAACAACGAGAAGGACTGAAGAGAAACGATTTACCATTAATTCGGGGCGTAGCCGTGGTTTATCGTATCCATTTTAAAGGTTTTAGTTAATTTAACGACGTTAATGAAGTTTAAAAACAAGAATGGCACCCATCATCACAGTACACCGAGGTGAGCTTCTCCAGATCAAGAGGATGATCGAGAATGGGGATCTAAGAGGAGATATGTATGGTCTACGAACCGAATCTCGACAACCAGTCATACAGTTTGTGTGTGGCGAAAATAATAAAAGCAACAATACAACAAAAAGAGAGTCAACGTGCCAGGATATGCTAAAGAATAGACATGGACTGCTGAAACTTGGAGAGTGGGTTGTTTCCAGGAGAAGTAAGTTTCGTATCAATGCGCGCTGAGCTACAAAAAGTGATAATTATAAAAATGATATCAAAATATATTTTTACCTTTGTCAATAATCAGCTTGTCATGAACCTACATCTCGCCTTATTATAGTTTTCTATTGTTGTGGTCGTAGTCGTGAAAGCTATGTTGCTGTTGTTGTTATTGATGTTTTTGTTGTTGTAAATAGATTGTGATCAGTCGCTATTTAATTTATTTTGGTTCTGTTTATATTCGGTTCATGATTATTTCTTTTTGTGGAGGTTTGATAATAGTACAAATAAAAATAAATTAAATTATCTATGTGAGTATAATGTGCGCAGCGTAAATATATTGTGTGTTGATTGCCCTATTTCACTATGACGTCACATCAAAACAATCTATTGTTTAAACGCAAAGGATCATGGTCGTCTGAGGGGGTTAAATCAACGCAAATTCACCGAAAATCGTTCTAAAACCCGTATCACTCCACGAAGAGAAGTACAATAGCCAGCAACCTCTCAGAATATTTTTTACTACATATTAACACATATTATATCTGAAAACCAGGCCATTTTAGATTAAACTGTTTCGCTAGGAGCAAATTTTGTTGAATTTTCTATTGGATTTGGCGATTCTATCCCCCACATGAACAAGCAGTGACGTCATAGTGAAATAGGGCAATTGTCTTCTTTGTCTTGCACGTTGGTACTAAATTTATAAAAATCAACATTTAATAAACTGATTTTTTTATCCCTCATGATGATTTTGAAGTTGCCACTAACTTTTTAATTTTTTTGTTTTATACTTATAAATTATCAAATTATCATAATTTGAGTGTAAAAGCACTTATTGCTGTCGTTGTGACAATAGTTTAAAGCTCATCATGACAAAAGAAGACCATCGTGTGTTAAGACAATCGGTTCCAAACTCTGACAGAAAGGAATTGTATCACAAAACGTTTTCAATCTGTGTAATGTTATAAAAGGTATGTTGTTGTTTTAGTTAGGTAACATTAGTAGTAACACAGTCATATTTCATTTATTGATCACAGATGTCTCTCGTAAGGATGTTGTTTTGTTATTTAATAAAGAAGGGGAGCTAATCTCTGCAGAAGACCGTGGACAAGAGTGCACCATTGGTAAATATCATAATGCACTTCATGCGAGCATTAAAAATTTTAAAAGGTCGCGCTTTCTCAAAAGTACTCGGCCTATTTTTTCAACTGAAGAAATGACGGACATTGATCAAATCCTATAAGTATTGAGTTGGCCGTAGAGCATGCCGGGATCAAGTCATGTTCCATGATAACCGTTTGCAGTAATGCATGAGTTAACATGTATTGCTGGTTTGCAATCATTCCCAAGAGAATAAGATAACAAAAGACAGGTCAGCTATGTTGGATGATATATCATATACACCTAATTGAAAAAACGTTGTCGGGTTCAAAAAAAGGTTATATAATCAAAGCTAAGACCGAAGGTGAGCATGGGAAGACAAACAATTATGCTAATTAGATGCGTATTGCAGTTTTCCCTTCCTGTGCACATTTTATGCATCATGGCTTAGGCATGTTGTTAATCTAGGTCGACCGACTTTGCTCTACTTTGTCTTTTTAAATGTAATACACATTTCAGAGTACCCAAAATCCTTTTCGGTCTTAGCTTCGATGATATAACCTTCTCGAACCCGACTACGTTTTTTCAATTAGGTGTATACCATATAATGATATATAATATGTGATTATACGACACACTCAATTTCCCGTTTATTACGACCATTTTTTGAATACAATTACAGAGCGATAATACACGGTCTGTGAGCCGGTTTTGAAAAATTCTTTTTTGCTGATAACAGCTAGAAGTAAAAATTTTCTCCAATATCTTTGTGCGGCTAACGTCAGTGGTTTGAGCTCGTGACTTTCAAGTTTACCTGTTTATAATAACAATGGTTGTTTTTCATACTTTCTTAGTTTTTTCGTGTCGTACAATAAACAATTCATTACACTGCTATAGTTACTCGTGAAACTATATTTTTTCTCGCCCTTGCGGGGCTCGAAAAAATACGGTCGCTCTCACTCGTAAAATTATCCGGCTGTAATACACAACTAGCATTGTAATAACCTCTATATGTAGCATATATCATATATACCATAACCACATAACAAAAGAGACTAATGACAAATCTTTTGTTGAACCCATCCAACATTGCGGCTGTGAAAACCACCAATAAGTAAATTTACTAACAAAAGCTAGTTTGAGATTTTTAAACTCCTTTCAAACAACAACGCATTTGGTTATGTGAAGGAAGAGAAAAACTCGAATAAAGGGAGACTTAACTCTACTCATTTACAGAGCTACGCGCACACTGTATTACCTCGTATTCGCATACTTCTATGCACGCAGGCTTTTGTACGTTAAATTGACAAATGCTAATGCAAAGCTGGCTCGTTTCACCAAATAAAGCGTGTAAAAGCTTGTTTGGCAGCACAAAACTCGTGCATAGAAGTATGTGAATACATTAATTGAGGTCATAATTTTGAGCGTTGCACTTTAATGGAACCCGAGGCGATAAAGAAGATATGCAAGTGCATTATCACTGATACCGCACCTCATTGATTCCTGAATTTCTACTTTCTTTGCTATAAGAAATTTTAGATTAATTCACTTTTATTTGTGATCTTGGCAGATATTCTGAAAGGGCAGAGTGCATTTCGATTATATGAACCATTGACGAAGGTTCTACCTGATCTGTCAGTTCCGATACCTACAGAGGAATATGACAAAGAAAACGAGAACAAAGAAGCTGAAGTGACAAAGGAGCAATGGTACTCTCAACCTGATGGAGTCAAGCTGTTGCAGGGAATTTACACAACCTTTCCACAAAATGGCCTCATGATCCTAAACATGAGTCGAGACAAAGCCACGGAGGATATAAGTCTTTCTCTTGATGTAGATAGCATGCCTATCGCAGTGTATTTTCCAGCCTTCTTTCCTTATGAATATTCAAAACTGCGTGTTGATGGTGAGAACGACTGGTCAGAGGTGGAACTCCAATATGAGGAAGGGATGCAGCCTGAGGAAGCTGCACATCGGCTATGTGATCGTTTGCTTAACTTGGTCAATGAGCAAATCGAGAAAAAGCAACAGCAAAAACGTAGCAATAAAAACCGCGACAGAAGATCTAACAAACAAAACCAAAAGGAAAAAGAAATAAGGATGTCCAAAAAGAGTCAACCAAACTCAGCACAAGAAAAACATCAATCAACGGGTTATGCCCAACTTAACCAAGATGAGGCATCCACAGGACAAAAACAACCCCAATTAAAGGATGATACTAAACCTGACCAAGATGAGACATCCACGGGACAAACACCACCCCCATCAATAGGTGATGCTCAACCTAACCAAGATGAGACATCCATAGGAAAAACACCACCCCCATCAATGGGTGATCAACCTAACCAAGATGAGACATCCACAGGAAAAACACCACCCCCATCAATAGGTGATGCTCAACCTAACCAAGATGAGACATCCACAGGAAAAACACCACCCCCATCAATGGGTGATCAACCTAACCAAGATGAGACATCCACAGGACAAACACCACCCCCATCAATGGGTAATACTCAACCTAACCAAGATGAGACATCCAAAGGAAAAACACCACCCCCATCAATGGGTGATCAACCTAACCAAGATGAGACATCCACAGGAAAAACACCACCCCCATCAATGGGTGATCAACCTAACCAAGATGAGACATCCACAGGAAAAACACCACCCCCATCAATCGGTGATCAACCTAACCAAGATGAGACATCCATAGGAAAAACACCACCCCCATCAATGGGTGATGCTCAACCTGACCAAGATGAGACATCCACAGGACAAACACCACCCCCATCAATGGGTAATACTCAACCTGACCAAGATGAGACATCCACAGGACAAACACCACCCCCATCAATGGGTAATACTCAACCTAACCAAGATGAGACATCCACAGGACAAACACCACCCCCATCAATGGGTGATGCTCAACCTAACCAAGATGAGACATCCACAGGACAAAAACAACCACTTTGCATTGGTGATACTCAATCTAACCAAGATGCGCCATCCACAGGACACGTTTCAACACCCATTATAAACGAAGATGTAGTAATCGAACAAAATCCAGAAGAAAAAATGGATATTTGTAAGCCCAGTGTGGAAAACCTGCAGGAAACTGGTGAAGAAAACATGGAAGTAGATGGAGAGGATCACCAAGGATTTGTCACAACAACGCTTTAGAAGAAACTTTATGAGATCTTTAAAATTAATGGTAATTCAAATTGTAATGCCTTCAAAAACATTTTGTGTCTATTAGAAAACAATTTTATAGATGAAAATATGCATTAGTGTAGTAAAATAGATTTACTTCGATCTGGGTTTACGGGATTTAAAATTCATAAAAATCGTTCCAGTAGTCTTTATTGTAATCACTTAGGGGCATGTCAGTTTTACAAACTTTGATGTACATCGTTATCATCATTATAAGTCGCTGAGGACAATATATCCTATTAATCACTTTTAATACAGATATTCAGGCTTTCAATCATTTAGTGCCTAGTCAAAATAAAAGTTGATTTTTCGATATACCTATATATCATTGGAAGTGAGAAAATGTTTAAGGATTCATATCATTATGGCATTCCTCAAAAATAAACTCTATCAATTTTACACCCTAACGTACATGACTATAATAAAACATGTATCTGACAGTAGTTATACTACGTAACTCCGAATATCATTTATTCTATTACTAAATCTAAAATCACTACTACATAGTTTACCTTAGTTTGCCTATATTTATCATCTATGAAAAGCTTTTGCTGAATAAAATATTATCCTTTGTTGATTTTAAAAAGCATTAAAAATGTCAAGGATTTTATCATTAGCCTGCATGTAACCACGACATAATAATCAGTTATTATAAAATATCGACGGAAAATGTTAGAGATTTAGTTTCTTTTCGTTTTACAGTAGCAATAAGACAGGACATACGTTATGCAATGACCGAGATTAAACAGTAAATCGAGGAAACCCATATTTCCAAGAACAACTAGCTTCCTTCTATAAAAAAGACCATCTCAGGTACGACTGCGTAGTAAAAACTTGACAACACATTGATACAAGTACCAAAGTGAAGCTAGCGTCGGATTGGCAGCGTCGGATTGATATTCATTGAGATTCAGAATCATTTCCGGGGGAGGTCAAACAGGTCATTCTACTAAAATCCTCTTTTTCCCCTAACGGTGGCAAAATCACAAACGAATTCCGATTAAACTTTCTTCTCTGATTTCTATTCATGATATTCTACGCTCTTAGTAGAATACACTGCCTATTCTCGACGAATTTACGGATTTTGATCTCAGCCTCGGATTGGACTCGTATTACAAGTCACGTTCAAAACATTCAACTGACAACAACAGACTGACGATTTAATTTTTATCAAACATTCAATTTATTCACTTCTAACCTTCATATAGTGAACTCGATTTTACTTTTAACCTTCGTATCGGAATCTACATTTCATGATACTGATTTTGCTCTCAGCCTCGGATTGGACTCGTATTACATCTCAGCCTCGGATTGGGATCGTATTACATCTCAGCCTCGGATTGGGATCGTATTACATCTCAGCCTCGGATTGGGATCGTATTACATCTCAGCCTCGGATTGGGATCGTATTACATCTCAGCCTCGGATTGGGATCGTATTACATCTCAGCCTCGGATTGGGATCGTATTACATCTCAGCCTCGGATTGGGATCGTATTACATCTCAGCCTCGATGTAATACGAGTCCAATCCGAGGCTGAGATGTAAATATCATGAAATGTAGATTCCGATACGAAGGTTAAAAGTAAAATCGAGTTCACTATATGAAGGTTAGAAGTGAATAAATTGAATGTTTGATAAAAATTAAATCGTCAGTCTGTTGTTGTCAGTTGAATGTTTTGAACGTGACTTGTAATACGAGTCCAATCCGAGGCTGAGATCAAAATCCGTAAATTCGTCGAGAATAGGCAGTGTATTCTACTAAGAGCATAGAATATCACGAATAGAAATCAGAGAAGAAAGTTTAATCGGAATTCGTTTGTGATTTTGGCACCGTTAGAGGATTTTAGAAGAATGACCTGTTTGACCTCCCCCGGAAATGATTCTGAATCTCAATGAATATCAATCCGACGCTGCCAATCCGACGCTAGCTTCACTTTGGTGATACAAGTCCCGCATTAACCTTAACAAACAAAAACGAATTTCAGGGAACCTCCTTTTTCTTAGAAGAGCTAGCTTTCTTCTTTTCCTAGCTAAACACCTTTGGTACGACTGCGTAAAAACACTACATCGATGCACGTTACTTAATTTTAATGTAAAGCTCTAAAATTTCGGGGAAACCCCTTTTTCTTGGAACAAATAGCTTCCTTCTTTTCCTAGAATTAAACACTACATCGATACATGTAACGCAATAGCAAACTTCTTAAATTCAGTCAGGCGGCAAGAGGTGCTCAACCTAGACCGGAAAAAATAATGATATCAATATCTTTATTCTCTCAAACGTTTTGTATATTGAAATTATAAACAATATTGTGAAAATGGGGGAATTCCCGCTTTTCGTAGAACTCATCTTTCGTTCCAAGAATTAAAGTTCGCATTTACGCCTGCGCAGCTGTGATGGTTTCTATTGGGATCAAAGTGTCTTCATGCTCTGGTCGTTTGGCTCCGCGTCGCATATTCTTTAACAATTTTACGCCATACTATCCATCAATGAATTCAATAATTCCATGTTCACGAAGCCGAACTACGAACATCCAAGATCGAAGTCCAGATTTCACATTAACTATATTTGAAGAAGATTTCATTCGTATTCAAAATCTAGTTAGCAAGATACCGAATGCAGAAACTGGAGGAAACCTCTTTGGCTTATGGACGAATCAAGGCAATGCCGTCGTTCGTGTTGCTACAGGACCTGGTAAGAACTGTAAACGAAGCTGTGCATTGTTCAAGCAAGACATACCGTACATGAAGCGAGTCGGTAATTTGGTTACTAGGGAGTATGGATTGTGCCACATAGGAGAATGGCACTCGCATCACCAAATGCAACTCTATGAGCCAAGCTTTGGGGATTGTAATACTGTACAACGAAACTATCCAACAGGATCTCAGGGATTTATTCTTGTGATTGCAAATATCCTTCACAATAGCACAGTAAAACTTTCACCTTTCAAATTCACCGACGAGCAGTCGTCTTGTAAAAGGGGAGAAATCGAAGTTTTAAGAGCAGAAAATCCATTCATGAAGGTTACACAGATAACTAGCGCTATAAAGAATGGTAAAGAGGAGAGGATATCGTTGCAAGAATCGTCAGGAATAGTGACAAATGAATATACATGTCTTCCTGATGAAGAACAGAATTACAAAGACAAACATTTAAAACAAAATTATCCTTTTTCTAGTCCTCCCAATACTCGATCACTTTTGCCAAATAAAATGATAGACAGATCATCACAACATGAAACACAAATAGGCCATCGCATGAAGAAGGCTGCAGACCAAGTGGATGTAAAGCGTTCTGCAAAAAATCCTCAACCTTCTTCACCTCCAAAGAATCCGTCCGAGCGGTCCCTACAGACAACTAGTGGTATTTTGGGTGTGTCATCATCACAAATCACTTTGCCATTCGGAGCAGAAAAGCTAACGGAAACTACCCCGTGCATAAATTCAACAGCAAATTCACAAGACAGATCCCAGGTACAAACTGATAAAGACATGTCGCGTTATAACCGCACAACTCAATGGTACGAAATAAAACCAGAAACCTTAAGAAAAACCTTGGATTTTGTGAGATCCTTGGCTGATGACCAGAACACAGTTATCATATCGAGGCATAAGTCAACATTGGACACGACCATGACATTTACACATCATAACAATGAATGGTCAATTGACTTTCCCCATGACTTTCCAAGGGGATCTGTGAAGCTAAAGAAGAAGTTTAGGTCTTTTGGTCTGGATACTTATCACGTAGAAGGGAGAGGAAACATTGATAGATTCAAGGCTGAACTGAAATCCATATTGCAAGGCCAGTGTGCGCGATGTAAGAATTATAATACCAGGTACAATCATAGCAACAGATACTACTAAAATAGTAGCGTTAAAAGATTGTAGCGAACTGAGAAGGATAACTGTATTTAGCTTTCTACTTAGGACTATTTCAATTTTTTTTTTTTTTTTTTTGCACTTACAAATACCTTTTATCTAGACAAAAAAGATTAATACATCTAATCGTATATAAAGCTTAAAAGCTTTGGGTCGCATACCACCTAAAGGGCTAGTAAGCGAAAACGCCTTAATAAGCACAAGCAGTCTAATTTTTACCAGTAAAAAGTTTATGGTGGAACCTTGGGCTGAAAAAAGAAAAGCTATATAAGGAAGGATTGTCTATTTTTTGTTCTTTTTGCTTTTTTTGTTTGTTTGTTTTCTTTTGTTTGTTTGTTTTTGTTTTGTTTTTGTTTTTTTTGTTTTTTGTGTTGTTTTTTTGTGGGTTTTTTGTGTTTTTTTGTTTTGTTTTGTTTTGTTTTTTTGTTTGTTTTTCTTTTGTTTTTTTGTTGTTTTTTTTGTTTTTGTTTTTTTTGCTTTTTTGTTTTTTTTTTTTTTGCTTTTTATTGTATAGGTTGCTATCAATAGACGTCACTTCCGGTAATAGCTCTTTTTTGATGGCTTGTAGAATCCTGGAGGTTGTTTTGATCTCTTGTTTTCTGGTTTGATGTCGTGAAAATAGTCAAATACAATAGTTTGAGGACTTATTTTGATATGTTTTGACTTAGAATCCGCTAGCTGCCCCCCAGTCAACCGCTTGTTTGCCCCCGAGTCAACTCAAAAAAAGTCACGTGATTGATAGTAAGCAATTGCAGTTACAAATATCTTTTAATCATATACTTGCCATGTAAATATAGTGTAGTATAATGGATTACTGTCCATCTGTATAAAAGTGTTTAGGTTTAATGACTTTTGCGAGTGTTGTGTGTTATCACACAACAGGCCATTCAGTATGCTTTAAAATTTATCAATACTTACAATAGTCATGTCTTAGCAGCAGTAAGGGGGATCCGCGATCGATGCCAAAGATATACGGGTTTTACCCGGGAAATTACGAACGCGGGTACAGCAGATTTACGGGATTTCCCGCGAAAAGTCCCTTACTGCTGCTGTAACTCAAACGGAGGTAAAAATATCTTATAAATATACGATGCACGAATGTAAGAAGTTCGTTAACGACTTTTGCATAATTTGTCTAAGACCTAAAGTTATCGTACCTAAGCCAGAACCCTTTTGGTGTTGTGGTAAGAAAATGCAAATAGAAGATGACACGTCAGCACAGTGTTACGAGTGTGGTAAGAATATTCGTAATGCCGTACCAAATGCTACCAAAGAGCAATATTACGCCAATGGAGGTCGTACGAAGACCCCATACAAAAGAATAAAATACTTCCGAGACTGGATGAGTCATATCCAAGGTTTACATCCGGTATATTTAGACACGCAGAAAATCATAGACCATTTAGAAGAGCCAACCCCACAAAGTCTACGAAAGACATTGAAAAAATTAAAGCTAGGGAAATATTACAAAGCTATTCCCTATCTTTTGTCTGAAATTACCGGTAGGCGTATTCCTGATGTCCCAGATATGCAAAGGGCCGAGTGGTTATTCTGTCGGCTGGATAAGGATATTCCTTATTACCCCGACGTAATTTACGAAATATTCCAGCAAATAGACCCCAACCACCCCCTATTAGAATGGATTCCGAGAAGATGAAATGTGCAGTCGAAATCCCCATGCGATGTCTACTGAGCGAGTTTTCTTTGGAGCTCCTCTTTTGCCTCCTGGTAGATCTTTTTGCGAGATTCCTCGGAAAGATCTTTCACGATGGTTTTTTTATTACCCGACTTTAATTCGCCATATTTCTTTTCCTCCGCGAGGATCAAAGAAAACTCCGTGTCGTCTATGCGGCGGTCCCGCAGAGCTTGGGAGACTAAGTCGGCGATGGTGTTGGCCTTTGCTCTTGCTAGGGCTATGTGTGTGTCGTGCTTGGATATCTTACCGGACAATTGCTTTATAATGCCTGTCGTAACAGCGGAAACGATGCCGCAGACGGCTCCAACGCTGGCCAAAGGAACGCCAACGACTATTCCAGGTCCGGTAAGCGAAGTAGCAACGCCAGTGCCTGTTAACGCCACGGACATGGAGCCGGAAGTTATCGCGATTTTATGTAGTATGCTTCGCGCTCTAGCATACTTTTTCCTGACCTCTTCGTAGTGTTTCGCTTGCCCTTCCAAGTAAGCCAGGATTAAGTTCGCTTTGTTGAGCCTAAAGTTTTCAGCGTTTAATTCGTTAGGACCTGTATCCTTAGTGGTAGCGTGATAATTGGGAACATCTGGGTACAACTGAGGTGCTGAAGGTATAACATCCATTATATACTAATGTACGACGCTTTTGGGGATGATATTGAGGAGCAGCCACATCACGACAACCGGGATTATGCCAACTGGAGAGCCTTTAGGAAGATGTTTCCGCATGCAGACCCTAGTAAGTTCGAAAGAAGACCCGATGGGATTTACTATAACGGCGAAAGAATGTACAGCAATACGGACTTGGAGCCGCATGAGGAGAGGAAAAAGGCACAGCATTTGCCAATAACGAAGGAGGCACCCGTGCATAAAGCGCCCAATTTTCCTAGAAACTTATTGTTAACCACGGAAGATTACCCATTTTACGATGCTGAAGGTGGTGTAAACGACTTTGAAACGATGGTAACGTTCCTGAAGATTTCAGTGGGTAGGCAATCATTTGATGTAGTAGTAAGGAATATCTATGGGGATACGATGTTAAAGCATACGTCGGGTAAAGAGGCCAGGGAATGGTTAGCAGGACCCAATATGCGATATTGGCCGCAGCAGTTAAACTTTGCTGTCTGGGCCGCCACTAAAGGTTGTGGCGTTGCCGCGGATATGTTTCACGTTCCGATCATGCGGTTTCACGTTGCCTTTACGGTAAGGAGGTTGTTGAAGGAGCTTAACGTACCTTTACCGGGAGATAAGGCATTTAATCCAATGAATAATCGATATAACGCCGCAGCCCTAGAAAGGTTAGTTAATGAGTTCAAACCACAGCAAAGAGACTTTCGTTACAAAGAGGGTAAGACGCATGGCCTTGGCATCGTTTACGTTTGGGGTGCCAACGGTGAGAAGCCGGCTGATTATGGGCATCAGGAATACCCAAGTAATGAGTTAGAGTTCGGTGATATGGGTGGTGATAAGAGCAATAATTCATTAATTACCAGAATCCAATCGAACTACCTCGGCACTTGGGATCCATTCGTGTTGATGAAAGGAAAAGGTTTAAGGAACCTAGCCAGGATTAACCGCAGCATTGAAGCATTTGTGTACTGCATCTTAGGAGCGCAGGTAAATACCCGCAGCCCCATCGTTGGATCCCAAGGTGCTTCGCGGGAAACGCAAGAAGAATTCCTAACTTTATTTGAGTCAGCAATAATAGAGAATGAGATCTCTAAGTCGGTGCAGAGATATCAATTAGCGGTGCAGCAGTCTAAAGTGCGACTGGATTACGCTTTGTCGCCTGGTTGTTGGTTAATGCCGAGTAATTTGGTCATCAACGCCCATTCCGTTGTGGGTTATAACAACAAGCTGCAGCGAGCTACTAAGGATATGAAGTTTGGGGTGAATGACGTGAACTCTGACACTCTTAGGAACATTCCTCACTTCGTAGAGAAGCCAAAAAAGTCACACGAAGCGAAGCTACCCGTAGTTAAGAAACCATCAAAGAAGGCCCATGTTATGCCTACGATACCCGAGGAATACGACCATAACTTACTAAAAGCCGGCTTAGCAGCCGCGGGTGTTGGTCTGAGCTATTATATATGGCGATGAACAACCCCTACGTAGCTGGAGTAGATTGTGTTTATACGACTTACACAGGCGAGAAAAAATACAACCAGGCGGCTTGGGTTGATGTCACGGGCATGTCTGTAGACCTAAACTACTCAGGGAAGAAGTTAATCCTTTGTAGTATTTGTATTGGTGCACATAGTCACGCTAACGTAGGATTTCGTTTCTGCGATGACAATGGTGTGGTACCCCCCATGCGCACGAAGACGAACAACAGGGAGCCTACGCATTTCTCCGTGGAGCCCAACCCCAGCAGCGAGGAAAATCTATCGGTTTGGACTTTACACATGGTTGCCGATTGCCACGGGAAGGTAAAGCTGCAAATGCGTGTAGATGATACGGGAAAGGTTACGGTAAATGGTATAGAAAATCAAAGAGACACTATCTACAATCATAAGACCATTAGCACTCTTACGGTAATGAGTCTATAGAAGGGAATTTATTCCCTGAAATATATGAATCCACACGCAAAGGAAGATTGGTTTCTTCATTATTTGGAGGAAAAGGAATACTTACAACAGCAATGGTATGACACGGGATTGTGGGTGAAGGTCGGGGGCCTGGGATTAATTATGTGTACTATTAGCATTAACACGGGGTATTCATGCAATGCTGGGTTTAGGGTCGTTGATGAGAATGACCATCCATTACCGCCTTACAGGAAAAAAGATAACAATAGGAACCCAGTCCATTTCTCGTCGGAGCCCCCTCCAAAAAGCGGAGAGGACTTAACGCCAGTAACTTTTCATATGATAGCCAATTGTCAATATGCGAAGCTTCAGGTCCTTCCCAATGACGTTGCCTACCTTCGAATAAATGTTGTGGGAACTCCTGCTATAGATGCGGCCTGGAGTCATAAGCCCATTAGCACCATGAGCGTGCTGCCGCTAGTTCCGCATTATCAAGGCGGTGCGAATACTATCTTTACTTATCCCCAGTCGAGGACGCCTCGGGCGCCCGACGACGATAAGCCACCAGTAATACACAAGGATAAAATTAACCCTTCATCTTCTTCAGGAGTACCACTCCAATAGCTACTACGAGGATCCAAATGTTATTCCCCACGAACTTCAACAGTTCTCCGCCGGCCCTAAGCGCCAGGCCAAGAACGCTACCCAGCAGCCCAGGAAGACCGGCTGCCATCTTTTTTCCCAAGTCCGTTAGTCCACTGCCTAATTTCTTTACGCCCGCGCCTGTAGCCTTAAGCGTGGATAGGATAACTCCTACTACGCTCGAAATAGCGATCGCAAATGCCAGCGGCACGCCATATTTCAAAAGGGCTCTTCTTATCTTTTCCTTGGTGGTAAGCCCTAATTCTTTCTCCAGCTTCTCCTTTTCCGCCCGCAACTCCGCAAGGCGCACCTCTAGATTTTCTATTTCCTTTTGAGCTGCCTCCTTTTCTTCCTCAGGGCGTTCTTGATCTTCGATTACCCCCCGCTGTCGTTCTATTTCATACTCTAAGTCTTTGATGGCTTGATCTTTCTGTTGAATTTGATCTGTTTTTGCATTGATTTCAGACATTAACATTCGCCTTTCTACCAAGGAGTCAGTCATTTCAGCCCGCAGGTTTTCGCTTTTTACGTCCAACGCCTGCAGGGTGAGATCAAGATCCTTTTGTAATTTATTCCTTTCACGTCGAATTTCATTCCTTTGATCTACCAGCTCCCTTATTTCTTGATTTTTAAATTCGACTTCCCTCCTATGCGCGTCGGCAAGCCGCTGGTTTTGCTTCATGTATTCCTCCTCCCTTTCTTCCAACGTTTCCCGCAGTGCTTCCACTGAGGCGCCAGAGCTTTGGGCTTCTCCTAAGTCCTCCCGTGCTTTGTCTAATTCGCGCAGGGCCTGATCCACTTGATTTCCTATTTCTTTTATTCTTTCATCTTGATGGGCGGACTTCTTTTCAGCATCGGCAAGTAGCTGACCTTGCTTTGCATATTCTACATCTTTTTCTCTTAACTCCCTTTGCAGATCCGCGGCACGTTTTTCCGCGTTGGTCCTTTCGGTTAAGTTGTGCAGCCTTTCTAACAGGCTTCTAGTAGCACGCTGAAAGCCTCTTAATCTCAAGACGTCACCCCTAACGTTGCCCTCCTCATCAAAGAGGGGTTGCGGTTTTGTCCAGCGGTCTTTGTCGGGAAATCTTAAGTCTTGGACGCTTATGAGGACTTTGTTTCCCTTTTCCGTAAGCTTTACGTCGTCAGCATCAAAGTTGTCGTAGCGCTGCGTTAGCTCTTGCATTGCCCACTCTACGGTTTCCCGCGCGGCTGCTTCGTCTGTGTTTTGAAGTTCCAAGTACTCGGGGACGGGGCTGCCGCGGTTCCTTGATTGCCACATGCGATTCAAGGCTGCCTTGAAGCTTTTCCACCTATTGCCATACTTGCTTATCAAGGCCATGTCGTAAAGCAAAGGCTTTGCCCCCGCGTTTTTAGTCCATTCATTAAATTCTTCGTCGTTAATATCGACTTGGCCTTCTTCGGTAAGGGGGTCAAAATCCGTTCCTTCTACTTCCATTATATATGATAAGCTCAAAGTTAAATCCCAACGTATTACCTAAGCAGGTTGGCGGGCTGAAAGCGGAACGCACCTTTCACCGGGTCACATTCACACCTTCTAGCGCAAAGCCGGGGGAGACGCTGTACGTAGGCGTGCCCCGCCTAACGGATAACCTAGTCTTAGTTCCTGGCACCTTGGCGCTAAGGTTTGACCTAGCGGTGCAGTCAAGCCCCACAGATGAAAGGATTATCGTTAACAACGTGGGTCGCAACATTGTTTCTAAGATGCGCGTAAAGTTCGCCGGGGAATCCTTGCTGGACTTAAATAGGTACGATCTGTATACCACGTACAAAGACTTATGGTTGACGGCCTTTGACCGCGCGCAAAGGATAGAACAAGGAATTGGCAGTGTCATTCTACGTAAGGTCCGCACACCTACGAAAACGCAACCTACTGACGGCAGCGGAGAAACCGCAGTGGCAGACGCAAAGCGAATAAAGACCGCCTATGGTAGCAAGTATGTCATACCATTAGACTTTGAAGTGATTACGAATCACGGTGTCTATTACCCAAGACAGTTATCCGAACTGCAGTTTGAAGTAACTTTAGCAGATGCTAATAACATCATTGGTGGGCTAAGCAGTGCACTTACCACGACAACCCCATACTCTATCACTAATCTAGAATTACAGTACGAAACGGTGTACAGCGAAGAGCTGGCCCGTAGCGCTGGCATGGAATACAGCTCCGGCAAGGCATTCCTTTACGACCACGTAGTGATGTATAAGACGTTCAGCTTCTTGGATAAGACGGATGAGGTTATCAACCAAAGCATTAACCTCCCCCGAAGAAGTCTCACGGGGTTGATGCTGGTGTTTGCCAAACCCTACGAAGCCGGTAAGCGCGACTCCGAGGCCTTTCACAACCCCAACATTACTAACGTGGGGGTCAACATAAACGGCGTTCCAAACAAGGTCTACTCCCAGGGGATAAAGCCCGCAGACGTGTACAGAGAGGCCATGCGCAAGTTTGGTGACCAAATTAGCCCCGAGGAATTCTTTAATGATAAGTATGCGCTGTGGATTGACATGCGCACCATTAACGACGAAGACCTACATGGTCAAGGTTTACGTCTAGTAAATACGCAGGACGGCATAACATTGGAGATCAAACGCACCAAGAATGCCTCCGCGGGCGACGGTGATAAAATAAACTGCTACGTCTTCGTCGTGTCTGACGCGCAACTGAGCGTAGAAATGAACCAATTGAAAAGCGTTGCCTACTAGGACGGCTGAGGAATGAAGTCGTCAATGTTAAAATATTTCTTGAATATACAATGCTTCGCGTATTTCAAAGCAACGAAACCAAACTGCAATGCATAGTGCAAGGCGATAAATTATACTTCAGGGGAAAGGAGGTGGCGGCTGCGTTGGGATATTCTAATGCTAGAGATGCTTTAATTACTCACGTTTCAGATAAGTACAAGGAAAGGCTGTCTGTGTTGAAAGGGGTCGTGAATCACGACACTTATACTATCCACCCACATTCCGTGTTTATTTCCGAGCCTGGCTTGTATCAGTTGATATTCAGCTCCAAACTACCCAAAGCTGTGGAGTTTCAGGATTGGGTTTTCGAGGAAGTCCTACCCGCGTTGAGAAAGACGGGTAAATATGCGATGGACAAACGGTTCGACGGCCCAAACAAGTTAGTTTTTAAGATAGAAAATGAAGCTGACCTGCATGCAAAGGTAGTCGATTACATGCGTAGGTTTTACCCTGAATTCATCATAGCACCAGGCCTTGGCGAGCTGCAGGATTCTGACAGCAAGCGCATAACATGCTGGCGAAAAGGCTACCAAGCCGGTCAACCCGACCTTTTGATCCTTAACGCCCACAAGAAATACCGCGGGTTGTGTATTGAGTTGAAAACCCCAAAAGGAAACGGCGTCTTATCCGCAAAGCAATCCAAAAAAATTGCGCAGCTTGATGTAAATGGTTACCTAACTATGGTTAGCAACGATTACGACGTCATCTGTCGTGCCCTCATGGATTATGCGGACGGCATTCGTATTCCCTGTAAGGGCTGCGTAAAGCGGTTTAAGTCCTACGCCACTTTGAAAACGCACCTAAAGATATTCCATAGGTATAATGAAGCTCAGCTTGACTCATTGGCGTGATCTCGTCCACGGCAAAGCATACGAAATAAAAAATTACGTCGTCTTCGAAGACATCGACCGTTTACGGTTAGTCCTCAAAGACTTAGAAGGTAAGGAATATTCCCTTTGGGCGCCGGATTGCGTGCGGTACGTAATTCAGGGCGAGGAATTCACCCACTTACGCAGCTATGGTAAGGTAAATGGCCGATGGAAGTTTGACATTGAAAGAACAGTCACTCCATCTCCTCTTTGTAGTTAAGCGCCCGCTGCGCTTTAGGATCCGCGGAGCACCAATGCCCCACAAAGGATTCTTCGGAGAATACCCTGTCGCAATGAAGGCAGGTGTATTTTTTACGCGGCGGCTTACGAGGGGTAATGCAGTCGGCAGGTAGTTCGCAAGTAATACAGTCCATATATTGAAAGGGTAATTAGAATGCCTCCCAGAAAGGCGGCTGCGCTAGCATATACCTTTAAAAGGGGTCCTTATTTTCATTATGCAAGCGCCCTTAAAAAGGGTCTTTATTTTTATTTATTATTATTAAATATCCTTAATTCATTATTATCGAATATTCTTAATAATAATAAATAAAAATAAGAATGGGATTTGAGACTCTTTGCACAAACCCTACTTTACTATCTTAGGTCCTTTCTAACTTCTACGGGCTTTCCTTGCCGCCTCATTGCCGGCATGCCAGGCCTCAAAGCGATCTAAGTACTCCTTAAAGCCGCCTTGACCGTCGTAGAGGCACTGCCAAATATGCTGGTCACTTCTTTGACAGCCGCAGCGCTCACAAGTTGCCTCCCAATATTCTCTATCCTCCCACCTTACGCCTTCGACGCAGTCAAACTCCGCAAAGCGCTGGTCAATTTCCTTCTTCCGGCGCGTTAACTTCCTTTGGGTTTCCTTTGGGCAACATCGTGCAGCAACGTCGCCGTGCTCCTCGCAAGCCACGCTCAGCAGGTCGTAATTGCCGCGGCACCGATGTCGATGCCATTCGTCGTTCTTGTCCTCCTCGCAGCGCTCACATACGTTCTTTAGGCAAACGCGGTTATCCACGTGGTAATCCAACATTTGCGCGCTGCTAAAGAGTCGATTACACTCCTTACAACGCCTTTCGCGTGCCTTCTTAGCGCATACCTTCTTTTCCAGGTGGTATTTTAACATTTGCTTGCTGCTGAACTCCTTGTTACACCGCTCACACTCCATATATAATAAGGATTTAATAACCACTATAAGGGATACCGCATGAAGTCCTCAACGGCCAGAAACTATTTCAAAAGTGTCTCAGAATGTCGACGTTTAGGTTAAATCTTTGTTAAGGATACCTGGAAACTATTCCAAAGAGTGTCTCAGAATGTTAACAATAAGGTTAAATCTTTGTTAAGGATGCCTGGAAAGCCCGTAATGGTTAGTAGGCGGCTTAAAATAGTAAAGTAGGGTTTGCGCAAAGAGGTTCAAATCCCATTCTTATTTTTATTTATTATTATTAAGAATAATTAAGGATATTTAATAATAATAAATAAAAATAAAGACCCCTTTTAAGGGCGCTTGCGGGATTCAAAATAGTAAAGCTAAGACACTTTTGAAATAGTTTCCAGGCATCCTTAACAAAGATTTAACCTTATTGTCAACATTCTAAGACACTCTTTGAAATAGTTTCCAGGCATCCTTAACAAAGATTTAACCTTATTGTCAACATTCTAAGACACTCTTTGAAATAGTTTCCAGGCATCCTTAACAAAGATTTAACCTTATTGTTAACATTCTACAGGGGATATCGCATGAAGTCCTGCACGCTTTCTTTTGCCCAGCCCGCCATCGTCAAGAGCGCACCAAACCTTTCTGCGCGCTTCAGACCGCACATTTCATCGTACAATTCCTGCACGCGCTCTTTTAACCGGTCTATCTCCTCCCTTTGCATTTCTATGGTGTCTCTTTTATCTTTTGTGTCGGCGACAATTCTTCTTACTGCGTCCACTGGGTCCATCGTATATATAATGGATCCGAACCATATTCCCTGCAATGCTCTGATAGTAGGACCCACCGGCTGCGGAAAGACCCAGTTCGTCGTGGAGCAGCTATTAGGACCCTTTAGATACCGCTTCGACTACATCGTGCTATTATGCCCCACCTACGTGAATAACCGCACCTGGACGGGCATAGGAGTGAAAGACGACGACTTCTTTGTAGATATCTTAGATCCTAACGAGTTATCCGGCCATCTTAAGTTTTGGCATCAACAATTCCCTAAAGATACGCAAACCCTCCTTATACTGGATGACATTGCCTGTGGGGACGACGTAAAAAGACGCACGTCCGAGCTCGTTAAGCTCGCCTTCAGCGGTAGACACGACAATATCAGCGTTTGGTTGCTTTCCCAGCAGCTTACCAGTGTCTCTAAGCCCTTCAGGGAAAACATAGGCTCTCTCGTAGTATTTTATACTCCGAGCCGGAGTGACCTGGAAACCATCTTAAGCGACTACGGCGGTGAGATAAGCAAGGAACAGTTACACGAATACATGCGGCATTTAAAAACGCACCAACATTCCAAGATGATCTTCTCTTTGAGGTTTCCGTATTCCATTAACATATATGGACATTGAGCAGCTCTTAGATGAAGTCCCCGCGCAGTTAGACGAAAGTAACCTCAAGGAACAACTCAACATCCTTGTGTCATCTGGGAAGTGTAAAGAAATGATAGGCAAGGAACTTACCCATGAGCAAGTTAATAAGTTGTCAGAAGAGGAGGTTAAGAAGTTCCATAAGAGGTACGAGGCCGCCCTTGCAAGTAAGACCACGGACGCCGTAGCAGACTCCGCTATCCGACTTGCGACTAAATTGCTTGGACTTGCACTGCCCATAGACGACGTGGAGCAACTACAGAAGGACATAAGAGATGACTATGTCATATCCCAAGAACTTAAGATAACCTGCGGGTGGTTGTCTTTGAAGTGCGGTAAGTTAATGGCAGTCGCCTCTGCGGCACTTCACGTAGCTCAGCATGTCGACTTGAAGGAGGTACTAGGTTCCTTTGGAACATCTTGGAAGGACTTCAAGAAGGATAGAGAAGTCGAAAAGGTCTTCCAGGCGGCACTTGCTGAGGTACCTGATCAAGTCGCCTCAAGTACCTAGTTAAGTAATATTTCAAATCCGACAATGAGGACAGGACGGGATTTCAAGTCCGCGCAATTAGTTCCAGTCCGAGGCGAAGCCTCGGACTGGAACTAATTGCAAGGACTTTGAAATCCCGTCCAGTCCGATTTGGAGGATTTGAAATGACTTCTCATACTCATTAATTATTCGGGAGGGATGTTGTTTTTATCTTGTATTTATTTCATTGTATATGATCTTCGCTCCATTCACCTAGTTGTAATAATGACAATCTTTTGTTTTGTAATGGTTTTATTTTGCTTTCATCCTTTGGGATTTCTTAAGATAAATGCTATCTGAATTACTTATGCAAATAGCAGTTATTTTTCTCTGAATGTATTCATTTCAACATGGCTTCTCGTCAAAGAGACAGCGATGAAGAAGCGGAGCTTCTACCTTTAAAACGCTTTCGAAAAGTGAAAAGTCAAGCCCAAGAAGAAGAACTTTTGCAAAAAGCTGTGCCAATTTCAACCCGTTACAAGAATAACTGGGCTGTAAATATTTTTGAAGAATGGAGGCAAAGTAGAGAAAACAAAGTGGCAAGTTTGGAGTCTACCTCCATGGATGTCTCGCTAGAGAGCATTCAAAATTTGGATATTGAGGCATGGGAAACTATGACAGTTCCATCCCTAAACTTCTGGCTTGGCAAATTTGTTGAAGAAGCAGCAAACAAGAAAGGTTCGCCATATCCTGCTCGTACGCTTTATCAGCTTATCGCTAGCCTTAAACGCCACCTAGAGTCGAAAAACCGAAACGACGTCAATATGCTTGACAAGTCTAACATGTGGTGAGTTAATTAGAAACTTTCTGTTTATTTGCTTTACTTTGCACATGAATAAAACCTTATATTATTCTAACTGAACGTTTTTCTTTTAGTTTTTCTGGACTGAGAAAAATTCTGGATGCAGAGATGAAAAGTGTCCACGCCGAAGGGGTTACTAATAGAAAGGAAGAAAAAGAGGTGATTACAGAAGAAGAGGAAGAGACGATGTGGAGGAAAGGAGTACTAGGCCAGTCAACAGCTAAGATTTTGCTTAATACAGTGTACTTTTATAATGGTAAACTATTTGGCATGCGTTCTCAAGAACATAGGCAATTAAGGATTAGCGATATCGAAATAGAAGGCGATAATACCATAATTTATCGTGAAAATTCTTCCAAAACATTTCATGGTGGCATAGCAGATTTGAAAAAGAAAGCGAGAGTGATTAAACATGTTTGCCACGAAAAGGGCAATGAGAGCCACGAGCGTTGCTTGGTTAAGATTTATAATCGGTATTTTGACCTCGTAAACAATCTTCGTGTTAAAGCAAAAGGTTTCTATTTTCAGCCATATAAGGACGGAAAATTTGCGTACAAAAACTGTGTTGTAGGAATTCATACTCTCAATGAAATTCTTCCTAGTTTGTGCTTGGCAATTGGCAGTAAAAGGAAAACTAGCCATAGTCTTCGCGTTACATGTGTTAGCAAACTGTTTAATGCAAGTGTTGACGAAAAGCTTATAAGAAGCAGAAGTGGTCACGTTAGTGATGCTCTTTTGGCATATGAAAAAAGTAGCAAGGAGCAGGAGCAAAAAGTTTCTAACATTTTGAACCCACCAGCTCAGCCAAAACAGGTTTCATCTGAGTCAAAGAATGAAATTAAGGGAAGTGAAATTAAGAATGATATAGAAATGCCTGTATTTGATATCAATGAATTAAAATCTATATTTAATGATATCACTGGTTATGAGCACGAAGCTCAGTTAAATGAAAATACATGTTCTAATTTTTGGAGCTTTTCTTCTGACGGGCCTATCAATATATCTGGCAACTGTAATGTTACAATCAACCAGTTCAAAATCTAGCTTGCGCTTGAATGAATGCTAAAACTTATATTTATACTTATAGAAAGTGCTAAGTTTACGATAGCAAATTGTTTTGAAATTTCATTAATATCTAAGTAAGTTGTTAAACGAAGTGTTGAGTATATTTGCAACTATTATTGATTATAGTTTATTGGTAATAACTTCTGAAATAAATGCTTGATGAATTAAATTTTCTGTTTTCATCTTTCTATATATTGACTTGATTCAATGCTTGGACTGAATTAATTTTGTTCCAGTCCTTGGACTGAATTAATTTTGATCCAGTTGTTGGTCGACTGAATTAATTTCTTTTGTTCCAATTCATCAGCCCCACCTCTTCCCTGCTGATATCAAAACCCTCCCCGGCTTTAAGACACTTGACCTAGTTTCAAGATACATCATGTGACCAGGTACGAGGTAATCGATTGGCTAGTTACCTCATGAATAATTAATGAGTATGAGAAGTCGTTGTCAAGTCGCCTCAAGTACTTAGTCAAGTCGTTGTCAAGTCGCCTCAAGTACTTAGTCAAGTCGTTGTCAAGTCACCTCAAGTACTTAGTCAAGTCGTTGTCAAGTCATTGCCAAGTCATTGTCAAGTCGTCATCAAGTTACTTGTCAAGTCCTTCAAGTCCCTTAATATAAGATGAGTGGCACCGAAGAACAACCACCCGTAGAAGATACCAAGATTACCAAGGCTAAATCTCCAGGTAGAGTCGCTGCCGGAAAGAAGCTCGCGGAGATGAATAAAAAGAACAAAGCCAAAAAAGAAGAAAAGGTGGAGGAAAAAGAAGAGGAATCCTTTATTAATCCGGGATACGTCATTGGCGCGTTAGGAGTTGCCATAGCAGCAGGCAGCCTCTACTTACAATGGTGGGCTACGAAGCCAAAAGTAGAACCCCCAACATATCACACACCCGTGCACACACCTGTGGAACCGCCTGTTAGAAAAAGTAAGATCCCTGAAATGGAGTAATAACCTTCTCGCTCTGTAATATAATGTCGACCGCGTTGTTGAAAACTGTTGAAGAAGCAGCTATTATTACTTCCATCGTTGCGGGTATTGGTTGGGTAGGTAAGAAAGTGCTCAAAGAAGACTTTACTGAAGACCCAAGTAAGAGCTTCGCTAATTTTGCTAAGATGACCGCTGCCGTAGGCGGGGCTATCATGGCAAAGGATTACCTACGGAAGGAAAAGTACCTGCCTAACATATAAATGGCTAGCGTAGTCGTAGGCGGAGTTATTGCAGCCTTAGCATTCACTGGAGCTAATTATGGTGGTCAGTATTTGGATAGATTAGTTAGAGGCGACAAAAGCGGAGATTTAGCCGCCGAAAGGAAGAGGTATGATTTAGCGCTGGAGAAATATCAGCGGGACGTGGCAGCTTGGAATGAAAAAAGACAAGCTTACAGGGATTGGTTGGACAAGAACTACCAAGACAAAATGCAGGCGGATAAGAACTTCGAAAATACAGACTACGCCTTCAAACTTTATGCGCAAGCGCATCCCACAGTGGCGTTAAAGAAGCCTGACTTTAAGAATTACTACCAGCCTTCTAAGAAACAAAAAGACAATGAATTGGTCTTTGTAGGAATCGCAGGGCTGGCGGGAGGCGTAGCTTTGGCGTATTTAGTCTAAGCTGCGCTTAGCCTCTAGTGGCGCCTTTGGCGCCTAGAATATAATGATCGTCTTTTTGGAAAGCGATAAAAATAACTTTACCACTTATTTAAATCCCCCCATTAAAGCCCATAAGGTTCGGCTCATAAGTTGCTCTTTGTACAATTCTTGGTATAACCTGATTAGGGGCATAGTCACTGAGCATACAGGAGGATCTAACTATCAAGCCGTATTGCTGCCCGATGGACATTATACGCCAATCACACTGGCCAAGGAATTAGCAAAACACGGTTATACTCTCACCACAGGATTGCCGCACGAAATGACCCTCAAACATAATATGTCAAATTATTCAATGACTTTTGGAAAGTCTGACCCATTGGGATCTTTATTATGTGCCTCGGGCAAGACAATTACCAACACAGCCATACCTGTGAAATGGAAAGTCGCATCCTCTTACGAAGTCTATTGCGATTTAGTCCATAGTTACAACAATGGAGAAAAGTCTTCTCTTATGTCTAAGTTCCTGCCCAAAGGTAATCCATTCGATCTGGTAGAATACACTCCCATTTCTTTGAGCTATGACTTGTCTAATTTGGTAGAAAGCATAAACATCACCATTAAGGTGGACGGAAAGACGGTGGATTTTAACGGACGCAAGATCAATCTCGTCCTGGAATTCATATAATGGGCCGCGTAGAGGACAAACTTAAAAGGATTTACTATGGGCCGGAAGGCTATTGGAGAGGAGCGTCGGCCATCAAGAAACTCGCGACCGCGGCCAGGGTATCAGATGAAACGGCTAAGAACTGGTTAAAAAAACAAACCCTCTGGCAGGTTTATCTTCCCGTGCCTAAGTACATTCCCAGGCCCAGCTTTACCGTAAATACCCCCAATGAAGTTCATCAGGCGGATTTGCTTTTCTTGCCGCACGACAAGGTAAGAAGAAAGACCTATAGATACGCTTTGACCGTAGTTGATATCGCAAGCAGATATAAGGACGCCGAACCCATAACCAGCAAGGATTCTGGGGAAGTCGCAGAAGCCCTAGGTAGGATTTATAAGCGCGCCTTGAAATGGCCCAAGCTGCTGCAAGTGGATGCGGGGACAGAGTTCATGGGCGTGGTTACCAAGACCCTGAAAGACCACAGCACTAAAATTAGGAGAGCTGAAGCTGAGTACCACAGGGGTCAGAGCATCGTCGAAAGATTCAATAAGACTCTGGCCGAGCGTCTCTTTGGGTACCAGTATTGGAAAGAGCTGGAAGATCCCTCCAAACGCAACAGGGAATGGACTCAGAGGCTCCCCCAGGTCATCGCGGCTTTGAACAACGAGGCGGCCAGGGCTACGGGAATGAAACCCAGGGATGCCATAAAAAAGAAACACGTGGAACACAAGCCCTACGTCAGAAGTTCGAGGGCGGTCGGACTGAAGGAAAAAAAGCTACCCCGCAACATAGTGGTCAGATACCTCTATCAGCCGGGGGAACTCGAAGGTGGCAGTAAGAGAGCCACGGATCCTAACTGGTCCCTGGAAACGTATGAGATTTCGAAGTCCGTCACCAAGGAAGGGCAACCCGTGTTGTATTACCTAAATGGCCCAAGTCGTGGATTTGTCAAGGAAGAGCTGCTCATAGTCCCCAAAGACTCAGAGTAGCGCAGCTCCACGCGCCCGATTGCACTCTAGGCACGTCAGTCTTACGTTGCCTCTGCAATGCCCGCGTTTATTATTTATGCGATCCACGGAGAACTGCTGATCGTCATTTGGGTCAAACCTCCATAGTAGAGGTATGTTGCATTTGGCACACCGTGCCCCTTTCTTATAGACGTCGTCCACGCATAGGTCGAACACCATGCCTTTTCCTTCGTCGTGCCGCTTGTAGCGAAGGAGTTTCTTAGCAATGTTCTCCTTTGCTATATCTTCTGGCGTTTTATCGTAACGCAATTGCGGACCCCAAGCCCTCCGCAACTGTTTGGCATGCTCCACACGGCTCACAGCGGTATATATCAAATTACTCCAACATAACCGCTGGTCTATGATCCATAAGGTTCCTTTTATGGTAAGCCCTTGCGCGCTGTGGACTGTCATACAATATCCCAAACGCCAATCTGGATGGGAGGTTATTTTTTCAACCTTTCCCATAGGCACCCAGACTTTATCATGAGTTACCGCGTTTCGCAGTTGGACGTCGGTGCCCGGCACCCACACGTCTCTCTTCTGCATGCGGGTATCGTGGGGCTTGTAGCAGACGGGCACCAAATGGCCAGGGAATCTTTCGCGGTGTACGCTTAACAAATCTTTCTGTATTCGCGATTGTGCTGCGCGCTTGCTGCTTAGCACCAAATCCTTTGGATGCCATGCGTAAAGGAAGTCCTCGTATTTCTTTGCTCGTACACGTTTGCGAAGTATCTTGTTTTGTTCGGCATCGCTGCGGCCACGAAGTTCCGCCTTTAGGTTTCTTACTTGATCCTTACTGCGGTAGTCGGTGTTAATTTCTTCTGCATAGTCGACCATTTCTTTCAACCATTCGTGGGGCATCTCTCCGCAAATAGGCGGTGGCTGGCAGGGGTCGCCGGCGAATATCACTTGACATTTCCCGCGTAGGAAGTCTACGAACTCCTGCAGGATTTCTAATGGCACGGTGCATATCTCATCCCATAGTATTACCGGCGGTATGTCGTGGATTGCTTCCGGCACCCACTTTTGGCCATTCCAGCGGAAGAAGCTGTGGTACGTCTGCGCATCGTAACCCATCTCCGTTAATTCTCGCTCCAGACGATGCGTTGGTGTTAACACCTTTATCTTTGGAAATAGTTTCAAGACACGCGTAGTTTTACCACTGCCACCGGTTCCGTAGAGGTAAGAGAAGCGTTTGTAAGATATTGGATTGGCAACCGACGGTAAAGGCTCCACAGTGGGCGTTATTGAACCATGTGTGTGTTCCCCGTGGTATTCTACGCGTTCTCTCCAGGCCTTTATTTCTTCGTCTTTGACGCGCCATTGACCGCTCTCTGCAAGTTCGTCCTCTGTATAGAATTCCTGCATCTTTTCTAACACTTCTGGCTTTACATACAAAGAATCCGTGGCTACGCGTGGGATATCCTCTTTGTCAAACCGCAACAGCATTGACAATAGATTAATGTGCGCATATGCTAACATGCTGGCCCGAAGATGGTAATATTGCGGGCGATGATCTTGGTAATAACACAGCGCATTCCATTGCCGTTCCCCTTGGCCTTCTATGAAATAATTCCACTTCTCTACGGACACCATGGTTCCTTGCTCATGCGCGCGTTTTATTAAGAAGCTCAACTCACCGTCGTCTGTTATCAAACGCCGTTGCATGTGTTTTTCTCCTTCCTTAGCGCCCTGTGTGAACTTTCCTATGACAACCCGCGCTGTGGGGTTGTGCTCTGGGAGCCATTGTGTGAAGGCGCTATGGCAAAGTATGGCTTCATGCGCTGTGTATGTGAGGAGTTTACGCTCTTCGAGAAACTTCAGCAGGGGCACAGGGATCCATTCTTTCTCCTGTAGATGTTTCCCGTACCACGCGTAAATTATTGGATGTAAGTCTTCTGCTAACTCCCATGTGGTTAGTCTGACGAATCCTGTTGCTGGTGCGTCGTATTTACAGTCTAACGCGACACGAAAGAATTGTGAGTCGGGATGCCCGTATCTATCGTAATACTCCTTACAATCCCCAAGGCCTTTAAAACTGGCAGGGTAGCAATGTTTCATATCCAGGGATACGTATTGATCTTCGTCGTACTCCATGTTCCACAGACCTCCATGGCCGTGTTCTACACAGGCTTTGGCTATGTCTCCGAATTCTTTTGGGGTGGGTTTCCAGCCGTTTCTTTTCTTTGCGGCCAGGAAGTCCAAACTGCGGGAGCTAAGGACCTCATCTGAAAAGTCCTCACCAAGGGTTTCGCAGGCGCTTTGGATGCGCTGGTGTTCGCTCTCGGGCCGGTAAAGAGTGCCGTCTTGCGTCATGAATTGATTTCCTTCCGAATCCATTAGCCATATGGAATTCTCGTGGATCAAATCTATAAGTGGTGACCCCTTGTAGACCTTTGTCTCCTTCTTTCTTGGAAACCTAAGTTCTCTCCATGCGTGCGCGTTGTGTTGATAGATAACAATAGGCGCTCCCCGGCCTCCATACTTTTTCGTCCCTTCGTAAATGAAACCGTCGGTGATGTCCTTCACGCGTATGCGGCGTTCTAAGGCAGTTTCTAACTTTTTGATGTTTTCGATGGAGCCTCCAGTTTTACGAGTAGAATGCTCCCATTTCCTGATGGCTTCTCTTCTTTTTGGCGTAAGCTTACCACCCCGAGAGGAATCCTCGAAAAACTCCCTAACCAGCTTCCCGACACAGTTACCAGGATGTCGCATTGGTCGCAACTTCTTAACATCCGGCTTCTTAATCTCGTATGCACCGTAAATGACCACGGTAACCGGGTAAGCGACCTCGTAGAAGAGCATGTCTATTCCCTCAAGTGCTCCCGGTCGTGTGTGCTTATTCAAAACGAACAGGTTCTGCTTACCAGACGCTCTGATAGGATTACGACCCTTTTCTATTATCCACTCACCGTCTAAGTACTTTACGAATGTCAACTCCAAACGGTAGTCACCGGCCGGCATTCTGTTGATTATCTTTTCAGCCATTTTGTAATTCATGGTTTTGTCTGTCTTTCCCTCCATAAATGTAGCGAAGACAAAGTCAGCGTCTGAGTTATCCATCACCTGATTTCCGAGCCTGCGCACAGTTTTGTTTTGAATGTCGTTGATGGTGGCCATGTATATCTAAGGAATATTTTAACCTCCGTTTGCGGTACAGCAGCAGTAAGGACACACCGCGGGAAATCCCGTAAATCTGCTGTACCCGTCTTCGTAAATCCGCGAGTTAAACCCGTATATCTTTGACATTGACCGCGAGTCCCCCTTACTGCTGCTTGTCTTTATAATTTTAATCCTGTAGTGGCATGTCAGTGTTAAAACCTTGATACATATCGTTACCATTATAAATCGCTGTGGACAATGTAACTAATAACACAGATATTCATGCTGTCAACCATTTAGTTCCTAGTCAAAATAAATGTGTTTTATTATTATTATTATTATTATTATTATTATTATTATTATTATTATTTTCATAGAAATATATTTCACTGGAAGTGAGAAAAAGGTTCATCATGAACATGTGTCTGACACAGTTATACTACGTAACTCCGAATATCATTTTATTTATTCTATAATCTAAAATCACTACTACATAGTTTACCTTAGTTTGCCTATATTTATCATCTATGAAAAGCTTTTGCTGAATAAAATATTATCCTATGTTGACTTTAAAAAGCATTAAAAACTTCAAGGATTTTATCATTAGCCTGTAACCACGACATAATAATCAGTTATTCTAAAATATTGACGGAAAATGTTAGAGATTTAGTCTATTAACGTTTTAAATTAGCAATAAAACACGACACACGTTATGCAATGACGGAGATTAACCCCCCCTATGCAGTCCCAGCTGCAAATGCAAACGTTTAAGAACACTCAATCTCCACTTTCGGGAATGATGGTCGATCTTCGATAAAATTATAAATAATTGATTTGGGATTTGATTTCAGCGCTAAAGACAATGTAAATAATTCACCTACCTACATTCTACAAGATATCTGACTCTCTAATACTACATCTTCAAGTGTTATACTGATTTATTGATGATCTTTTTCTTTTCTCTCACTAACTCTGCTGCTTTGTAGATCATTCTCATAAACTCATCAACATTAAATGCATAATTAGTAAATTTTGGGTGGGCTCCCATGGTTGGGTGATGGCCCTGCAAAACGAATAATATATGTCAGTTATTGAAACTTTGCGACCCCCATAGCAACGGTAACTACAACACCACGACGAGAGGCAGTCCTCCTCTGGTAAAAGAGGTTCATTTTTATGCTGAAATCGTTCTGAACGAGTATAAGACGCGCATTCAAACTAGGCAACAGTCTCCTTCACAATTCCCTGCGCCGTCTTGAAAGGTAGCCGAGCCTTTGCATCGAAGCGAGACGAACGATGAGTTTGCAATGATAGAGACATGTGGATAATTGTCCAAGGTGTTAAAAACAGGTCTCTATCATTGCAAGCTCACCATTCGTCTCTAAATGTGTTTTGATGATGTTCATAATGATGATGTTGAGAATAACGATGATAATGATGATGATGATGATGATAGCTTTATCCATCATACCTCATCTTCCTGAAATAGTTTATCCTTGTTTTCCCATGTCATATACGTCATTCCCCTGAAAACAAAAATACAAATAAGTTCCTGCATGACCAAAACTGAACTACTGAAGGTACTGAAATCATTTACCTAATGATCTGATAAAATAATTACAGGTTGTTTGCATTATCTACCTTAGGTTTGCTAGATCTCTATAGCATTCTGGGTCTTCTGTATTATAGCTGCAACAATAAAGAAGAAAATCACGGGTAATTACTATTTACCCGGGGGGGGGGGGGGAGAAATATCCGGTTGAAAAAAATGGGATGTTTGATTCTGATCGGAAAGTTCAGTAAAACTCGGTGTTCCGATTGAGGTAATCCACTCAGTTTTACCGCTCTTTTCGATTCTTCCGGTAGACGCGTGTACCAATTGTCGGAAGTTAAATTTTCCCGCTTTTTTTATCACTAGTAAACGAATTTTCATCCGGATGGATTGGTTTAAAAGCACAACTCAACTTCAGTTTGGAATGCACATTTACTTTCCATGCAACAGGTAGTAAATTTAAAGGTGGAAGAATGCAAAAAGAGTATGTTTGGTCGATCCAGAAATATTTCTAACTTATCAAGCGAAAAGTGATTGGAATCATTCCAAGAGGTGGGAAAAACTAAGATATATTCTAGTCATTTTCATTAAACTTTACCCAAAACTCTTTTCACACGACATTTCAGTTACATTTCTTTGTACTTGGGTTAGAAAGAGAAATAGCACCACTCTCTTCCCTTTGGGATTGATTTAAAGTGCCTATGACCCCTAACTCAATGTTTTCAGCATTGATTCTACATGAAATAGTAAAGTATTTTCATATGATTTGAGTGATGCATCTTGAAGATATCAAGGTTTATACTTCCATTATGTTAATGCGTGTGATGTCATAGGAGGCATTATTGAATATACGAAAATTTACTGTGGTAGTAAAATATTATGTATAAAACATAATTATCTTACTCAGGGTTTATAGAAAGGTTTTGTATTTGCTTTCTCATAGTAATCAGTGTTTTGATTTTAAATGATGACAAATAAACCCAAATGCCTACTATGACATCACACTCATTAGCATATTGAAAGTATAGACCCAAACTCAAATCATATAAAAATATTTTACTATTTAACTTTTAACTTCATGTAGAATCAATGCTGAAAACATTGAGTTAGGGGTCATAGGCACTTTAAATGCCAGTCTTCAGTCTGATAACTTACAGTTCAAATACAACAGCCCAGTCAGGAAGAAAAAGCATGTGAGTGAGACCAGAACCATGAATACCAATGAAGATATCTGTGTTGTGGGTAATCTAGAGAAAATGACAACAATCTCTGTTACAAGTCTTTTTTTATTTATTATAGTAATATATGGATAATATATGGATGTGCATAACTGCAAACAAGTACATTTGAGAATACGTTTGCCACCATGTATTTGTCTTGATGTATATGTTTTCATAATGTTTTATTAAATAATCAATTTTACTTACTTTTAACTGTTCTAGAAATGGCATCTTACTGTAAAAACATAAAAAATAATAATGAATAAAATGATAAAATGAAAAAAATATTATTATGAAATACCATTTTATGCATTGTTGTGAGTTACTGTGCTACGCGCCAAAACATAACACTTCCACATTTTTTCAAAATCTTTTTCACTTTTTTTTTCAAAACCTTTATCAGGCATGATAAAGTTATCGATTTGACGATGAATATTACGGGTAGTATCAGGTCTGATGATGGTGACATGAGGACACCGAAACGTTGTCTTATTACAATATGTTACTACCCGTAATATTCATAGTCAAATTTTATCATGACATTTAACAATATCTCTGAGACACGAGTCTTCGACCGGCGAGGTAAATATTCCTAGATATTCACTGAGCCTGAAGCGAATAATTGTTTTGGTATTTTCAACACAAGTGAAATTTAATAAATAACGGAGAGAGAGTTTTGTTTTGTTTTGATTTTGGAATTTCATCTCTGCAAGCGGCACACATCGACAAACGAGCGTGCGCGTGCGCGTGTTATATTCACCTGTAGGTGAATATAACATCATAACACGTAAATTGTGACCAATCGGCGCGCCGGATTTATTATATTAACTTGTGTAAAAATACTAAAAACAATTTAGCGCGAGCACTGATTGGTTAATCAGCTAGCGTGAGAATGCATCCAAAACTCAATGGATTGCACGCTGACATGATTGAGATGCACTAGCTATGTAATGAAGATCAAGTTTTGTTAGAAATCCATAAGCGTAGCACGTTTAATTTGCACTGGCACTCGTTACTTACTGATTGAAGTCAACCATCTTTACTTTAAAAACAGGTACGCTCTCCATGGCTCTAAAAAGCTGAATATAGACAGAAAAATGAAGACTCAATAGAAAACGTGTGTATGTGTTGTATGCAGTTATAAAGCAAGCGGGGGTTGGCAGAATACGAGAGGAGAAGCATGACTCTTGGGTTCCAGTGGTTACCCAGAGGTTACCTTGGTACCCTGGGTTCCAGAGGTTCTTTTACGCTTCTTTTGACGAAAGAGCGTGCAAACGCCGGAGCGAGAATAAATAACCTCTGGACCCCAGGGTAGACTCTTAGTGGAGTGCTTCCAATGCTAGTTCTGCCAAACCTCAAGTACTTTATAACTTAAGTTTTACACAGCACAGCAAGCAAGTTTTCTTATTTGCTTTTAATTGTAAACTATTAGAGTAGCCTTTATTTTGGACATGAGATGACGGTATGAAAAGTGCACATGTGTGCTGTATACTCTCACAATGCACGTACTTCCAACCAATCAGAACCAATCAATAAATTGAGAAAAAATCATCAAATTTAATTCGATTCAGTTCAGTCTTTTCAGTGGTTATGTAATTAAGTAACACATATACCCAAGCCTTAAATGAATATTTTGCTTGATAGCCTTAATAAGGCACAGGAGTCGAAAGGCTTGACTAGCCCATGGTTGCATATATTGTTTTACAGTGTATAGTTTCAGGCAGAAAATAATTGAGCATTCACCGAGGCAGTTTATTACCATGAAGGTCTAGCCCTGCTACTCTAAGTTCAAGTCTATATTCTCAAATACGTTATAATAATTGACCAACCATCATACCTCATCTGCATTGAGAATTCTCCTATATTTTGTGTTTCTTATCAAAAGAGTAATTCTGATTTCCTCTTCCTGTATGATTATTAAAATGACATATAAGAGTATGACTTCCTTAGGAATGACAATTTATTATATACTTAGCATAGTACGCTCGCGCTGATTGGTCAAAAAACTGTGCTTTATTAGTGAACGTAGCACAGTGCTGACGCCATCCGCGTTCGCGAAGTGCTGCCAGATCCTGCGACAATCTTTCTTTTTGCGTAAATAAATTAAATATCGAAAAAAATTAGTATCTGTATAATAAAACAAATCTATTAACTATGAATAAATAAACAGCTTTTTCCGTGCTCCATTCAGTAATAAAGCACTTAAAAAGACTAAAGAAGTGTAAGAACCACTTGCCTACGGCTCGCGCTTCTCCTTACACTTCCTTCGTGCTTACGCCACTTCCTGCGTGCTTTACTACTGACGAATGGAGCATGGAAAAAGCTGTTTTATTCGTTAAATACAGTAGCACTTGGAGTAGTGAACTTTAACTAAAATATCTATTTGTATACAGTTATTATAATACCTCAATATGTTTTACATCAAGTCGATGCATAACATGATGGGAAAATGCTTTAAATAATCCACTTGCCATGCAGCCAGGTACCTATTGAAACGAAGGAAAGGGATTGAAAAATTTATTTTTTATTTTAAATTTTAAAAGTTACTATTTTTCATTATTATTCGACTTAATTTTGATCTTTATAAAACCTGAAGGGCAAAGTATAGAATCTGTATAAAAGCTACTACAGCTGTAAGTGGAAATAAAGATTTAGAGAATCAGTCAAGATGTATGCTGTACACTAAGGTCTTTTTATTCCCTCATTGATTGATAGTAATTAATTGTGTCTAAAACAATATTATAAAGTTGAAGAAAAGAAAGGACATTTCCAAACTCAATATTTTTTAAATATTTTTATTACATGGCTAATATATATTTTACAAACATCCATCACTCCCCAAAAAGGGGTGACTTTCATGGGTGTCAAGAATCAAACCTACGACCCCAGGGATATTGAACTACACTGTAGGAATAAACAGCAATGTAGCAGGTACATGTCACCCAAATATTATGACTTTAGATACAGTGATTAACATAAAAAGTGGGGAAAAAACAATGTATGTATAAGTATAAAAGAATGTAAGTCCAAAAAAGAATATTTTCATACCAATGGCATATTGAAGTATAAACCAAACACCTTTCTTGGTAAGATAGAGAATACTGCATCTTTGAAGCAAACCTTATGAAACACACAATATACAATCATTATACACTCTCAAAACATAAATAACCCTGTCCCATTAATTTGTTTTATCATATTGTCAAATTATCAAAACTGAACTCACCCTTTTTCCGTCAAACTTGTCAAGTCTTATGATTGGATGACGAGTGAATGCTTTCCAAGTATCAGAAAAGAAATCGTGGTAAGGTAGTGAACTCTAATAAATTAAAATCATTAAGATCAAAATTTAATTTAGCAATTTATTAAGTTTTTCACTATAGTGTTTATTTTTCATTAAGGATATATAGTCTTTAATCAATAATTAAATAATAATATAGTGTTTATTTGCATGCACAGACAGCTATTACAAGCAGCCAAAAATTTATATTTACCCCTATTGTACTGCAAAACACAACAAATCACAACCATGAAGATGGAGTTTGTAATTTTGACTAAATCTTTAAACTCAAGTAAATCTCTAAAACTTTAATGCAAAATGTAAATATATATTTTGTACCCAAATGATAAATAAAGTAGTTAACAACATTCATGTTATAGCAGATCTACAATCACTAGTAGCCTCCTCTGCAGGCGTCTTTCGTCTCTTTTTTGTTGAATTGGGTTTCCTGTGTTGCGAATTGGGATTCACAGGAAGCCCAATACTCAAAACGAGAAGAGACAAGAGAGATGTATGCGGAGGAGGCTAAATCACTTGCTTACAGCTTGTAAATCTGATACAACACTGCCACTCATACTGTATATATTACTTACAGTATCCCACATAACAATATTAATATCTGTAGAGAAACTGCCATTCACATGCTGTGAAGCAAACATGTTGATAAAATCACAAAAATGGTGGTACATACTGACACCTGGAAGAAAGAAATAAACAAAGTATTCTTAGATGACAGTGTTTCAGTTATTTACTTATGTCAATAATTTTTGATAATTAATAAATTACTTATGCATTATGCACACACCTGCATCTAGTTTGATTAGAAGAGTTGGTTTCTCAATAACGATGTCACACTTGTCATCTTCAATAGGTTTGAATGGAAGTGATGTATAGTGTTCTAGTTCTGCATACCTTTAATGCAATTATAACAAACTTATATTAGAAAACTGTAATATATACTCATTTTAATAAAGTCAAAGTCACTAGAAAGTTCAGACCACCAAGGATGGGGAATATTTCATATCAAATGAGTAAAGCTTTTGATACAAAGTGCAGCTTGAGGATGCTCAGAGTAGAACCATCCTTGCTGGTGTCAGAGGGGTCTGTGTCTGTTTGTTGGTTTTTGTTGTTGTTTTTTTTTTTTTTGTTTTTTTTTTTGTTTTGTTTTGTTTTCAAGTGATTAACTTGCTATCACAGTTCAGGACTGAGGTCTGTAAGAACACTAAATACTTTTTTTTTTCATATCAAGAGAGAACTCTTTTCATTTTCAAGCAGTGACCGCCAAAAACTATTTTCTTGAAGAAAGGCTGTGTTGTACAAGGCTAAAATCTTGTTATTCAGAAAGTTTAACTTGTTTGGAAGTGGAGATGACCAATGAAAGTGGAATCAAAGTGTTAACCCAAAGCAAAAAATTTAATTTTATTCGAAAATGAAATTTAGACTGTCATTTGCTTAATTCCCACATATTTTCTATAAAAAAGCCTGACAAAGCAACCTTCTAACACAAATGCAACAAAACATCTTTGTACAATTGAAAATACCGCTTCAAACAGGCATTTTATCATAGTACATCAGTTTCTAACTGTTTAAAAAAGGTTTTGAGTGTTAACCCAAAACGAAAATTGGGATCAAAACTAAAGTCTATAGTTTTGGCGCTTTTTGCCATTATTGCTCATTATTGAAAAAAATTTCCTCTTAATCAAATAGTACAGAGGTTGCAGAGCAAAGCTGAATAGGAATTGTTGGCTTTCAAATAACTAAAACCACATCGAAGAGGTTTGTGATTATTACCATGATTATTACCATGATTGCAGAGCACTTTTGTGTGCATTTTGACTATGGTGAAGTTTCTTGTTGAATTCACAGTGTCCACCAACTTCACCCTGTTTGAGGACATCTTCACGGAATCTAAAAACAGAGAAAATCAATATTTGAAGCCTAGATTAAGTGTACTTATATTCATCTTACACAAAAAAACATGCATTCATTTACCTATCATTGGTATCTTTAGGCTTCAGTCTCCTAAAATCTATGTACAGGTTTGTAGCACGGCAGAAACACAGGTTTTTGGAGCAACTCAGTGATGAGTCACTCTGGAAGAAAAAAATATTAACAATTTTATAGTTTAATAGGTATTGAGTAATAAACTTTAAAATACTGTTAATAAATTATCTTTTTCAATCAGCTCAAAAGCCTCATTATGACTCATACCACCTGGAATGATAAGCTCTTCCTACTTCACCTTATATAACCTGATCAGTATCAGACCTTCCGGAGAAAGGGAGGGGAAGGAGAGCCTGATACTCAGGTTACACCTGATAAGAATCCCTTATAAGAATCCCTACACATCCATGTGATAAAGAAAGACCCAACGACAAAGTTGATCATAAGGATTTTCACATGCTCACTCACTGCATGAACTGTTAACGTTTTAATTATACAGTTTCTCATTAATCCCATATAGGTGACTGTCCAATTATTTTCTTAATTGGACAGGTCTTGTCGATATGGGATTAATTAGGCAGCTATATAATTAATAGGTAATGGGATTTCAAGCTCCCCAATCAAGGAATAATTAGACTCGAAAAATTCCTCTGACTGCCAAATAGGACTCGGCCTACAGCCTCATCCAATTTTGTCAGTCCTCGGAATTTTCCTCATCCAATTATTTCTTAATTGGACAGCATGGAGTCCTATTACATATACTAATTCAAAAAAATCAGATTTTGTATTTTTCTCAGTAAAATATTTTCAACCATTTACTTACCGGTTCTTTAGGGATACAGAGATTATACATTTGGTTCTTGATGTTCTTAACATAGCCAAAGTCACCTTGCTCTAAGAACAGGTTCTTTTGATCTTCTATGGTCTGGGCCCTGTTTAACAAGCAATTATAATTACAGTATATGAAGTGTTCCTATTTTTCATTTAGGCTCAATGGCTATATTTACTATGTATGACACAGAGTGAAGTGCAAAGGATTTCTTCTTAATCACTACTGCCTTTGCCATTATATTTCAAATACGATTTTTTTTAATAATATAAGGTCTTCAAAAATTTTACTTCAAAATTAATTTTTAAAAATTGAAAATTCTAGACTACAACAGCTACTTTGCAGCACCCCCTACCCCCAATCACACATGCTGTAAAATTCTGGTTTAAAATGCCCTGTTTATAATCCCCTCCTTTCCCCCGAGGAGTATGCCTACTACTCTGCTTAATGCTCCCAAACCCATTCACACAAAATTACGTCATTATAAATATACTGACATGGTTATAAGCCCCCTTCACCCTCTTCTCCCCCCCCCCCCCCCCCCCCTCGCCCCCTTCCCCACCTCCCCCTCAAAAATCCCTTGCTAATGAATATAACTGAGGCCAGGGATTATGACCAGAATTTCACAATGGTAACCAAAGAATCATTAAATAAATGAATGTACAGTATTGCCACATACCATACTGGATGATGTGTTGTACAAGTTGGATTGCTATATCTATCTTCCTCTTTACAGTCATCCTCATAACCCCAGCAAGGTTTTCTCTTAGAATCTAATTTCTGCAAATGAAAAAAAATATATATATATATAGCAAATACACAGACACATTCTAAAGCAATTCATGTACTCTTTGGTTTGAGAATTTTGCAACCAGTTTTCATATTGTACTACTGGATCAGGCAGTATAATGCCAAAACAAGCACTACCCACTAGGCCAGCAGATAAACTTTATCCAGAAGGCATGATTCAGTTACACAAAGCTCTGAAGGTGCAGACACACAGTGCAGCATTGCATGCAACATTGCATGCAACATTGTAAGCAACAAATTTGATCAAAAGAGAGACAAACTTCAAAATGAAGTCACACAACTTCACTTGTGTCAGCCTGCTATGCTAAGATATTTGGCAGGAGTTATAAATTTGGTGCAAGTTAACTGGCTGAAATTTCAAACTATTGCAAGCAATGCTGAAGCCATGTTCACACAATGAAATTTGTTGTGTGCAATGTTGAAATACTAGAGCACCATTCAACTTCAGATTTGCAACATTGCATGCAACAAATTTCATTGTTATAGACATGCTGCAACAGTCCTTTTGCATGCAATATTGCTTGCAATGTTGCACCTGGTGTGCACACCTTAAGTTATCCACAGTGCTGGAATTTATCCTATGGATAAATAAATTCACTGTACAGGTATGTAGCACTTTTATATTCTGGATAGTGCTTATCCTGAGAATATGGTAACTTATTTGGGCTTTGTACAACTGGCTTGGGGAAAATATACTTTTGATTTTTTCAACCAAGGATATATAATATGTGACTAATATGTTAACTTACAGCACAGGATTCTTTATCATAGCAGAATTCACCAGCATTCTGAAATCCTGATACCCCATAACTTTCATTTTTATATCTTAGATGATATGGTAGATGTTCTGGTGGGAAGTTGAGGTCTTCATGATCCGAAGTAGATTCATTTATCCAGAAACAAAAGATGGTAATGACTAATAACTTTGAGGTACATGAAGATGCCTGTATTAATGCCATGGATGATAATTAGAATGCTGAAAAATATAAAAATAAGAACAACACTAGATTAGACTTCACAAAGAATGAAAAATAAAATAAATCAATTAACTTGGTTTATAGAGGATGACACTTGACATTAATTCAACTGATAAACTTATGATCCACTTGTTGATTAAGGGAGGGGAACGCCATTAAAATTGTCATCCAAAGCAACATGAAGATCTAGACATTTGCAGATGTAATTACAAATGCAACACCACCTTTTTCTCAGTTATTTTAAGACCCAAAGTTTTGATCCAGCTGAGGCTTGAACAACAACCTCCCACACAACAGACTGGCACTATTTCCAACTGAACTAGCTGGGTGGCATTTCATTTAAAGTGTAAATACACTGGAAGGCAAGGATGGATTATCATCAGAGGTGGACTTGTCATCCCAAGATATCAATACAAAAAAACAACCTCATTATCGTAGATTCTCGAAACAGGAAAGGATAATTCATACAATTTGTTTTTAATATTGACAATAAATAACCTAGTCAAGGTCCAGCACTTGCATTTGGGCTCCCTGTGCCTTAAGGTGTTCTTATATGTCATCCTAATTTTATATGTAGATATTACAGTTATCCTCCCTGTGTTATTGAAAATTTAGTGGCTAAAGTTTTGGTATTCCTTCTCCTTCCAACCCTGCTGGAAGTACAGTATCAAGGCACAACCACCATCTACGTACCGCCACAATCAACACTATATGTATGTACCCTTCCCTCCATACTAATAAGTTGAGTCTTTAGATACAAATGCTGAATGCCCTGTTGTATGGGCATACAACTATACTGTGTTACCAATATGAAAAACTCTTTAAGAAGCTTAGAAGCTTAAAGTTATGAAACTAATAAGCCCACTTTGTAATAATTATTGTCCTTGCAAATAAAAACTTAAGGTCAGTAAATACTAAGTTATGAATGTAAACAACCGCATGTATATCCATGCAAAACCAAGTAATCTTGTACACGAACAAATAATCTTAACAAACTAAGTAATCTTAAACAAATATAAATGTTTAAACGTTAGGAATTTCGAGGGATTTTGTATTAAGCTTAAGCTAAATTTCAATTAAAGTTTTGAAACTTTTTATGATTCAATTGTAAAAGTAAACGTAAAATAAGTAGTGATTGTAAACAGGAAGCTTTCTATAAATTGAATGTGTAGTGTGGTTTGGAATTATTTCACAAAAAGCAATTAATTTCTTAAATAAAAGCAACTATGATATAAGTAGAAGTTTTACCATTCTCTCAATGAACTTCAATGTTTGGCAGCCATGTTGAATAAAATGTAATGTGCGCAAAGCTTCATGGACTTTATTATACTATTTGGAGGGGAGGGGTGGTGAAGTAATAATTTAGGAGATAATTGAGCCTTTGAGTTGGAACCGACAGACCGATAGACCGAAAAAGGAAACTCCTTCGACACCGGTAAGCTAAAGAAATTTTCCAGAAAACCTTGAGTTTTCGAAATCTATTCATAAAAAATAAACAAGGATAAATTAAATCTTTTATTCGTCAGTTTTTACAAACTTTTTGACCCGTGACCAAGGATCTTTCTCATGGTTTTAAGTCAGACAACAACAAAAATGATGACTTCATCACAATCTAGCATCTTTACGTTGCTAAATTATTTGTTTTCTTAACTATTTGTTTTCAGTTTTATGTCCTTGATTTAAGAAAGTGTGACGCTTGCTTGCTTTCTGTAACGGTTGCAAGTTCCAACTCAATGTGGATATTTGTTTGATTTTGTAGGACGACGTTGCCATTATAAGGAGATACGTCTACTCTAACCCCATCTTTGCATTTGATCAAGCTTAGAAAGGCACGCCTGAAGTTTGGAAGTCTCCATCCATAAAGAATAGGGTTGAAGAGAGAAGAACACAAGATCAATAGAAAATGGGCATCTCTTAAAATGTGGTAAGTTGTACAATTTCGCATACAATAAGAACAAAAATTCAAGGCATAAATGGCAGCCATCGATGGCAGGAAACAAGTTAAGAAAATTACAAGCATCGCAAGGTAAGTTTTAGTTAGCTTTTTTTCCCATAACGTTGTGCGACATTTTGCGCGCGCGCCTGTATTTTGCGCGCGAATCATTTCTAGATCAAAGACTTGTTTGCGTAGCTTCCTAATGATTCCTAGATATGCTAACATTAAGATTATAACAGTGAGTAGTATAGAAGTATTTGCAAATATGAAGGAATATCGAACAAATCCATAGTTCAAGTACAACCAAGAGGCTGTGATGGAGATCAGCCAGATCCCTATGGACACAACCCCAGCTACTTTGGTTGTCACGTGACTCTTGTACCAGTTGGATGACGTCAGTGCTACGTATCTGTCGAGTGTGAGGCCAGCAAGACTCAGTAGTGACGCCTTGCAGAAGATGTAATAACACATGTGTGTGACTCGTTCAAGGTAACGCGCAGTGATGTCATGCTGTGATTCTTTGTAGTGGAAAGTGATGGACAACGAGTCTGTGACTGCACCCACGATCAGGTCAGCGGTCGACAGATTGAGAATCAAGAGAGTAAAAGGTGATTTCATTTCCTTATTTGGATCCCTGAATATTGCCAGACAAACTAATAGGTTTCCTGATACGGTCACGATTGAGAGGATGATTGACGTTACCATGGATACGTATGACAGGAAAGTGGGCGGCCACTCGTCACTGCAAATCGTTGAGTCATTCATTTCGGAAATTAAGATATTCTGCAAAATAGTAGTATCAATATATATATCAGTCGTCAAGTGCAGCACAAAAGCATTGTCAGCCATTAAAAATTTTATTTTGCTTTTTCGATAAAGCAGATGACAAAAACGCGTTATTGAAGCCAATTATAGTTGATGGTCTTGCCGTATCCATAGTGATATTGGCCTACAACGGTACTAGCACTGCTGAAAAACGTCAGCAAAAATTAATTTTAGATTAAAAAGTTGATTTCAATTAGTTTATCTTAAGACGTTTGGCACTAATTGATACTGTTTTTTCCGCTGTTGGTGGGGTGCGCTTACTGTCTAATAGCGATAGCCTTTTGATTGCAGGCAGGTGAATAAAACCACAGAAGACTTAGTGGATGTAAACTAGTTGGGAAATAAAAGACTATGAGTCCATGTAAGTGCTTTTTATCATAAAACAAAGCTGAAACTTTATTTAATGTGTTATTAGAAGTGCTTTTAAAGTTGCTTTGATTTTGGAGTACGGAATTCATCAGTGACGAATTCGAGCTTTTAAAGTAAAATATTGAAAATCCTTATAAATATATAAAACGTTTTTGTTTGAAGAAATCGCCTCTTAATTTGTCGAAGAATTTAGAAATCATTTTTTTCTTTCTTTTGATAATCAAACCGAATGGGATTCAAGTACAAAACACTTACCTGGGTTTCAGATGTCTTTAAGATTATCGAGTATATTCCCTCTTCAATAGATTTTTTTTCTGTTTCGATCTAGACTAAACAAATCATCCTGCCTTTCAAAGCTCCATATCACTCTTGTCAGATGTCCACTAGTACTCATCCAACAGAGCTGGACCACAGCTGTCCATTGAACGGCAAAGCAGTATATTTTTGTGGAAGATGAACCACTGTCGTTGATAATGACTTTGAAGAAGAAGATCATACGACACATTTGCAAAAGAACAACGAGTGCTATTGGCTGTGATCCCTAGTGTTTGCTCAAAGATCCCAAATTATTGAGACTTGATAGAGCTTTTCCGCCTGACGTTGCCAATCATTGCCAAAGTAAGTAAACTTTAATTATTCTTCACCTACTATTTTTTTTTTATCTTAATGTTTTATCTTTAAGAAAGAAGTTTCTTATTGTCGTCATCCGATCCTTTTGTTCTCAATTCTTTACTGAAACCAATTCCATAATCCATGGGGCAAAAAAAATGAAAACAAACACAGAATTCGGGTTTTTTTTAATTAACACGAGTAAGAAAAATTCAATTTCAATTTTTTGAGAAATCATCCGAAGCAAGGCTTTTTGAACAAATAATGAAAATTTTCTCTTCCTCGTCAATTTTTTTCGCTTATCGATTAACTCTCTTTTGTATCGATTTACTTTTATGTAATGAAAATTTTTGAGCATTGATACCTGTCGCTTTTAACAGACTTTCTTCTATGTGTGAGCAGTTATAACTTTGCTCGGGAGCATGTGAATTTTAAAATTGCAAATTTATCGAATTGTTAGGATTAATGATGAAGTGCGTTGCGTGTATTTAACAAAATTCGCGTTACGTTTTATCAATAGCCGTGCCAGGTCCTAAGCTAGAACAACCAACATAGATCCAAAGATAATGAATTTCCCCTGCATTAGATATAGAGAAGTTATGAATACATACAGCTATTTTGAAAAAGGTTGGTGAAGATTTTAATGCATGTTGAAATGTAACAAAAATGTATTTCATTCATGTAACTAATGCCATCACACAAAAAATATGCCTGAGAAACCTGGAAACAAAGTTTGGGACAATTTGTTTTGTGACCTTTTGCTGATCTTTCTCTCCCATAATGCAATACGGCCTTGGTATGCAATATTCAACAACACATTGTAGTGGCTGCATTTGGCGTACTAACTTGGGGTAGCCTTTCTAAGCTTGTTACTGTAGCTTTCTATCTAAGGATTATATATTACAAAAAGTATATCAATTTAAACGGGGTATCATATGAACGGCTTATAAGACAGATAGTTTAAGGATGGAATGCGCCAACATGGCCAGCGGCATATAGCTTGATGACAACATCAAGTGCGCACGATCTGTCGGCTGGGTAGTGAAATGACGATCATTCGATATAATGATACTGAAAACAGTTGACTTGTGTATTTATGGTTCCACTATATATCCTAGATATTAGTCGATGTCAACCATTTATTAGAGTATTTTGCTTAATGTTGCATGTAAATGCGCGCAAGATCATTCATCGGTAAATAAATACATCTTGTGCGCACACTACATCAATCATGCCACTAACGTTTTCTTGATTCGATGTTGACCACTGGCTCCAATATATGTATATATCTGATAAAAAATTTGTTTAGATACAACATATAGCCTAGCAACCAGACATTTATTAAGAAATTAAGACGGAATAAGACGGAAATAGCATTTTAAGTCCAGTATGTTTTTTAATAAACTAGCTAAGGTCAATACGATGCTTCCTCATGGTTAAAGATAAATATAGTGATAGTTGTTGCTTTTTGTCACCAAATTCCTAGAACGCCATACTTTTTTCCTTCGTGTTTTTGTTTGTTGTTGTTGTTTTGTTTAGTTTTCTTTTCTTTGTTTTTTTTTTTTTTTGTTTGTTTGTTTGTTTGTTGTTTTTTTTTTTGTTGTTGTTGTTGTTGTTGTTTTTGTTTTTGTTTTTGTTTTGTTTTGTTTTATTTTGTTTTTGTTTTTGGTTTTTTTTTTGTTTTTTTTTTGTTTTTTTTATTATTATTATTATTATTATTATTTGGTCAAATTCTTTGAATATGCCTTCAAATGCACTTAAAAAAAGGCTTTTTTCACGATAGTAGCACTTAATAGCCAGTGGTTAACAAACCTGTGGCCCTCATTCCGTGATCGAATTGGAATTTAGGAGTTGATTTTTGCGGAGGGAGGAAAACAGGAGAACCCGGAAAACCCTCGAAGCACAGGAGAGAACCAACAAACAACTCTACCCATACAGTCAATTCAAAAAACGTTGTCGTCGACCGGCTCAAGCCTACGCGACTGGACCGAAAGAAACATGGGTAAAATTCACTGAAGCGGTTAAATATTCGTTCTGAATTAATTGTTCCCGCTAGTAGTAAAGATAATAATAGCGAGAAACGATCCATCAAATGCATGTCTTTGGGTTTAGGGAAAGAAAAATAAAGTAGTTATGATTCAGTTCACAATTTCGAAAATATGAAGGCATTAAAAAAACGTCTCCTTCAACTCTTCCCGCACGCCTACGAAGGTTCGTGCTGTAAACCAGGCATAACTAGTCAGATAAAATTATGGAGTCAACTCGGCTTCAATGATTACTACCCAGAGTTCCTTTCGGTCCAGTCGCGTAGGCTTGAGTTGGTCGACGACAACGTTTTTTGAATTGACTGTATACAACACCGAACCCGTTGGGACTCGAACTCGCATTGATGAGAGGCGAGCTCTCACACCGCTACGTCGACCGTGCTTCCCAAATCAATATATCACTGAGAGATGAGTTTTTATTGACTTTTGTATTTGAATGCAATAGAATTCGGACCCTAAAGCCGTGATTATGAAAAGTATCTGTCCATTTTTTCCTAGTGTTTTTCTATTATCTATTCTTTCTCTCTTAATCTCTCTGTTTTTCTTTTCCTTTTTCCGTTTCTTTATTCCTTTCTTTTTTCGTATCGCCTAAATAAAGATTGCATTATGCAGATTAAAGAGGATTTCCACCATGTTTTGTTAAAAATGTCTCATACAGTTCAAAACAAACTAAAACTACAATCACACAAACTGCGGCCCTTTTGGTCGTCCGTCCTTTCAAGTCCTAATCTCCTTCTTTAATGGATAGCCCTTGGCTATGATCGATGTTGAAATAACTGAAGTCGATCCTTAATTATAGCGATAGGTTACTTAAAATAGGCGTTGGTGTACCGTACAGCGAACGAACAGAACAGATTCCTAGTAACAGCGAGAACTGAACTGGCTAACCATTTGGCAAAGTCGCCATCAAGTTTCTTCGGAGGTATACGTCCTGGGTTAAATTAGTTTATCAGCCTATAGTACGCTACACCATACATGGTATATTGACACAGCCGGTCTGTCTGTGAGATACAAGCTTTAAAATAAATAGCAAGCAAAATGAACCGAATTCTGATTGGCCCATCATTGAGGATGAGAAGATGCAAGGCCTAGAGAATAAGATAGATATTAAATTATCATCAAGAAACAAAGTTCTAAAATATCGAATCGAAGTCAATTCAACAAGTCCTCTTGACTTAAGTCGTTGCACGGTACGTCTAATAAGAACTGATCTACTTTCACCGTGCCGCAGGTAAGTCGATTAGAGTTATGGCGATGGGAACGGATGGGTTAATTGATAGTAAACTATAATAGCGGGGAATACATACATGAATTCGTCTCTAAACCGAGAAATATCACAAATAGACTACGGCAGTAGTATTGCCAGCAAATATGTTATGTTCTAGCTTCCTCTTAGAAAGCAGAGACGCCTGTTGGCCATTAGTACTCATGCTTGATCCAGATTGGCCACATAAACCGAGAAAGCGCGTTATTGATAAAACTAATCCCTCTTCAAAACTTCTTGCCACCTTTACATGACTCGCAGAGCACACGGCATATATTGTATATTAATCCGCTAGATATATAGGTCGGCTTTCTTGTCTTTATAGTACTCTATTTTCTTTTCGCTCCCATTTCTTACATTATTGACAGTGAGAACATTCGAACGGATTTTTCTTCCTCTTTTTTTTTTTTTTCTTTAGGTTATTATTTCTTGAACTTTCTACTGTTTAGTTCAAACTCGAAGTGTTCACAGTTCGAATGCCCTCACTATAAATAAAAACAGAGAATAAAAAATTAATAACGTCTGCTTGAAGAATGCGATTAAAAGTGAATCAATATGACCGTAAACCCAAGTGGTACTTTACCATGATAAATGTAGTAAACGAAAAACATAAGTTGATTTTGGCGAATGATTTTGGAACTACAGGTAAAAAAGAATTGAAATTAATAATTATCTAGGCTAAGAGGACAGTAAAACTGACTAATTAAATATTTCAATATCAAGAAAAAAACATTTTAGGGAATATTTTGACTAGTCTGGACAAAAGAAAGAAACATTAAACAAATTCTCGTAATTTGGCTCTCTCTCTCTCTCTCTCTCTCTCTCTCTCTCTCTCTCTCTTTTGAATATACGTGGATAGCTTGTGAAACCTAATGAAAAACCATTGTCATCACTAGTGTTTGAAATATTTTCATCACTAGCCTAGTGCTGAAATATTTCTAAATCTACATATTTGTCGTGGGTGTCTCAAAAGGGCAAGAAGAATTTCTCAATTACTTCCCACCCATTTGCTTTATTTTTTTACCTCTCTCCCCTCCATTACTTATAATTCTTGTACTTCTATAGACTACTTCTACTTAACATGTCTCGAACATGCGACCCTTTGCGTGATAGCCTAGTGATTCACCAACTATACCAACGAGGAATTTGCTGACAAAGTTGGGTTAGATCTATATTTTATTAAGTTTTTTCCCATACAGCTGCCCTAGGTATATTAAGTAAAAAAAATAAAAATAAAGAAACTTCTTTTCCTGCATAATAAATTATTAATTCATTAGAGCAGTAATTCCAAAAACTCGTGGGCTTCGTGTTTTATTAGGGTTTCCAAACACTCAAAAACAATAAAAGCACTCGGCCTACGCGGCCTCGTAGTCTAGAAGCTAAACCCAGAATTTTTCAAGTTGGCTGCACCCCATGGGTGGCCAAGGTTTCTTGGTATCATTTTAAAGCTTGAAGCCTGTAGATTACGAATCTGCTTGTCGCCACTTGAAAAAAGTGTCCAAACAGCTTGGCGACCTGGCCTAAAGTACATACTTTCTATTTCACAATATTTTCGTTATTCTTCATTTTCTTGACGTTTTTCACGTTTCACACACAAATTTTCGGTAAAAAATGCTTTGATGTGTTTATTATATGCTAAGCTAATGCACACATATGAAAAAACGAGGAAATTTTCAGGAAATGTGGAATTATTAGTATTTTTGGGCCATTAATCACGATTTTAGATTCATTGAGTGGCAAAAGTTTTTTTTAAATAATTTTAAACGTCGCTAAACATGCATTTGTTTTATGAAGACCTTAGTTTGACCTTATCTGATTAGTTTTCAGAGAGAAATGACAAATATTTTAAATATTAGCTATAGAAAAGACAATTTCCGTACTATTCGTCAAACCGGAAGTTGATAGCTAAACTACTTCCGGTTTACGTTTTTCAAGATTTCTTAAATAAAATCGGAAAATAACTCATCGCAGACTCTGGTAGTCTTTTATTTAAAACAAATTAACACTCTTATAGATGTTTACTACTTGTGTGTACTCTTTTCAAGTAGTAAATAGGTAAGAATAGAACATATTTATGGAAGGAGAAGTACTAAATGTCTGTGTATAAAGAGGAGCTGAGATTTATAAATTTATGCTTGAAATCAATGTAAATCATTATATATATCTTTAAAATAATGCAAAATTAAAGAAACAAATGAAAAATAAAATCTCAAGTGCTGCAGATGTTGTTTTGATTGGTCTTCCTGTGTCTAAATGAGCCTGCAGTCCAGTAGTTCCTAATCCAATATGGCGTACTTCACGTGTTGAGATCTCTTCAAATCCTGTAAGTATATATACTTTAGTAGCTCATACAGTTTATCAGTGAGTTATTTAACACTAACACAAGGTCTATCTTATATAAAGTGATTTCAAAACTTGACTTTCAGTGAAACTCTTCGCATAATCTTGGTATATTAATCTTCGTATGAGCAGAACGACTTGAGTGAAAAATCTCCGTTTAATTATCGTAAATGAAGGGCTAATAATTGGTAAGTATTCTCATGCAGGTGTACTGAGGCTTGTTTCAAGAATCAAGGAATCACAGAACACTAATAATAGCTTTCTTCTAAGGTCGGCTTTGAAGAAAACTACTATTGGAACATCATTTAGGAACAGATTTTTTTCAAATCAAAGATGTAAACACTTGTTGAGATATCTGCAAGTCCTGTAAGTATATAAACTCTAGTATAGGAACTCATTTATTTCATCAACGTTTCATTTAACACTAACACAAGGTTTATGTTATAATATAGAGCGACTTCAAGTTAATTAGTAATAGGTATTCTCAGGTGTGCTGATATTTTTTCTCCCATTTTCTTATTGAAAGTATATTTGTATAGAATTATTTAAAATTAGTGAAAAGTGTTCAATAAATTGAGTTGATGATCAAGAAATCACAAAACACACTATAACTAAATCTTTCTGTTTAAGGTTGGTTTTAAACAATACTGGAACATCTAATCAGGAAAGCTTCGTCACATGGCATTTTCTCTTGCTACTAGCTCTTCAGATTCAGTGACCAGTTGCCTTTGCCATAAAGCGGGGTTCAAGTCGCAAGGTCCTCTAACTGACTTCACTTCTCTCAGTTGGAAAACTTTTGAAAATGCCTGTGACATCCGAAAAGATGAAATTTCAAAATCTATGGAGGGGAAATGGAAGACAGGTCCATTTGGAGGCTACCATCGACTCTGTTACAAGAGCTATACGTCCAAAAATCACCTTGAACGAGTAACCTCTAAACGAAGGAAACTTGAAAAGGATATTCCCTTGATAAAGACCATAAAAACCAAAGAAGACATACCTCAAACACGATCTTCTCTGCAATCTACTGACATTAAGAGTTGTTGGATATGTCAGAAAGAAAAGACGGATGCAAAAGACCGACGAAGAAAAGAAAAGTTGACAAATTGTGAGACTCAACAAGCTGGAGAAACGCTTCTTCGAGCAGCAAAGGTCCGATCTGACCAAAGAATCGTTGTAGCGTTAACTGATCAAGATGCTGTCGCTATAGAATTATGCTATCATAAGTCATGTTATCGTGGCTATACCAACCTCAAGCAATCGGATGTCAAAGAAACTGACCAGGAAGGAGAATTTGAATGTCAGTACGATGCAGCTTTCAAGCAATTGAAATCTGATGTCATTGAACCTAAACTCTTTGAACAGTTTGAAGTTTTACGTATGAGTGAACTTAGGGAAAGGTATATTGGAAAACTCCAGCTGCAGGGAATAACTAACAGCTTCTATCGATCAGAAAAGCTTAAAGCAAGAATTCAAAAAGCGTTTCCTGGTAGAGTGAGTTTCTGGCACCCTCGATATCGTTCTAAGAGTGAACTTGTATATTGTAACGACGTACCAAAAGGTCAGATTGTGGAGTCTGCTGTTGATGTTGATAACGAACAAGATATGAATGTTAAAAGAGATGGTATAACGGATGATAATTATATGTATTATGCTGCAAAGAATATTCGAGCCAGCCTTTTGGGCCACGATGCAACCATGCCATGGCCACCATATGCCATTGACGTAAGCGGTAATCGCATATCGTTGCCAGATTCTGTGTGCAACTTCCTGACCTGGATTCTAACTGATGACAATTGCCAACCACAATGTGATATAGATGAAGTTGAACTGAAGCACAATTCTGTTCAGCGATTAGTCCAGTCTTTTGGCCAGGATCTTCTTTATGCTGTTTCTAAAGGAAGGCAGAAAACACCTAAGCATGTTGCCTTATCTCTCACTGTCAAAAACCTAACGGGAAGTAAAGAGGTGATAACATTGCTCAACCGCTTTGGTCATGCGATATCCTATGATCAAGTGCTCCAAATTGAAACACGACTAGCTGAAGAGCAACTGAACACAGAAGTAAATGGTGTAATACTACCCAAGATCATCCAGCCCAACGTGTTTAGTACTTTCTGCTGGGACAATATCGACATTTTAGAAGAAACACTGTCAGGTCAAGGTACAACACATTGTACAAATGGAATCATCATACAGCGACAGGTGGCTGGTTGTGACCCACCTCCTGCAAGAGTACGAGAGGCACGAGGTCCGCGCAAACGTACATTTCAAGCTGTTTCCAACCAGGTAAGATTTTATTCAATAAACTATCAAATACAAATCATGGTTAGTATTGGACATCATTCGTATCTGCAGTTATGTAAATTGCTATGCCTTTTTAGGTCCAAGAGTACAATGCTGGAAGACGTAGTGGACCGGAGCAATACACACTAGATATTGATCTAAAAGGAAACACTGATGGCCATCACAGTGCTACCATGAAGGATTTTGCTTGGTTTCTATCCCGTGTTCTGAATAACCACGAAGATCGTTTACAGCCTTCAGTTCCAGCATGGCGTGGATTTAATGCAGTGGCACGCATGAACGAAATCCCACCGAAGAGTGTAGTTGGCTACTGTCAGCTCATTGATGCATCGCCCACAGATCTATCAACAGTATATACCTTACTCAAGAAATCCGTCGAAATGGCGGCACAACTTGGACTTCACGATACTGTCGTCGTTGTAGACCAAGCCATATATGCGAAAGCTTTAGAAGTTATATGGAAGCAGAAAGAAGAGTTCCGGAGCGTTGTGTTACGCATGGGAAGTTTTCATATCATTTGCACGTTCCTCGCTGTATTGGGAAAGCGATTTGGAGAGAGTGGCCTGCAGGATCTGCTGATCGAGTCTAGATTGGTAGGCAGTGGCTCTGTGAATGGAGTTCTCCAAGGAAAACATTATAATAGGGCACTGCGAACACATAAGGTAGGTGCTTAGTTTTTTCTGGCTGCTTGTTCTCTCTTTGTATATTCACTCGTTACAATTCTTGTTTTCAGATTGTTATGGAAGCTTTGTTGCGTCTGAATTGGCAATCGTTTGTTGACACTATGAAAGATGACCAAGAAGTAAAGTCATTCAAGCAAACTGTGACCACAGCTACGATGAGCGTCCAAAGAGAATTATCAAGCTCCACGATCCAGAGGTGAAAAAACAAATTTAGTAGTTCCACAACCCATGTTTTAATAATAGCATTTATTGTATTACATTGTATTATATCGTAGGCTGTACGAGACAACGGACCTTGAGAAGCTCCACGCAAAGTTTAAAGATTTCAACAAATCACCAGCTACTACCAAAATGGCCAAATACTGGTTTTCATACATCGAAATGGTCAGTCTTCTCTTACGCTTTATCCGCTCAATAAGAGAGGGTGATTGGAAATTGTATCTCACCTGCATCCGTGATATGATACCGTGGATGTTTGCATATGACCGGGTCAACTATTCTCGATATCTATCCGTTTACCTCCTGGATATGCAGTCATTAGAAGAAAATCATCCAGCGGTTCTGAGCGCGTTTCAAGATGGCGAGTTTGTCGTCCAAAGAAGCAGTGGAAGCCCATTCAGTCAAGTACCTGTGGACCAGACGATCGAACAGACTGTCAATCGAGACACAAAGACCAAGGGCGGCATCATAGGATTCAGTGTCAATAAGGGTGCTGTACAACGATGGCTCCTTACATCCCACGAACGCGCAGCCATCACCCAAGCTTGCCGAGAGATGGCAGGACTACAACAAACTGATGGAGATGCTGCAAAGAAGGAGATGGGTAAGAGCAGAATGACAGCCGACGAGAAAGACGTTCAGAAAGTACTGGCGACCATCAACAACTGGGTGAACCCATTCGAACCAACAGATGAAGTAGAGCTGTATCACCTGGCATCTGGATCAACAGCGACTACACAGATTGAGAATGACCTGCTAACTGCACATCAACAAGGCGAAGAAGCCATGGAATCCTTCTTTAGGACGAGGTTGCAGACTAATGAAGTACCTTTCCATAGTCCACTAAAGAAGTTGAAGCTTGCCAACTTTTCTTCGTCAAAGTTATCTAAAGTAAAGATCGCTGGCAAGGACACCATGATCAAAGCAGACAGAGATCTTTTTGCTCGGCTTCTGGTAATCGCCCAGAGAAGATCCATGGATCTTTCTGATGTTTTTCAATACTCTATTGGTCCTCTGCCCTGGTCCCTTGCTTCCGCTGATGGCTCACTTGCCAAAACTGGCAAGTCAAAGCTGCTTGAAATTCTGATTAAGGACATTCAGCCAGTTGAAGACGTCCCACCGACCTCGGCAATGATTATTGACGGGATGGCTATTCTTCAGTCTCTGAAACCCATTCCTGACACATTTGAAGAGCTTGCTCTTAAAGTGTTCCATCTTGCTGTCCCTCATACAAGTCTAGCAAGACGAGTAGATTTTGTAACGGACAGATATCCCGAAGTCTCTATAAAAAACCCCGAAAGAGAAAAGCGAGCAAATGAAGGCGTGGTTAAAATTAAGATCTCAGGAAGTGGTCAGAAATGTCCAAAGCAATGGAGAAAATATCTGAGCAGCGGCGAGAACAAAATCGAATTGGTGCAATTCATCTTGAAGTAATGGTCTCAAGACAGGTACAAGCGTTTGATTGGCAACCGCCACCTATTCTTTGCTGTTGAGCTGAAGTGCTTCCGCCTTTCTGTAGCTGATGATAAAGTTTTGTGTGAGGAAATCCCAACATTATGCAGCAACCACGAAGAAGCTGACACGAAGCTGCTTCTACATGCCAAGCATGCTGCAGACAGTGGAGAAAACACCGTCATAATCAAGTCGCAAGATACAGATGTGGCAATCCTTGCTTGTCATTTCAGTAACCAAATCCCTGCACGCCTTCTACTTATGAAAAAAGAGAAGACCAGAGTGGTATATCTCGATGTCTCTGCCATATCAGAAGAAGCTGGCCCTTTGCTTTGCAATGCTCTACCTGGTTTACACGCATTTACTGGCTGTGACTCCGTTAGCTCTTTCTCAGGCAAAGGAAAGAAGGCGCCACTTAAGCAATGCAGAATCAATGAAGCAGACTGTCAAACCATGTCAATGCTTGGGAGATCGTTTGAAACCGATGATGCTCTTTTTTCTCACTGTGAAAGATTTGTTTGTCACATGTATGGTTACCCAGAACTTTGCAGAGTTAATAGTTGTCGTTACCAAATGTTTGCAAGCAAACAATCACAGTCACATTGTCTACCACCTTGTCAAGATGCGTTGAAGCACCATACGATGCGGGCAAACTACCAAGCTGCTGTTTGGCGACAGGCATTAGTTGCAAATCCCAATGTCCCATCACCTGAGAACCACGGATGGATCATTCAAGAAGAAAGCCTCGCATTAAAGTGGATGTCACTCCCTCCTGCACCAGCAGCACTTCTTGATTCGATAATGTGTGGATGCACTGGAAAATGTTCAACTGGCCACTGTACTTGTCAGAGAAATGGCATATCGTGCACAGATGCATGCATGTGTGCTGATCAATGTGAGAATCCCCACAATGCATGGGAAAATCCTGATGAGGATGATGAAGAAGACAACAGCGGCCAAGATGATGATGATGACGACTAACGTTTGTCAATTAAGATGATTTAAAATCAATCATCGTTGAAACAAAACTTTTATTTTTCTCTAATTGAATTGATTCTTACCTATTTACTACTTGAAAAGAGTACACACAAGTAGTAAACATCTATAAGAGTGTTAATTTGTTTTAAATAAAAGACTACCAGAGTCTGCAATGAGTTATTTTCCGATTTTATTTAAGAAATCTTGAAAAACGTAAACCGGAAGTAGTTTAGCTATCAACTTCCGGTTTGACGAATAGTACGGAAATTGTCTTTTCTATAGCTAATATTAAAAATATTTGTCATTTCTCTCTGAAAACTAATCAGATAAGGTCAAACTAAGGTCTTCATAAGAAAAATGCATGTTTAGCGACGTTTAAAATTATTCAAAAAAAACTTTTGCCACTCAATGAATCTAAAATCGTGATTAATGGCCCAAAAATACTAATAATTCCACATTTCCTGAAAATTTCCTCGTTTTTTCATATGTGTGCATTAGCTTAGCATATAATAAACACATCAAAGCAGTTTTTACCGAAAATTTGTGTGTGAAACGTGAAAAACGTCAAGAAAATGAAGAATAACGAAAATATTGTGAAATAGAAAGTATGTACTTTAGGCCAGGTCGCCAAGCTGTTTGGACACTTTTTTCAAGTGGCGACAAGCAGATTCGTAATCTACAGGCTTCAAGCTTTAAAATGATACCAAGAAACCTTGGCCACCCATGGGGTGCAGCCAACTTGAAAAATAAGCCTCTTTTCAGACTTAGCTTCTAGACTATCGTGCTTTAAAATGTTTTCCCGTGTTTGGAAACCCTAATGAAACACTAGCACTCGTTTTTGAAATATCACTTCTCTTTTTTTTCTCTTTCTCTCCGCACGAATTATCGTCAGAGCTGGTTATGAGGTCAGATCATCCCAAATCTTACAAGACTTGAACTGGTCTGACCTTGAAACCAGAAGGCAGCGACAAAAATCAGTTCTTACGTACAAAATTACCAAGGGTGATGCTCCGATAGACTTGCAGGGTCTTTTTACCACCGGACAGGAATGGTTGCATGGTATGAGTTGCTTAGTTTATATCTTTTCAAGTTTTCTAGTTTTTACTTTTCGTTTTCGAGGTCCATAACTGAGTTAGATAACATAGAGATTAAGTTACCCTCTTTTAGTAAAAATAAAGATTATATTTTTAAAAATGTTGTCCCCCTTCCTGCAATCGGCAGACATGACGACGTTTTCATCTTTTCCCTAAATTTATTTATTATTTATTTCTCTACTAAGTAGATATGATTTTAATTGTATTTCACTGAAAGTCTGAACTGAACGGCGTAAACGAGATGCTTAATTAAATCTCTATTAGTGTTAAATAAAGAAATTTATTATATAATTACCAATGAAATATCAATTTTTCTCTATTTCGAAAAATTGATATCTTCACAGGTGAAAATAACATGTTATTTTCACGTGTGAAGATAACACCATTGCGATGGCTATTCAAAAATACACGGAAAGAATTGCCTGAAAAAGCCAAAACATACTTTCATTGATAATTATTTAATAAACAGAATATTACATGGGCGCTTGGAGATACGAAATTTATCTTCTCGTGTTGAAAATCTCTCACTCGTTCGCTGCGCTCACTTGTGATATAATTGTGATATAATTGCTTATATATATTTGTTCATGTGGCAGCTGTGTTTGTGCCATAGTATAAAAAATGAGGACAAGATGTTTCCAAAGGAGACTGCTAATCACGTGATAATTGACAAAATAACAAAAGAGATGGCTAGTGTATCTATTGTTATCTCGTCCAAAAAGCTGAATGTTTAAACTTCACCTTATACGAGAACTTAAATAGAAATAAGAGTATACAATTCTAACGTTCGACTTTCCCAATCTTAATTCCCAACCTTGGATAAAAGTACCTGAAATAGTATTTCATGGTTGACGGAAAAGGTTTATCTATTAGGCTTTATCCCCGGGCTTTATCAACGGGTTTATTTCGGCATGACACATTTTCATTCGCCCATAGAAAGGCCTAAAAACATGGCAATTTCCTTGATGATCAAAACAATAGAATAAAGAATTCTTAATGCAGCGTTCTTGTTGATGTTATATAAAATGATAAATAGAATAATAACCTTATATTTTGTTTGACTTACCGTTGAATAATAGGATATCCGCGAGATAAGAGCAGATTTTTTATCCCACTTATGTTAAATTAGCCTGGCAAGAACTGAAATCTGAATGGTATACACTCAGTTTGTATAATGTTTAATCGATTAGAGAACCATTAATTAAGGGGACCATAGTAATCCTGTCATTTAACAAACAATCTATAGTCTGTAGAGTGTGTTAACCACAACACTTGGTTTGAACATACCTGTTAAACGTTCATTGGGTATTTTTTTGTTGTCACACGCTTCTTTGAAACTAAATTTTTTCTCCATTTCGTGATTCTATCAACACAGCAAAGTAATTCAAAAATTGGTCATTTCAGAGAAAGAGCTTCTTTGTGGTTCAGATGATATTCTTTCTGTTTGTTATGATACTCGAAAAAAAGCCATTCTAGTCGGTGATTTTCTAAAGAGTCTCGACATGAATTGTGAACTTGATGATTTATGGTCTCGATATGTTAATTATCGACATCATTCGACATTCATTGTTCTCTTTCATCATAGGTGAACCACGATAGCAGTTGTTTGTCTGTAGTTGTATGTGTGTTTACACGGTTTTGTTGTTGCTGTCAGTGCTGTTCAATTTTTGTTTCGTTGTTTTTTGTTGTAGTTGTGGTCCTTTGTTTGTTTTTGTTTGTTTTGTTTTGCTGTTATTGTTGCTTTGTTTGTCTTGTTTGAAATTTGAAATGTGCAGTGATAATTCTCAACACACACCCCCCCCCCCCCCCCCCCCCCCCAAAGTCATGCAATACGTACCCCCTAGGCAAGGCTTTGTAGTTTCTTCCAAAAATTGTGCATCCCCCCATTTTTCTGATAAAAATTTGCCCATTCCGCCTTTTTCCTACCAAAATTTTCCCGATCCCCTCTCAATTTCACCTGCCCCCCCATCCTCCCCCTCTGCCATACATTATGAACGCAGCCTTATAGCTACTTGGTCATTGATTAGGAATAGGTAATTCAGCTTCATTGTACTTTATTCATGCGCACATTAATCACAGTAAACATGAAAAGTACTCTTTTGGTTTTAATCAACAAAACTGATAATCTGCTCTTATAATATTTCGTTTAAAATTTGGTGGTGGGCTTCGTGAGAAAGTCATTAGCGACAACAATATGATAATTGGTCAGCAAACAGCTTCTACGTGGTTCAAAAACAGCTCGAGCTAGGGGATCTCCAACTTTGAAGATAATTTAGAGAGATCCTTTCGTAAGTTTTTCCAACTTATCATTCTAATTTTCAAAATTTGGATAAATATATTCATGGTATGCGATTAAAATTCAAACTTCTTCGTGTATTTCTAATCAAAAATATATCTCTGAGAATATTAGATTAAAAATCAATCAAGAGGATGGTTAAATTTAGATATTTCATCGCTAGATATCGAAGTTTTCTTCATTCTTTGAAGCCCTAGAAAATACCAAAACTGAGGCATCTATCTCTTTATCGATAGTGTCGTATCGAGCAAAAGAATTAGATCTCGATTAAAAACGAAACACTAAGCTAACAATGAAAAAAAAATGAAACAAAGTTTTTAGGCTTTAGAGCAGGAAAAATGCACGAAAAGACATCCAATAAAAACTAAAGATTAGAAAGGAAAGTCTTAATAAAAACTTAATATGCACGAGCCATAAAGCACTTGGAGTTATAAAGAGCGCGCCAAATTTGGCGCATGCGCATATTTTCTCGCTAATCGCAATTTTATTATTATTATTATTATTATTATTATTATTATTATTATTATTATTATTATTATTATTACTGCAGAACAAACACTAGACGTTCGTTAAATAAGCCGTGAATAGTTTTTAATCGCAAGTGAGGGATTCATTTTACGGTTTAATGATTTAGTAAAGGGATATGCAGCTGATTCTAGCTCACATGATCAACAAAAACATCAACAAATAAGAGTTTCTGATTGACTGATTCAGTTCTAACAACCAACATATTGTTGTCGCCATTAAACTACTGATATGAATAATTGCTTTAATAAATTTCGGTTTAAATTTCAGTGAATTGAGTTGAACGCACTGAAACATCAGCCTCACTTCAGCTCAGAGACTTATAAGGAATATAAGGAAATCCTTGAAATTTTTAAATCCATAAAAAACCGTCAGTGTTTTATTGAGATGCCGCTGATAACGGCAAAGTGATCGATCAATTCCAGTTGAAAACGCAATGCTCGCAAGGAAAACGCAAGTGTACTTTGTTAATTCACCGCTGCAATGGTAGTGGTATCTCTTATGAAGAAAAACTAAAACTTAGGACCAAAGTAGTGACCTTATCTAGCCACAAAATGTGAATAGAAAACCAGGGAAAACCTCATAATCACCGCTCGAGCAGTGATTATCGTCTCGGAAATCCGGCCTTTTCTTTTAATGAAAGTTGCAGATCTGAGTGTACGACTATTTTGCTATATTCAGTTTTAATTACTGAGTAACGAGTATCTTCTCTCGATTGTTTTCAGTTACTAAAGGAAAGAAGAGGGAGCACTCAAAAAGTCTCCAGAATGTCAACGACCTTGATATGCTTTCTTGTCTTCCTATCACTGATAGTAGAACCAGTGGACCTTGCCGACGTTGATGGTAAGCCAACATTCATTATTTAGATAAAATCTATATAAAAAAGAACAAAAATTAATTATTCACATTTATTTTGGACAGCTATCACTACTGTACTAGTGTAGAGAGCTTTCACTCACTTAACAAGGCAGACATATTGGTGTGCCAATTCCCCGCGGATAGAAAATGTTTTGTTTTGGCCGCTGTGATGTCAAGCTAGTGAAAACGCTCTATATAACTAGCTAATCAAGACCCTTTTCGAGTTCCAATTTACCGCTGTATTTCTTGATTACAGACTCATTTACTCAGGCTTAGCCTCGATTTTGCGTAGAGTATTTACGTGTCTCAGTCAAGGTCCGTCGAATTTCAAAGTGTTTGTATTGTTGGAGTTGTGCATTCTTTACTTTACCGTTGGTATTTGTGAATATTTAGACACTGATGCGAGGCTAAGCCTGAGTAAAAGAGTCTGTAATCAAGGAACACAGCGGTAATTTGGAACTCGAAAATGGTCTATTACCCTGTCTAACCACGTGGTGATCGTAATTTGCCTGCCCCCTTACGGTGCTAATCGAAAAGCCGTGGGCACCTAGAAAGATTTCAAGAGTGTTTCTTAACCAATCAGAAGCGTTATTGTTATCTTTCCGTTATGTTGTGGTTAGAAAGTCAATTTTGATTGGCCAAAGAACAGTAGAACATTCCTGGAATATTTCTAGGTACCCTTGGATTTTCGATTTGCACTGTAAAAAAGACAGTGTTTCAGTGTGAAAAAGGTTAAACCAGGCTTGCACAATGCTAAAAGAAAAATCAATAGTTCTCAATTTACCTTTACTTAAACCTTTTTCCTATTAGGCCAAATATCCTGAAACTTGTTCAACAAGCTTATCGTATGTTGCTCTTTCTTGTGATGGGGTGTTGTTTTCTGTAACGTTTAATGAATTGGTTTTTCCAACTTGGACCCAGTCCCTGCTCATAGGAACAAGGAGTCTCATATAACATTTATATTTGAATCGTTTCTGTCCTGTCCAATCAAAAGCAAGACATTAATTAAAGAAATTGACAGCGGCTTCTCTCAACCAATGAAAACGCAAGACAATATCTCATCTCTGTTTTCATTTCTAGGTAATTGGAGTTCTTGGAGCCCGTGTTCAAAAACCTGTGACACGGGAACAGTGCAAAGATCTTTTACGTGTAAAGGCAGCAGTTGTAAAAACAAAACCGAAACCAAGGCGTGCATGAAAAGACCCTGTAAAGGTCGGTTTCATGATCTTTAATAAAATAATAGCATTAATAGACCAAATTCAAAACTCGCACCGATGTGAGGCTTAAGATGTGAACAAAGGGACCTGGCGTGACTCAAAGTAATTTGGCGTGATTCAAAAGTCACGAATCACGCCAGATTCCTTTGTTCGCAACTTAAGCCTCACATCGGTGCGAGTTTTGAATTTGGTCTATAGACCTTTCCCGAATACACTTGACTGATCATGAAACAAAAGTTTCAAGTCCGCGAAGATGAAGTTGATGAATAGAAGAATCAAGTCAAGTCTCGTCTTCAAACCATAGTTTCGTGGTCATCCAAGTAAATTCGGGAAAGGGGCTAGAGACCCTGATCAGTGTTTTGTCTTACACTCAAGCGCTGACTGTACAATAGAGCTTTTAAGTGTGAAGTAAATCATATGGAAAAACGCTTTCTGTGTCCAAAACGAAAAGCAGTTTTATAAAGATTTTTCTTTTTTCTTCATGACAAGATTTGCTGTCACATTTTTAAAGGTTTCAGGTGGAGGTTAAATAATTGATAACTTTTTTTGCTTTGGTATGACGGTTTTTGTGTGAAGTTGTATCGAAAATACGTAACAAGCTCTATAAACGAAGAATGTTCAATACGTATACTTTATTGTAAGCTCGTATGATGCCGCAAGGTACAGCAAAATCACGTGATCATCTTAACCTACCAATCACTGCTTACATTTTTAACAGTGAACGAAAATGTGTTATTCACAGTATTTACAATGGGGTTTTATTTTTGTTGTTGTTGTTGTTTTGTTTTTGTTTTTTGTTTTTTTGTTTGTTTGGGTTTTTTTTGTTTTTGTTTTTTGTTTTTGTTTTTTTTTTGGTTTTTTTTTGTTGTTTGTTTTTGTTTGTTTTTTTTTTTTGGTTTTTGTTTGTTTTTTTTTTTTGGTTTTTGTTGTTGTTGTTGTTGTTGTTGTTTTTCTTTTTTTTTCTTTTTTTTCGTACGTTATTTCATGTAAAAATACAAAAAATACATGTTTAAACAGTTTTATATAAAAGAAGTAAAATTTAATCAATTTAAATTTAATTAATAAATTTAATAAGAGATTATTATTTTTGAAATGGATATTTAGCTTTGATTACAATCACATGCAGCTATTTATCTCTCCTCAGACACAGACACGTGTCCACCACAAATGCAAGTTGTGCATTGGCCACGAACTCCTGGTGGTGTAAGGGCTATCCTGCCTTGCCCAGAGGGGGCAACAGGTACGTTGGCTTATGATCAGATATCTTAGGCTGTGTTAACAAGGTACCGGATGAATTTCCAACCGGTGAAAAAGTTGTACGTTTAGGGGTTCCATTCGTAAGGTACTCTGCTATCCGAACAATGTTTCGTACGCCTAGCCGTACAAATTTGGATCCGGTTCTGTGTAAACAGAACGTTTTCTTTATGCTGATTTAAGAAACGGTTCCGTGTAAACGTTATGTACAGGTTAAATATGTGACCGGTTAAAATTCGTCCGGTACCGTGTAAACGCAGCCTGAGAAAAATCCCTAACCAATTTTTTGCAAATATTGATCCATTTATTTCGCTATTCATCCCTGTGCTACTAGATATTGGTTTTCTTTTCTTTTCCTTTTTTTTTTTTTTTTTTTTTTTTTTTTTTCAACGCTATAGGAAATGTTACAAGATACTGTGCAATAAATTCCAATTCCAACTATAAGAAAACAAGACCTGTTTGGGGAGAAACGGATTCTTCAGACTGTCAATACAACACGAGTGAATACATCATCACCAAGGTAAAAAAAAATGAACAACCAATTGTTTCATTCGTAACAATCAAACGCAACACAAACGTCGAAAAAATACCTTCATAAGGCATGCACTTTCTGAAAGCATTAGTGAAGCATCTCGGAACTAAAGTATGTGTCTTTTTTTTGTTTTTGTTGTTGTTGTTGCTATTATTGTTGTTGTTGTTGTTGTCGTTGTTGTTGTTGTCGTAAAGACCGCCGGCTCCCTGTGTCAAAGTCTAACACGTCAGCGCGTGCCCTATTAAACATTTAGCAATTGAATTCCAAGATCGATGAAATAAAAAGATGCATGAAGATGAAGAACCTCGATAGTTCCTGCAGGAATACAACCAACGTTCTTATTGATAACCTTCATAAACAATCCAGGAAAGAGATGAAGAGCCAAGACCTCATAACGGCTGTCTATGCTATCGATGTCATCGCTGCTATGGGCAAACATAAAAACTTTATGGACAAGAAAAACGGTGAAAAGATTGTTAGCACGACTAGCAACTTGCTTGAACCAAGAAACTCTAAATCTTGGCAGCAATTACGAGAGGTATACTTTATTAGCTTGGTCGCGTTTCAAAGAGCGTGTTAAGAATTTAACTGTATGTACCAGTTTCTTGCAATGTGGGAACCAGACTTTTGGCATGACGATAGAACAAGCTATCACTTGATACAAAACATTTTAGTTTGCCTCTGAGACAGGAGACAATAGACAATAAAACAGGAGTAGGCTTTGAAAAGTGCACCTCTGGGATGAGCTGGGATGGTCTCTGTTGCCGTTTATTATAAAACAGTCATGCGTTCTGGGAACCATTTGCCATGATGATAGTACAAACCAGTTGATAGGGACAAGTCTAGTTTACCACTCAGACACGTTACATTAATATTAGAATACTCCGCCGAGCTCCTTAATATAATCAGGGACCATTTTCCATTTTCTATCACCTTCAAATCGGTTATAATATGAGTCCAGTACTGAACCCACTTTTTACAATCGTGTGTATATAGAGATTAGCTTGATATCGTTTTTATTCATGAGTTTCCATATGATGAGTTCAATGAAAACTGGTGCCATCTTTTTTTTTTTTTTTTTTTTTTTTTTTTGCAGGGCAAGAATGCACATATTCCAAAAACATTGGTGAGGGCTATGGACATCTTTGGACGCATCATAGCAAACACATCGCTCACGAATACCACTATTATAATCGGTAGAAATCTAGCAATAGAAGCAAAGAAGATCGAACCCAACACTGAGGTAGGTGGGGGGGAACTCACTCTTAGCAACGCGTCTTCAAACCTTGAAAATATTTCTTAATCTTGAACGTCGAGTGCATCGACTAAAACAACCACTGGTGTACACACGCAGAGTCAAACAAGCCATCCATATTAGACTCCATCCCAACAACATCAATAGGGATAGCGGAATTGAGATTCCTGAATCGCGGATACCAAACATTCGATAGAACTCCGTTCACGCCCACCACCCGCAGCCAATCACAGCCCCGGCGCGATCCTCAAGGGCGCCATATTGACGGTATATATAAGAAGACCTCCTTCCAGTCTACACCATCGCCTGACGAAGACTAGCAGTAGCAGTCGAAACGACGCGGTCCTCCCAACTACCACAATTGTGAGACAAATAAATAAGTAGAATCTTTGAATTTAAAATATTTCTTCTTCTTCTTCTTCTTCTTCTTCTTTATAGTTTCCTTTAGATGGCGTCAACTTTACTTACAATGAGTCTTCCATATCACTACCTGCCGAGATCTTCGACACTAGCGAGCAAAGCATAGTAGTTAACATCATCTATCTGACGCTGGGAGACATTTTACAGCTGCCGCTTAATTATACAGATCTCAACAGAAAGAGAATGAATGCAGTGAACGTTAGCACTACTACAATATCAAGTACCGTTACCCCGAGGAAGGAAATCAAGACATCCGGTGTCAAAATCATTTTGAAGAATAAAAGATCGTTCCCAGAGGTAACTAGATCTATTACTAATACATATTCATCAATTATGTTAAGTTCTTTTAGATTTTACTTTAATTTTCTGTGGGGTTTTCTAATTCTGTGGTTACCTCATCATTAGTGTCATATACTTCAACTACAGGAATCCCTTACGAGCTTTTTGTTTGAGCTAATTGGTCCTAATTACCTAAATCAATAACATATTTAACACCACTTCAGTTTTTCGTACGTTCGTTATTTATTCAATAAAACTTGAAAAGAAAGAAAGAAAATTCGCGAAGCATTCTGGTAATTAACCTGTCATGACCTATAGGCACCCTGCGCTCCGGCAGGGATTATAGAAATAACCGACTTTATTTTGTCTTCTTTAGTTAAACGATTCATCGTCTCGCATCTGTGTGTCCTGGAACCCTGAAAGTAGTTATGGCGCATGGTCAGACTATGGTTGTCAGCTGGTCCCTGGTGAATCAGACTCTGAGAAGACAACATGTGTCTGTAGTCATCTTACTTTATTTGCCACGTTCATGGATCCTCATCAGATACCGGTAACTAATCTGTGCTAAGGGTTCATAGATTTGTTTATGGCTATGCTCAAAATGCTACTTGCTAAACATTGCTCCTTACCCTAGCCTGCTGTGCAGACGTTTTTAGTGTCGGCTCGTTCCTTTCCCTCCCCACAAACGTCTGCTCAAACTAGCCTTAACTATCCTTACCTAGGTTCTATTATAAAATCTCATATGCATATTTCTTGATAGAGATATTTTACTTGGCCCGTGAAAGAATAGTCAACGTAATACACAGTCGTAGACACTAATTCCATTGTTTGTTTGTTTGTTGTTGTTGTTGTTGTTTTTTGTTTTTGTTTTTGTTTGTTTGTTTGTTTGTTTGTTTGTTTGTTTGTTTGTTTTTACTTTATCTCTTAGCAACCAATTATACAATTTTGTTTCACGGGCGCCAAGTAAAATCGCTCTAATACAACCATATGCACTCGTACAGTCAATACATTTAATAACCCTGTACTGCATTAATATATGTTTAAACGTCGGGACACAATATATAAGCGACAAGAGACAACAACTCCCTTGACGTGACATGACTTTTTTCCAATGAATTCTCGTGAATTCTTTCTGCGACAGAATTTTACCTTTAGCAGTCAACCACTATGCCACCCATGCCACACAGTTCATTTATTCACTATCATCATTATGAGATTTCCCACTGACATCAGTCACATATATGACTGGCCTAACGGTCATTTTAGTGTCGTGTTATTTTCTAGCTATCAAGTAATGACAGATTCATCTTGGAATTCATCTCGACTATCGGATGTGCTATATCTCTGTTCTCCATCGCTTTAACCATGGCTGTTATACTCCCGAACTGGAGAAGGCTCAAGTCGCCAAGAATTGAAGTGTTGGTGAACATCTGCGCGTCCATTGGGATCGTGTGCTTCTTGGTGCTAGTTGAGCACCCGGCGAGACAAAATAAGGTAATATCTATCTCAACTTTGTGTGTAACATTTCTTGCTTTATACTGACGACTTATTGATATCCAGTGGCTTATTTACGAACCTGTGGCTTTCGTTCCATGTAAATTGAAATAGCTCTCACATCTAATGCGTAAGGTGATTCTTGGCAGGATCAATAGATTGTTTCAAATCACATACCAACAAATGTTTGGACATTGATTAGCATGCTTCTATGTTATTCGCAATTTACTCACCATGAAGCTAAGTGTTACTAAACAAAGCTTTATGAAAATAAAAATCAAAGTTCGTGAGCGCTGATGATTGATGTTGACAGGTGATTGATGTTTACTTAGGTGATGTGCAAAGCGATGGCTGTTCTTCTACACTACTTCTTATTAACGGCCTTTGCTTGGATGTTTTGTGAGGGGATCTTGCTGCACATGGTGCTGATAAAAGTGGATATGACTGGTGCTACACGTTACAGCAAGAAACATTTGTATTTAATAGGATGGGGTAAGAGAAAGTGAGAAAGTGCATTCATAAATCGATATAATTTTTTAACCACTTACTCATCCATCCATCCATCCTTCCATCCATCAATCTTTCCATCTATCCATCCTTCCTTCCATCCATCCATCCATCCATCCATCCATCCATCCATCCATCCATCCATCCATCCATCCATCCATCCATCCATCCATCCATCATATCTTCATTTTATGGTTTACCACAGGGTTCCCACTGCTGATCGTCCTCATCTCGCTATGGGCAACTGAATTGAAAGGTTATGGCGACTCTCCTTATGTCTGCTGGCTATCTGTCAAGAATGGTGTGACCTGGGCGTTTGTTGCTCCTGCTCTTGTGGTAATCGGGGTAAGATTCCAGCTATTGACCCTTTTTCAATTTCATCATTCGTTTTCTACATAGCGGCTTGTTTTTGTTTAATTTTAATAAAATAAATTTGTCAATTGTGATGTATGCAATAATAAAGCCCTTAGGGATACGCTTCACAATTATCTAAGCTTCATAAATATTTATAAAAGAATTCGAATAAAACTACGCGCGCCATCTGTGATTGGTCGAAACTCTATGAAAAAAACATGTTTATATTTAAGGAAAGAAAATATGCTTAGCTCAAACGTTTTGTTTATTTTATAAAAGCAGCACTCTGGGAGCTGCTCCAGTTGTCATTAAAAACACACCGCTCCTTCTCGTTTTTCACTATGCCACTAACTGTGAGGTTGGACTTGTTTCATAAACAGGCAAATCTGATGGTGTTGATGAAAATCATTGCTCGTCTGAAAAACTTGCAGAAAATACGAAACAATTCACTGAGAAAACAGGTCGCGACTGGTACCCGGGCCATCGCGGCCACTATGCCCTTGCTAGGAGTCACGTGGTTATTTGGCATGCTTACCTTCCATACCAACCTGACGGTTTTCAAATACTTATTTACTATTTGTAATTCGCTGCAAGGAGTTTTTATCTTCATATTTCATTGTCTTTTAGATCGACAGGTAAGCTTTTATGGCAGCCATGTCAGAAGGCATAACAATTAGAGTGTTTTCCCCTGGGAAACCAAAATGGCGGCTTTCTAGTTTTTTCCTTTAGTAAGACTAAAACTAAAACTTTTTTTTCGTTTTTGGTTCGACGTTTCGGGGGCTCAAACAAAATGGCGGTTTATTTAATTTGGGCCTCCCCCTTCGACACGCTACGCCCCTGGAAGATGAATTCTTAGTCGTGTATAACAGATTACACCAGATTCTCCTGTCTCTTGTCATGGCTGGTATCACGTGATGGTGCTAGGTCTCTATTGGCTGTGTTTTGTTTTAAAAGTTTAGAAACTTAATATTACTGTACAGACAATTGAAAGGGAAGGTCAAGATGACAAAATAGAACGAAGAAATAAAAAGACAGTTTGCTCAATAGTTATGCAAGTGACAAGTTTCTATTTATAACTAAATAGAGCGAACCACCTCCCTATATCACTAGCGCTCTTCATAATGGGCAATTCTACTTGCAAGGGCGTAAGAAATGTTTTCCCGTTTCAGACCAAGTGTCATTCCCTAGAGTACCAATTCTTTGTATAACGGTTGCTCATAAGAAGATACATCAAAAAGGATAAAACCCATAAAAAATACTATTTCCAAGGTGTCTGAAATGCGACTGAAAAATTACGCCAAACTGGATTTAGTCTATTCACTATTTGTAGGTCGCAAAGGTACTGGTAACTATCAGTTTTCCTTTTAATTCACTTCATATTTTTATTGTAGGTTCGAAAGGTTTTCAAGTCCTCTCTTCGGCGGTCAAAGCGTCGCACGGGGCCTCAGCCTCCCGTGATTCAAATGAAGCCATACAAACCATACATTATCAATACTCCTCAAGGTAAGCAAGGAGCAAGACTTGCGATGAAATACCGCTGTGCTCTTCGACTACTGACTCATACGTCAGCACATCAAGTAAATCTCGTGCATTGGTGAAATTGTAAAATGACGTAATGATGTTTTATTCTGATTATTATTCACAGAACCGAACCGTCACAAGGAAAGACGAAAAGCTTGTATTAATAACGTTGGCATTTTTTGATAATTAGTTTTTCATTTATAAAAAAAAGCGAATATTTTTGACGATAAATATAGACTCAGCAAAACGACTGACTCATCTATTAATATAGAACTACCTTGTTATTTATTGATGGCTTTTAAGACTCCAACAATTTATATGACATTTACTAGAAAGAAAAAGCCACTGCTAAGCTATAAAACTGTGAGTTGGTATTCAGCGTAAAAAGCGCGCGAACTATTGACGCGCGTGCATTCGAAATGACGTCAGTGAGATTGCTTTATAATATCGATAGAGCAACTATCATAAATGTACAACCTGCCCTCAAGCTATCACGTAAAGAGAAAGATATATTTTCGTAATAGCTAGAACTATCAAAATTAAGGATTCATAAAACTTGATTGTTGCTTTTATCACAGCATTTTCCTCTAGAAGGCAAAGAGAGGCCTGGTAAAAACGCTTTCTTTGTGTAAGCACGTCTCGGAGTATTTATTTATATCATGTTAAGTGGATTGAATTAAACCATGAATTAACATTTGAAAGTTTGGTGTTTGTCTCACGGATATTTGAAAACTGAACTAGCTGGTAGCTAAAATCAAAAATTAATAAATAAATTGGATAAATTAGCTTTGCCACGAGTGACTCTTCCTTCTTCCGATGAAAATTTTCAATTGGAATTAAGAATTCGATTTTTGCCGGAGAAAACCGGGGAAAACCGGGGAATTCCGGGGAAAAACACTCGAAGGAGAGAACCTACAGGCTACTCTATACCCACATACGGCATCAAGGCCGGAGGAAACTAGTTTAAAATAGGCTCCGTTTGATATCCAGAACAACCCTAAAGCTATACAAGAACACGTCCTCTAAATCAAAAGAGCTAAAAGGTATGTAATATGAGCTATTAGTACGAAATATGATTATAGGTACCCTAGGTAACTAGCAGATGGCTAGATGTATAAAAATAACGGGCGGTAAGTGGCAATATACTATCAACACATTACTACAAGTGCTGCTAACGACAATTGAATATAGAATATAATATACAAGTAGGAGGTAATAACTGGGGCTATTATTGGAAACCAAAAAAATAGACCACTTTACCTAGCCTTGAGAGTAATGTTTTCCCTTTTCCGGCAAAGTAGTATAGGGAATGGGGGTTCCAGCGCAATCTCAACACGGGCAAGACCCGTGTCAAAAATCCACCTACGGACAATCCCCACTCCAAGTGTGATTGGGGGCAACAGCGCAAATATGTTAGTCTATATATGGAGTGCGAAGAATGTAAAGAGTTTGTTTATGATTTCTGTGTAAAGTGCTTGAAACCCAAGTTTGTACCTACTAAACCAAATAAGTATATTTGTTGTGGTAAGAAAATGCAAATAGAAGACGACACGTCAGCACAGTGTTACGAGTGCGGTAAGAATATTCGTAATGCCGTGCCTTGTGCTACCAAAGAGCAATATTATTCCAACGGAGGTCGTAAGAAGACGCCATATAAGAGAATAAAATACTTCCGAGACTGGATGAGTCACATTCAAGGTCATCGGCCGGTATATTTAGACGACGAAGTAATGGAAAGAATTATAGACCACTTAGAAGAGCCAACCCCGCAAAGCTTAAGGAAGACATTGAAAAAATTAAAACTAGGGAAATATTACAAAGCTATTCCCTATCTTTTGTCTGAAATTACCGGTAACTCTATTCCTGAGGTTTCTGATATGAGCAGAGCCGAGTGGATGTTTTGTCGGTTGGATAAGGATATTCCTTATTACCCTGACGTAATCTACGAAATATTTTACAAAATAGACTCCAACCACCCACTGTTAGGATGGATTCCAAGAAGATAGTGGATCTTATGGCATAAGATGAGTAATTAGCATAAATCTTATGGCATAAGATTACGCGTAATTTCCAGACTGTCGTTCGATATGTAAACGAAATCCCGTCACGCTCTTTTCAAAACTGATGTCTAAGCAAGCTTTCTTTGAAGCTCTTCTTTTGCCTCCTGGTAGATCTTTTTGCGAGATTCCTCGGAAAGATCTTTTACGACTGTTTTTTTATTCCTCATGTCCGACTTTAATTTCTCGTACTTTTCCTCTTCGGCTAAGATAAGCGAGAATTCTACGTCGTCTATCTTTCTGTCACGCAAAGCCTTTGAGACAAGGTCAGTGATCGTATTTACTTTAGCCCTTGACAGAGCTATTGTCGTGTCGTGTTTTGATATTTTGCTTGACAACTGTTTCATAATGCCTGTCGTAACAGCGGAAACAATGCCGCAGACGGCTCCAACGCTGGCCAAAGGAACGCCAACGACTATTCCAGGCCCGGTAAGTGAGGTGGCAACGCCGGTGCCTGTTAACGCCACGGACATGGAGCCGGAAGTTATCGCGATTTTATGTAATATGCTTCGGGCTCTAGCATACTTTTTTCGGACTTTTTCGTAGTGTTTTGCCTGCCCTTCCAAGTAAGCTAAGATTAAGTTCGCTTTATTCAGACGAAAGTTTTCGGCGTTTAGTTCGTTAGGTGTAGTATAGGGAACATCTGGGTACAACTTAGGTGCTGATGGTATAACATCCATTATATATACTAATGTACGACGCTTTTGGGAATGATATTGAGGAGCAGCCACATCACGACAACCGGGATTACTGGAACTGGAGGGCCTTTAGGAAGATGTTTCCGCATGCAGACCCTAGTAAGTTCGAAAGGAGACCCGATGGGATTTACTATAACGGCTCTAGGATGTACAGCAACGAGGATTTGAAACCTACGCTGGTCGATCAGATAGACAATCAACTGAAGAATTCTGGTTATGTTAAACCCACACCAACACATCCAAAACCCGTGCAAGGTTGGTCAAAGGAATTATTGCTGGGTACCAGTACTTATCCGATACCCGCAGTTTCATTTGATAAACACCCAAGCTTGGACCTAACGCTGAACATGCGGATCTCTAACAAGCATTCCTTTCCGTTAAAGGTGCGAGATATCTTCAAAAACGTACCCATTGTTCATACCACCGCTAAGGAATCTCATGAATGGTTAAGTGGTCCTAACATGCGTTATTGGCCGCAGCAACTAAACTTTGCAGTTTGGTGTGCCACTAGCGGCTGTGGGGTAAGCGCAAACTTGATGAAGAATTCAATATTTATGTTTCATTTTTACTTCACGGTTAGGAGAATACTACATGAGATGGGCGTTACTGCATTACCGGGAGATGCTGCGTTTTATCCTAGAGATAACAAATACGACGTTCCAGCCTATAACAGGCTTTGTAAGGAGTTCGGTGTTGTAGGGAAGGATTTCCGATGCACTGCCGGCGCTAACAATGGTCTGGGACATATTTGGGCTTATTGGGGGATTGGTGGACACGAGCTAAGTGATAAGGAAGTTCATGCGCTGCAGTTGCGATGGGACACGGGATATCACAAAGAAACTCATGACAGTAGCACCTTCTTTGAACCAAACGCTAAGACCACTAAGGAAGTCAGAGACGGACCTCTGTTCAAAGACGAGGGTGGTAAGTATGCAGGGGCTAATCCACTGATTATCAAAATTACCAACGACGAGCAAACAAAGCAATATCTTAATTTCATACCCCCAGAAGGTAAAGGACTAACCAAAGCCGGCCTTGCCCGTTTGAACCGCAGCATAGAAGCTTACGTGTATTCCATCCTTGGAGCTCAGGTAAATACCCGATCAAGCATAGTGGGGAATACCGGCGCCGCAGAAGAAACGCGAGCCGAAGCCTTGATCTTATTTGAAAGTTCAATCTTGGAGGGCGACATTAGCAAGGGCGTACAGCGTTACCAACTAGCTATACAAAATTCTAAGGCCCGACTGGACTATGCAGTAGCCCCGGGTTGTTGGTTAATGCCTAGTAATTTATCTATAAATACTGGTTCTGTAGTAGGATACAACAACAAACTTCAACGAGCTACTAAGGATATGAAGTTTGGGGTGAACGACGTGAACTCTGACACTCTTAGGAACATCCCCCATTTCGTGGAGAAGTCAAAAAAGTCGCATGAAACGAAGCTACCCGTAGTTAAGAAACCATCAAAGAAGGCTCTACCTGCGATACCTGAGGAATATGACCATAACTTACTAAAAGCCGGCGTAGCAGCTGCAAGCATTGGTCTGAGTTATTATATATGGCGATGAACAACCCCTACGTAGCTGGAGTAGATTGTGTTTATACGACTTACACAGGCGAGAAAAAATACACCCAAGCATCTTGGGTTGATGTCACGGGGATGTCCGTGGATTTGAACTACTCCGGAAAGAAGTTGATATTATGCAGCATTTCTTTGGGGGCCGTTAGCAGTGCGAATATAGGATTTCGTTTCTGTGACGACAATGGAGTATTACAGCCCATGCGCGCGAAGACGAACAACAGGGAGCCTACGCATTTCTCAGTAGAGCCGCCAACGAATAGTTCTGAGAATCTTTCCGTTTGGACTTTCCACATGGTTGCTGATTGCCACGGGAAGGTAAAGCTGCAGATAAGAGTAGATGACACCGGGAGTGTTTGCATAAATAGCATAGAAAATCAAAGGAATACTGTTTATAACCACATGACCATCAGCACTTTGACGGTAATGAGCCTCTAGAAGGGAACTTGTTCCCTGTAATATATGAATCCATACGTGAGGGAAACGCGTTATACCCACCGCTTAGATGAAGAGGGATATGACAACGGCGCTTGGCATGACGTCGGACTGTGGGTTGAGGTTGGGGGCACTGCATTGGTCATTTGCACTATTAGCATTAATGCAAATACGCATGCGAATGTGGGGTTTAGGCTTGTCGATGAGAATAATAAGCCCCTGCTTCCTTATCGAACTTCAACGAACACCAGGAAAGTTACCCATTTTTCGATGGAGCCCTACACTGGATCCACTGAAGACCTAACGCCAGTGACTTTTCATATGCTAGCCAATTGTAAATATACTAAGTTGCAAGTCACTTCTGATGACGGCAAGTTTGGGATAAATCGCATAGGTCGCAGGCCCGCTAATGCAGCCTGGAGTCATAAGCCCATTTCTACCATGAGTGTGTTGCCGCTGGTTCCAAATTACCAGGGCGGTGCTAATACCGTCTTTCATTATCCTCAAAGCAGGACACCGTCCGATGAGAAGATTAAGCCTTCATCTTCTTCAGGAGGACCACCCCAATAGCTACGACTAATATCCAAATGTTATTCCCTACAAACTTTAACAGTTCTCCGCCGGCCCTAAGTGCCAAGGAAACAACCGAACCCAGCAGCCCAGGCAAGCCGGCTGCCATCTTTTTTCCCAAGTCCGTCAGCCCATTGCCTAATTTCTTTACGCCCGCGCCTGTAGCCTTAAGCGCGCTAAGGATAACTCCTACTACGGTGCTAATAGCGACCGCAAATGCCAGTGGAACGCCATACTTCAAAAGGGCTCTTTTTACCTTTTCCTTGGTAGTAAGCCCCAGCTCCTTTTCCAGGTTTTCCTTTTGCGCCTGTAATTCCGCGACTCTTTCCTGAAGGGTTTCTACTTCCCTTTGAGCTGCTTCCCTTTCCTCTTCAGTACGAGTTAGGTCCGCAATTATTTCCTGCTTTTCGGATATGTTTTTTTTCAGGTCTTCGATGGCCTGAGTTTTTTGCTGGAGTTGCTCTTCTTTAATATTGATTTCAGCAACTAACTGCCGCCGCTCCACCAAAGAACCCTCCAGGGCGGTTTGTAATTTCCTAGCCTCCTCCTGACTCATGTTTAGGTCCTGCAGAGCAAGGCGAAGAGCCTGTCGAGCTGTATCCCTTTCATCTAAAGCCTTTTCGGCCTCTCGTTTAATTTGCAGTATGCTTTCGTCTTTAGTTTGACCCAGCCGCAACAATTGTTTTTTATAGCTTGACTCCCTTTCCTTTAGCGTTTTTTCTAACGCCGCCGTTGGGGCATGTGATTTCTTAGCCTCCTCCAACTCCCTTTCTGCTTTATACCGATCACGTAAAGCCTGATCTAAGTGTTTCGTCATTTCTTCCATTCTTACGTTTTGTTGACTAAACTTCTTCTCAGCATTAGCAAGTAGTCGACTTTGCTTTTCGTACGCCGCCTCTTTTTCTTCCAGCGCCCTTTGCAGTTCGATAGCGCGCCTTTCTAGCGCAACCTTTTCATTCAGGGTTTGCAACCTTTCTAACATGCTCCTAGTAGCACGCTGAAAGCCTCTTAATCTCAAGACGTCGCCCCTAACGTTGCCCTCCTCATCAAAGAGGTTTTGCGGTTTTGTCCAGCGGTCTTTGTCGGGAAATCTTAAGTCTTGGACGCTTATGAGGACTTTGTTTCCCTTTTCCGTGAGCTTTACGTCGTCAGCATCGAAGTTGTCGTAGCGCAGCTCTAGCTCTTGCGTTGCCCACTCTACGGTTTCCCGCGCGGCTGCTTCCGGCTCGCCCATGTTTTGAAGCTCTATGTGCTCACGCGGAAACGTGTACTCGCGTGCTTTGAGATATCTTAGGGCCCTCGTAGCCCTATCCCTTAGGGAATCGTCGACTTGTTGGTTGGGAAGCAGCGGTTCTTCGTCACCGTCGTTAATGTCAGCCTGACCTTCCTCAGTGGTGGGGTCGAAATCTGGATCCGTTCCTTCTGCTTCCATTATATATGATAAGCTCAAAGTTAAACCCCAACGTATTACCTAAGCAGGTTGGCGGACTGAAAGCAGAACGCACCTTTCACCGGGTTACATTCACGCCTTCTAGCGCAAAGCCAGGGGAAACGCTGTACGTAGGCGTACCCCGCCTAACGGATAACCTAGTGTTGGTTCCTGGCACCCTGGCTTTAAGGTTCGACCTAGCGGTGCAGCCAAGCACCAAGGACAAGCGCTATACCGTCAATAATGTGGGTAGGAACCTCGTCTCTAAGATGAGAATCAAGTTCGCAGGGGAATCCCTCTTGGATTTGAATAGGTACGATTTGTACGCCACGTATAAGGACCTGTGGCTAACAGCCTTTAACCGTGCACAAAAGATAGAGCAGGGAATTGGAAGCGTTATTCTTCGTAAGCTTCGCAGCGATACTAACCCCGCGCCTACGGACTCCAGTGGAGCAACCGCAGTAGCAGACGCGACGAGGGTAAAGACCGCCTATGGTAGTAAGTACGTTATCCCTTTGGATTTCGAAGTAATTACGAACCATGGCGTGTACTACCCCAGGCAGTTATCCGAGTTGCAGTTTGAAGTAACCCTGGCGGACACTACGAACGTCATAGGAGGAATGGACAGCGCAATCAGCGGAGCTGTGGATCCCTATTCTATCGCCAACTTAGAGCTGCAGTACGAGACCGTGTACAGCGAAGAGCTGGCCCGTAGCGCTGGCATGGAATATAGCGCCGGGAAGGCATTCCTTTACGACCACGTAGTGATGTATAAGACGTTCAGCTTCCTGGATAAGACGGATGAGGTTATCAACCAAAGCATTAACCTCCCCCGAAGAAGTCTCACGGGGTTGATGTTGGTGTTTGCCAAACCCTACGAGGCCGGTAAGCGCGACTCCGAGGCCTTTCATAACCCCAACATTACTAACGTCGGCGTGAATATCAACGGCGTTCCAAACAAGGTCTACTCCCAGGGAATAAAACCCGTAGACGTGTACAGGGAGGCAAAGCGCAAGTTTGGCGACCAAATTAGCCCTGAGGAATTCTTTAATGATAAGTACGCGCTGTGGATCGACATGCGCACAACGAACGACGAAGACCTACATGGTCAGGGTTTACGTCTAGTAAACACCCAGGATGGTATAACATTGGAGATCAAGCGCACCAAGAATACCTCCGCGGGCGACGGCGATAAGATAAACTGCTACGTCTTTGTCGTGTCTGACGCGCAACTGAGTGTAGAAATGAATCAGCTAAAAAGCGTTGCGTATTGATTCGCGTTCCTTGAGCCAAGCGAAAGGATAAAAAATATTCCTTACGTATATAATGCTTCGCGTATTCGAAAACAACGAAACCAAACTGCAATGCATAGTGCAAGGCGATAAACTTTACTTCAAAGCGAAGGAGGTGGCGGCGGCGTTGGGCTACGTAAATTCCAGAAAAGCGGCGTCTGATCACGTATCAGAGGAAAACAGGGTAACTTTGAAGTCTTTAAAGGGTGTAACTCAGCGTGACACCCTTAACGCACAACCCAATGCCGTGTATTTGACGGAGGAAGGTCTTTACGAATTGATATTCGGATCTGAAAAGGCCGAAGCAAAAAAGTTCAGGAAATGGGTGTTGGGTGACGTTCTACCCACGCTAAGGAAGACAGGTAAATACGATATGGAGAAGCGATTCAATGGTTCAAATCCAATGGCATTTAAGATAGAAACTGAGGCAGACATACACGATAGAACCGTACACAGGGTGCGTAGGTTCTACTCGCACGTAATCATAGTTCCAGGTCTTGGAGAACTGCAGGACACCGCAAGTAAGCGCATTAAAAGCTGGCGGAAAGGCTACCAGGCAGGTCAACCTGATCTGCTGATCCTTAACAACCATAATAAATACAATGGATTATGCATAGAATTGAAGACACCCAAAGGCACCGGCGTATTGTCCGAGAAACAAAAGGTAATGTTGGAACGATATGAAGAAAATGGATATTTAACCATCGTAAGCAATGATTATGATCTACTTTGCAGGGAAATAGACGAATATGTTGCCGGTATTCGCATTCCTTGCCCTTGGTGCATTAAGGCATTCAAAGGTCAAGACACTTTAAGCACGCACCTTAAAATATTTCATAGGTATAATGATTCTTGAACAAACACACTGGCGAGATCTGTCGCAAGGCGTTTCATATCGAATAAAAAACTACGTCGCATTCGAAGACATCGACCGTTTGAGGTTGGTCTTAGAACGCGACGGTCAGGAATACAGCCTTTGGGCGCCTGACTGTGTGAGATACATACTGCAGGGTGAAGAATATACACACCTACGCAGTCATGGTAAGGTAAACGGCCGATGGAAGTTTGACATCGAACGTCGAGCGGAGGATAATCCGTTGTGCGACTAATCCTCTTCATGGGCGGATAAGTAGTCATCTGCTGTGTCTGCCCTCATTTTTTCCGCCATTTCATACGCTGATAAGGTAATAGTCACACCTCCTAGGAACGCTGCGATGTAAGGTAACATTATACCTTAAGTAGATTCCACTCTTTTCTTACCAACAGATAATGATCTAAGGGCTTAGGGCCATCGTAAAGGCAGCACCAAATATGTTGGCCGCTACGTATACAGCCACATCGGTCGCAGATGCCGTCCCAGTGTTCTCGGTTCTCCCATCTTACGCCTTCATAGTCGTCAAAGCATACGAAGTCTTCGTCGATCTCCTTCTTACGTCGCGTGAGCACCCGGCCGGTTTCAAGGGGGCAACATCGCTCTGCTAAATCGCCGTGGGTCTCGCAGACCACATCTGTGAGGTCATAGCGACGGCAGCGGTACTTATGCCAGTTTTCTTCGAAGAGGGGTTCATCGCATCGGCGGCAATGACCTTTAAGGCAGACTCTATGCTCGCGGTGATATCGTAGGGCCTGTACTGTGGACAGTTCCTTACCGCAGCCACCGCAAACAGTGCTGATGGTCTTCTGACAGACTTTCTTGGAAAGATGGTATTGCAGTCGCTGCTTGCTACTAAAAGCTCTATCACATTGCACGCACTTCATTATATATACCTTATTTTTTATTGTTAAATTGTTAAACCCTGTAAGGGGGTTTTAGGATAGGATCTACCTTTTATTGTTATTTTGTTAAGCCCCCATTAAAAGATGAGGCATCATTCTTTCTCATCGTTGAAACCAGCAAAAAGATAATCATGTTAACCATTCTTCGATTACGATGATTTAACAAAATAACAATAAAAAATAGGTCCTTGCTTGAGACCTCTTTGCAGTATTTGGCGAAATAACGATAAAAAATAGGTCCTTACTTGAGACCTCTTTGCAGCATTTAACAAAATAACAATAAAAAAGAAAGACCTATGCTAATTCCTCTTGCTGGGGCTTAGTAAGATCTTCTTTGCGACCTCTTACTCTTCTCGAACGTCGTCTAAAGTCCTTTGTGCTTTAGTATCCGCGGGACACCAATGTCCAACGAAGTCTTCTTCAGAGAATACCTTATTACAGTGACAGCAGCTGTATTTCTTACGAGGCGTCGGAGGGGTAACGATGATGCAGTCAGCAGGTAGTTCGCACGTAATGCAGTCCATATATCTATGGGGGATATCGAATGAAGTCCTTAATGGACTCCTTAGCCCAGCCCGCCATTGTCAAAAGCGCGCCAAACCGTTCTGCACGCTTCAGACCGCACATTTCATCGTACAATTCCTGTACGCGCTCTTTTAACCGGTCTATCTCTTCCCTTTGCATTTCTATGGTGTCTCTTTTATCTTTTGCGTCGGCGGTAATCCTTCTTACTGCGTCCACTGGGTCCATTGTATATATAATGGATCCGAATCATATTCCCTGCAATGCTCTGATAGTAGGACCCACCGGCTGCGGAAAGACCCAGTTCATCGTGGAGCAGCTATTAGGATCCTTTAGATACCGCTTCGACTACATAGTGCTATTGTGCCCCACCTACGTGAATAACCACACCTGGGAAGGCATAGGAGTGAAAGATGACGACTTCTTCGTAGATATCTTAGACCCTAACGAGTTATCCAGCCATTTGAAGTTCTGGCACAAGCAATTCCCTAAAGATACACAGACTTTACTCATATTGGATGACATTGCCTGTGGGGACGACGTAAAAAAGCGCACCTCCGAATTAGTGAAGCTCGCTTTCAGCGGCAGACATGACAACATTAGCGTTTGGTTGCTTTCCCAGCAGCTTACCAGTGTCTCTAAACCCTTTAGGGAAAACATAGGTTCACTTATCGTATTTTATACTCCGAGCCGGAGTGACCTGGAAACCATCTTAAGCGACTACGGCGGTGAGATATCCAAGGAACAGCTGCACGAATACATGCGGCATTTAAAAACGCACCAACATTCCAAAATGATCTTCTCTTTGAGGTTTCCGTATGACGTTAACATATATGGACATTGAGCAGCTCATAGATGAAGTCCCCACACAGTTAGATGAAAGTAACCTCAAGGAACAACTTAACATCCTTGTGTCATCTGGGAAGTGCAAAGAAATGATAGGCAAGGAACTTACCCATGAGCAGGTTAATAAGCTGTCGGAAGAGGAAGTCAAAAAGTTCCATAAGAGGTACGAGGCTGCCCTCGCAAGTAAGACCACAGACGCCGTCGCAGACTCCGCTATCCGACTTGCAACTAAATTGCTTGGACTTGCACTGCCTATAGACGACGTGGAGCAACTGCGGAAGGACATAAGAGATGACTATGTCATATCCCAAGAACTTAAGATAACCTGCGGCTGGTTGTCTTTGAAGTGCGGTAAGTTAATGGCAGTCGCCTCTGCGGCTTTGCACGTAGCTCAGCACGTCGACTTGAAGGAGGGTACTAGGTTCCTTCGGAACATCTTGGAAGGACTTCAAGAAGGATAGAGAAGTCGAAAAGGTCTTCCAGGCAGCACTTACTGAGGTACCTGATCAAGTCGCCTCAAGTACCTAGTTAAGTCATTCGTAAGTACTTAGTCAAGTCACCTCAAGTACTTAGTCAAGTCGTTGTCAAGTCATTGTCAAGTCGTTGTCAAGTCGTTGTCAAGTCCTTCAAGTCCTTAGATATAAGATGAGTGGCACCGAAGAACAACCACCCGTAGAAGATACCAAGATTACCAAGGTTAAATCTCCAGGCAGAGTCGCTGCCGGTAAGAAGCTCGCGGAGATGAATAAAAAGAACAAAGCCAAAAAAGAAGAAAAGGCGGAAGAAAAAGAAGAGGAATCCTTCATTAATCCTGGGTACGTCATTGGCGCGTTAGGAGTTGCTATAGCAGCAGGCAGCCTCTACTTACAATGGCGGGCAACGAAGCCAAAGTAAAGTGGGAGGCCGTGCATGTGCTGCCAACATATCACACACCTGTGGAACCGGCTGTTAGAAAAAGTAAGATCCCTGAAATGGAGTAGATTTATCACCCGCGGCGACCTAGATTTTCCTTCTCGCTTTGTAATATAATGTCGACCGCGTTGTTGAAAACTGTTGAAGAGGCAGCTATCATTACTTCTATTGTTGCGGGTATTGGTTGGGTAGGTAAGAAAGTGCTCAAAGAAGACTTTACTGAAGACCCAAGCAAGAGCTTCGCTAATTTTGCTAAGATGACCGCTGCCGTTGGCGGGGCTATCATGCTAAAGGATTACCTACGAAAGGAAAAGTACCTGCCTACGACGTAAGCTTTGCTTGCGTCTAATATAAATGGTTAGCTTAGTCGCAGGTGGAGTCATTGCAGCTTTAGCATTTACAGGGGCTAATTATGGTGGTCAATATTTAGATAGATTAGTTAGAGGCGACAAAAGTGGTGCCGCCGAAAGAAAGAGACACGACTTAGCGCTGGAGAAATATCAAAGGGACGTTGCAGCTTGGAATGAAAAAGACAAGCTTACAGGGATTGGTTGGACAAGAACTACCAAGACAAAATGCAGGCAGACAAGAACTTCGAAAACACAGACTACGCCTTCAAACTTTATGCGCAGGCGCATCCCGACTTTAGAATGAGAAAGCCTCAGTTCAAGAATTACTACCAGCCTTCTAAGAAACAAAAAGACAATGAATTGGTCTTTGTAGGAGTCGCAGGGCTGGCGGGAGGCGTGGCCTTGGCGTATCTAATATAATGATCGTCTTTTTGGAAAGCGACAAGAATAACTTTACTACTTATTTGAATCCTCCCATCCGCGCGGAAAGGGTTAGGCTGGTTAGTTGTTCTTTGTACAATTCTTGGTATAATTTGATTAATGGCTTTGTCATCGGAACTTCCGGCACCAAACCAAAAATACCAGATTCCCATTACAACCCCTATAACACTGGCTAAGGAGCTAGCAAAGCATGGATATACTCTTACCACAGGATTGCCCCATGAAATGAAGTTCAAGAAAAATAATGGGAGCGCCAATCTAAAGGACAGTTCATTGGTAGAAACTCCTGGGCCTTACTAGTACCACGATAAATAGCAGCAGTACATATGATGTGAAATGGAAAGTCGCATCCTCTTATGAAGTCTATTGCGACTTGGTTCATAGTTACAACAATGGAGAAAAGTCTTCTCTTATGTCCAAGTTTCTGCCCAAAGGTAATCCATTTGACCCAGTAGAATACACTCCCATTTCTTTAAGCTATGACTTGTCTAATTTGGTAGAAAGCATAAACATCACCATTAAAGTGGACGGAAAGACGGTGGATTTTAACGGACGCAAGATCAATCTTGTTTTGGAATTCATATAATGGGTCGAACAGAGGACAAACTCAAGAGGATTTACTATGGGCCGGAAGGCTATTGGAGAGGAGCGTCAGCTATCAAGAAACTCGCGACCGCGGCCAGGGTATCAGACGAAACGGCTAAGAAGTGGTTGAAAAAACAAACCCTCTGGCAGGTTTATCTTCCCGCGCCTAAGTACATTCCCAGGCCCAGCTTCACCGTAAATGTCCCCAACGAGGTTCATCAGGCAGATTTGCTTTTCTTACCGCACGATAAGGTGAGAAAGAAGACCTATAGGTACGCTTTGACCGTAGTCGATATCGCAAGCAGATACAAGGACGCCGAACCTATAACCAGCAAGGATTCTGGGGAAGTCGCAGAAGCCCTAGGTAGGGTTTATAAGCGCGTCTTGAAATGGCCTAAGCTGCTGCAAGTGGATGCGGGGACGGAGTTCATGGGCGTGGTTACTAAGACCCTGAAAGACCACGACACTAAGATTAGAAGAGCTAAAGCAGAGTACCACAGGGGTCAGAGCATCGTCGAAAGATTCAATAAGACCTTGGCCGAGCGTCTCTTTGGGTACCAGTATTGGAAAGAGCTGGAAGATCCCTCCAAACGCAACAGGGAATGGACTCAGAGGCTCCCCCAGGTCATCGTGGCTTTGAACAACGAGGCGGCCAGGGCTACGGGAATAAAACCCAAGGATGCCATTAAAAAAGAAACACGTGGAACACAAGTCCTACGTCAGAAGTTCGAGGGCGGTCTTCCCCCATGAAAAGAAATTAGGTAATGTCACGGTTCGATATCTCTATGAGCCGGGTGAATTAGAAGGAGGATCCAAAAGAGCTACGGATCCTAATTGGTCTTTGGAAACTTACCAGATCCGAAGTGCGATAGCTAAGAAGGGTCAGCCCATCTTGTATTATCTTCATGATGGTCCCACGCGTGGGTTCGTCAAAGAAGAACTGCTTATCGTGTGATGTCCGAATGCTATCGTATGCACTCCGTCATCACACATCCATCGCTTACCGTCAAATGCAGACAGTGACACCTTCTCCTGCGTGACGTTATGTATCTGATGACCATAGCTGCGCAGGCTGTTCATCTTATGCCGCTGTTCCTTGCGTGTTCGTAATACGTTGAGGTAGGACTCGTGCGTAATGTCCTTCTTAACCCACATACTTTTTTACGCCTTTAGCTTTCTTTTCTACGCCGTCTAACTTTAGCACGCTGTACATCTTTGGTTTCAGACCCACGTACTCTACTATGGGTTTTCCTAACATTTCGTCTTTCATCTTCCAATTACCTTCTTATTCTTCGCAGAGTAAAGGAAGTGCTCCTTCGGGTAACCGCTGGTGTCGTACTCGTCTATGTCGGGGAGGCAGTCTTTGTAAACGTCTTCCGTTTGCACTTCTAGAATTAGGGAGTCGGTGTCTGTGTACAGGAGGCGACAGCGGTCTCCGTACTTTGGCTTAAGCTTATCGTAGTAGAACTCGTACATAAGCAGCTTCGATAGATCCAGCACCGTAAAGCCTGTGTAAACGGGCTTGTTTAGTAAGAGGTTTGCCCTTTTCATGTGAATCACGTAGAAGTTCAGCATTTCTACGTATCTAACGAAGCCTGGCTGTGACACGTATGCTTCTGCTTCCTCTTTGGTGCCGACTATTTTTACGCTTACGCGCTTGCGGATGTTCTCCATTGTCTTTCCGAACACGCTGTTGTTCATCAGTTTGAAGAGATTTTTCTCGAAGTCATTTTTCGCTGCGGTACGCTTTTGCGTGTTAAAGTCAATGTAGGGGCGCATCCAGGGTTCCTGCGTGAATTTTAGGACTCTGTGGATCTTCTCTACGCGCATTCGTGTCGCACGTAGAACTGCAGGTTGCGGTAATGTACCACATACTTCTTCTTATCCATCAGGTTCATAGTTAGTTTCCTGTACGGTTTGTAACCAGGGCACATTTGCTTTTGCAGCGGACTTAGCTGCTTAAATGGTATCTCTATCGCTTCTGGTGCTAAGGGGAACTCATTGTGTTCGTCGTGCAGGCGCTCTGGGTACTCCAGATCCACTTCTAAAACGTAACCCTTGTCTTCCTCCTTTCCTACCTGCATGTAGAAGTCTATCGGCTTCACTGGATCCCATTCGAAGTCTCTCACAGGTAGGTACTGTGACATTGCCCAACCATAAAGGTTATTAGCATCCAGGTAGTAAATGTATGTGGTTGGTTTTCTCTGGGTCGTGCTCTCCTAAGGGGTTTTTGCTCGGGCGTAATCGTCGGCTGGGTCCGCATTACGCCGCCACGAATACCGTCTTCCATAAACCGATACATGTCGTACTCCGTTGATATCCAACTGCGCATTTGTACTTCTTTACCAAGCACTCCAGCTGAGCCCAGGAGCCGTGTAGAAAATGAGCGGGATCCAATCCGTAATATTCCATAGCCATCTTTCTGAAGCTTTGGAAAAACATCTGCGGCAGCATCACTACGTCAGACTTAGGTGAGATGTCGTGGATCAGTCACCCATGTTCTCACAGGAGTACTTTTCCCACACGTCAACTCACGCTGGTACTCCTCATCCTTTATCCAACCTCGTTTAGGGTGCGTAAAGCGGATCTTTGGGTGGTAGGGGGTTCTTTGATCGAGCCACGTCCTGTATTCGTATGGTAGATCTCCTTTCCTTTCGCGCGCC